>NW_028277075.1:49185000-49517500 GCF_059951505.1 Python bivittatus
AAAAACAACAAATATGCAGAAGAAATCACATCCAGATTATAAAATACTTAAAATGCTTAGTGTTTCTGATAGGCTTATTTTAACCTAAGCCTTATAGCAGTGTTGTCCAAACTTGGCCACTTTAAGATGAGTGGACTTCAACTCCCAGCATGGCTGGCTGGGGAATTCTGGGAGTTGAAGTCCACTCATCTTAAAGTGGCCAAGTTTGCACAACACTGCCTTATAGCTACCTGGAGATTGGATGAGAGGGTAGAAGCAGGGCAATTTTCCAGAAAGGCCAGGTCAGGGTGTGTGTATGTTAAACCTCCCCTTTCCATATTCTGTTATCCTGATGAAAATGGTTCTCCATTACTATTATTATTAAATTAAGGAAATTCTGACATCATCCCTGACAATAATACATTTAACATCTCATTTAGTTGCAGGAGACAAAAGGGTGGTATAGAAAGAGATAATTTTTTCACACCTGCAAGACAGGAATTCATTCTCATCTTCATACTAATCACTATTATTTCAAATGATGAGCAGTATGAGCAATTCAGGGTAATAGACTGAAGAACTTTCCCTGATTCATGCACCAAATTGGTAATAATGGGGGGCAGATGACATGTTTATTGGATATAGCCTAATTGGACAAAGTCTGCTGAAATAACTATACATATCTGACAGAATTACCAAATTCTTTGTGCATAGCTAATTGCTACTACATGACCATCTGACATATCTTGAGCAAGATTTGCTCAAAACAGGCCAAAATGTCCTCTTTTACTATTAATATTTTGAGTCAGGATTTCTCAGTTCTGGATTGATGCAATCAATCTCTAAACATTAAATACTGAAGAATGTAGAACTTGGGTTCTTGTTTAATGTCTCCTGTGAAACCTACCCTGTATTGTTAAAACCAACATAACATCTCACTGCAACCATTATTCTATCATTTAGCAGCAACTGCATGAAAACTCTCCCCCCCACACACACACACATCCAACAACAGCATCAACAAGAACAACTTCAGCCCAAACACCTTAAACTTCTGATAACAAAAGTACATCTGTAACATTTTAATATATATGGGTCTGATGATCTAGCAACTGGTTGTTCTATCTCAAAAGAAAGCTTTATCTAAGCGTGGGACATTTTATCATTCCATAATGGAAAAGATCTGTCACTCTTTGAATATCATCATATGGTTGGTGGCCAACAGATAATGGACTGCTCAGAGTCAAGGTGACTGGCTCTGAATGCACACAAAACTGAAAATTATAGACCTGTCATTCTATGGGCAGGCCACAATTAGCTGTCTATGCAACTTGGAATTTTCATTTTGCCAGTTGAATAATCATTGGCTGCAGTTTTCTCAATTTAGTAACGTTTTTAAAGCTTTTTTGTTGTTGTTTTCTCAAAAGGGGCTTCAAATAAAAATGCAGGGCACTCAGTAGATGGAATCATTTTCAAAACAACCCACTTCCTAGAATGTATGCAAACAAGTACATCTCCTGAAATTTTATTTTATAAGCAGCCCATTTTTATATTAGTCCTCTGTGATTATATTAACATTTGAATATACAGGAAGGATTGTCGCTACAAGAAAATAAATCATCTCAGATGTCTACGATGAAAGCCAGTTTAATCTCTAGTAATTAATCAATCCCAAATTTACTTTACTATCAGTACACTGCTGAGAGTAATCATGAATTTTAGGTATTCCACCTTCTGGAGCAACAAGGATCATGGGACAAAAATGCTTACTATAGGAATCTTAACTCTATTTATGAGCTGTAGTCACATGAAAGTGGGGATGGACAAGGATACTGCTTTTTCCTCTGTCTTGTCTCTGTCAAGCTGTTGGGCAGTTAACTCAAACTGAAAGTAATCTTTTTCTCAGGTGCAAATCATGCAAACTCTTCTTAACAAGATTTATTGAATTGAAAGGGATAGGGTTACAAGAATTTCAAGAATTATGCCAAGGGTTCTAAGAATTATTTCCCACTGGAACTGATTTACCTCCTTAAACATAAGGGCAGAGACTTTGTAATTTCTTTCTAACTTTTTGATGAACAGTTGAAGAGGCAAGTCTTTTTATTGATAGGAGATAGCTTGAAGGTATGTATCTCCAGAATGCTTATGAGCCTAAGAACCAAACCTTGAAGTCTGGCCCTGCTGTCAGCCACACAGTAGAAAACTGAATCTTTGCAGTGGGGAAATTGTTATGTTTTATATTAAATTCCATTTAATATAATTTTGGTTTGCAATGTAATGGATAAAAAGAGTCTTCCGAGGTATAACAATAAGTAATTCTACTCTGCCCTGAGAGTCCTTGAGTTCTACAGCTGCTGTTCACTAATATTATTTTTATTGCAACACAATTTCAGTTAGCTGAGTGAGGCATGGAGTTGAAGGGCATTTTCCTAAAGTCTTGATAGTGATGGAAAAGCATTGGCAGACACTGTGAAGTCACATCAATGTGATTATATGGAGGTGTGGTCAGTCACAAACCATTGATTTACCTCCACCACCACCATCCTTTAGCTCCTCCAGGATAACCCCAACCACTCTGACTTTTTCATTCCTGGGCTGCAATCTCTTACCATTTTTATTTTCAATGGCCATGCAGCCTCTGTGGTACCCAGTGACATTATTGGAAATAAAAATGATGCTTTGTAGTGTGCCAGATCTCTCCCCTTTGAAAGATAATTTGGAAAGCAGCTAAAACATTAGGGTGAGTAGGGTGCCTAGTGAAAAGCAAGGAAAGTGACTATGGGTACTTTAATGACTATGTGAACTACATTACATTGGATAGATGGATGGATGGATGGATGGATGGATGGATGGATGGATGGATGGATGGATGGATGGATACAAACACACACACACACAGGATGTATATCTCCCCTCATTCCTGCAATGACAGCTGTACATGTGCTTGCCATTTGTTTATAAAAATCTCAGAGTAGCCAGGAAAAAAAAAAGAGCACCAGTCTTGTGCACCTTTAATAGTTATGCAAAAATTACAGGAGTCGTTGGAACAAGCTATAGCTGCTGACATTTCCTCTTTTTTCCCCTGCCTTTATTACTTTTATAAATAACTCAAGGTGGCGAACATACCTAATACTCCTTCTTCCTCCTACTTTCCCCACAACAACCACCCTGTGAGGTGAGTTGGGTCAAGAGAGAGAGAGTGACTGGCCCAAAGTCACCCAGCTGGTTTCTCATGCCTAAGGCAGGATTAGAACTCACAGTCTCCTGATTTCTAGGCCAACACCTTAACTACTACACCAAATCAGCTCTCTCAAACTTCGATTCTTTTTCCTTTTTCTTCTTTGAATATTCACTATTGAAATACAGGTAGTCCTTGTTTAGCAATTGCCTCATACAGCAACTGTTTGCAATTACTACGGTGATGAAAAAGTAACTTTGTGACCAATCCTCACATTTATGACCTTCACAGGTCTGTAAAGCAAAGGAAAACTACAGTAAGATCATAAGCACAATCAGGGTTTCACTTAGTGACTGCTTTGCTTAACAACCGAGTTGCCAGTCCCAATTGTGGTTGCTAAATGAGAATTACCCGTATCATGATATTTCTACATATGAGAGAAATAACATCAGTCAGAATGTGCCAAATCCATCTTTGAGATATTTTCATCTAAATCAATGGCATAGCATGATTTAACATTGTATTTTAGCTGTTTTCCCCCTTCCCCCTTTAAAAATGTTTTTAATGATTCTGGAATTTCTCAATTTAGGAAATGTCTTATGCATGACATTGAGCACCCCTCCTCCTCCTTCTCCTCCTCCTCCTCCTCCTCCTCCTCCTCCTCCTCCTCCTCCTCTAGCTTTTTTACATATCTCAATAAGCTCTTTGACCAACATTATAATATTTTAATAATTGTATTGCTTTTTGGGGTATATTTTAGATACATTGCTGGCATCTGAGAACCTGCTACAGATCCTGGCTTCGATGCATACATGCCAAATAAGGATTTAGTTTGCTGCTTTAATGCTCAAGCGGCTACTGCGATGCTTCTACACTCACCAAACCTGTTTTCATGGTCCAAAGGAAACTATCTAGAGATCCACACATATTGCTGCGGTTTGTACTCCCAGTGTTACTCCTTAAGCTTTCCAACTTGAGTTTCTTCTGATTCCAGCATTTTGGAATACCTTTCATCTTTCAACAGTTATTGTCTGTATTTAAATACTATGTGCTGTTTGCAGGCTTTAGTATTGATGCTTAATTCAGAAAGTCAGCATTTGGATTTTAAAGGCAGATGTGCATTAGCTGCATAGGGGTTAGCCTGTGTTATGTAGACCATGTTTCACGTGTAGAAATGAATCCAGTATGCCAAGCCATATATTTATTACAGTAAGACAAAAATGTATAGAGCTTTCTCAGCAGTATTTCCAAAACTATGAAATTCTCTTCCAATTGCCTTGTGCCTTCTGTCATTGTAATTAGCATCTATGAACAGCTTCTCATTTTGTAATTACTCTCTGCCTTCCCCTTGATGGCACATCACTTTGTGAGGCATATCTCTAAAACTCAACATGCTTTAACCAAATGAATTAAATAGTCAAGGAAAACCTTAGAGCACTGAGAGTTAATTCTAGCAACCTTAGTATATTAACCAACAATGCAAGTCATTTATCAATATGCCAGAGTAAATTTTATTGTGTTCACCTTGTCATCCCAGAGTTTCTGTTCCTGATTGTACCATTAGTATTCTGCATCTACAAAAATAAAAGAACGCAGCTGCTATCTAGTGTCACTCTCCAAATTTCCCGAATGTATAAAAAGAGCATGTGGGGGGGGGGGAAGGGAGAGAATATGACTATATTTCAGTTGAAGATTCACATACTGCTTCTCTACCCAGCTCCTCATCCCACAGTGAAAGTGTGTAAGTACAGATAGCTAAGGAGCACAACTACAGTTTCAGAAGAGTATTACACCTGCATCTATCCCTTAATGTACAGGGCTAGCAAAAAAAAAGATGATTGGGGGAGGGGGAGAGGCATATATTCCAAGTGCATCACTGTGTATTTATTATCCAGTTTTGCACATAGTTCATCTCATGTTGAGATCACAAGCTGATGAGAATGCAATATTCAGAATTCAGTGCTTCTGTATACAGCTTGGCCTTCCAACAGAATAAATAATTGAGCCATTTGTAAGATGTGAATGCATGCTGACATGTGTTCTTGTTGATAAAAACCCTGCCTCATAAAAAAGAAGGAACAGATTATGCGAATGCATTCTTAGGAAGCAACTTTTCGATTTTTATTTATTTCCTTCCCCCTCCCCTCTTTTTAGGGATGGGCTTGTTCATACCTCAAACTAAACCATAAACTGTACTTAACAATTCACAATGGCTGGCCTCACATATCATATTAAGCCAACCAAGCCAAACCAAGCAAACCACATTAAGATTTAGTATAAAGTTGTGAGCCCAGGCACAGAAAAAAAAAATATCCAACCTTTATATTTAATGGGACAGTAGCAATGCACTTCTGAATTAAAATATTTGTTTCTTTGGCAATATGGAATAAATTATAAAAGGCTATAAATCAGTCCTTACATTTACGAAGTTCATTTTTACTCAGACTTGGCAAAGTAATGAAAATCTGTTTTGCTTCATTTTACAAAAATGGGTGATAGCTGCTTTCTAAACCAGCAAGGAGTATATTGTCAGTAACAAAGATAAAGCCTTTCCAATACCAATTCTGATATGTGTTGTGAGGCAACTGTGTATTTTGGCAGGGAGCAAGGTTTGCTGTGGCTGTTGCTTCTTTGGTCGAAAGAACTACCACACTGACTACACTTTAAGTGATGCAGTTATCATGTTCACACACATATCATCATTTGTTGTAATGATTGGATTCACACTTTGCAGTAAATTGGCTTGGCTTTGGCTTAATGTACTGAATAGATCCAGCCCATGTAATCTCTAATCCAGGATTTATGTGTAAATGGAGCTATGGAGATCATGCTGAATGTTGATCTCTCAATGATTTCTCTATGTCAGTAGAGAAATGTCAGTAACAGCCTCACTTTCTTAATGAGACCATGTAAGGAGTTCAGTCTATTAGGACAAGGATGGTAGGGTCTACAGGAGGAGACACTGTGACTTCCAGCCCCAAACTTATCTTGTGTTAAACATGGAAAAACACTTGCATACTTTCCCATAATACTATCAGAGTCAAGAACAGAAAAAGTCTCTTGGCTGATAGGGAAGACAATACCTAAACAATCCAAAATCTGTATCAAGGCAATATTTTGGTTAGGCCAGCTAAAGTTTTATAGAACAGTTTACAAGCTTCAGAATTCCCAAGAACTTTTTATCAGAACAATGGATAAAAATTCAATTGAAAAGGTGAGGGAAAAAAAGGTAGAGGGTGTCATATCTGCACCAGGTTACAATTTTAGAGTGTGAGAGAAGTCTGAGACATGTAAATTGGGACCTGTCAGATATAAAATGGCAATAAGGTTGCACCAAGAACTTGTTCAAAGCTTGTGGGAAAGAAGCAAGCCAATAACTGTTAGCTTTCCGTTTCTGGAAATACAAAATCCATCTCAAGAAATTGTTTTTACCTCAGCAAGCTACCCCACCCCTCTTGATAAGGGAAAGCAGTTAAGTGATCAACTAGAACAAATAGATAGTTTAGTCCATGTAGTTAGATTGTGTGGTGAAAGCAATGTCATGCAACGATTAACACATTAACACATGGAGGTATGCAGCCCCAGTACTCAGTGAGAGCACCCCACTGAAATATGGGCTTTGCAAAATGTTCAGTATATAATAAAATCAGTATTTAGCAAGGATATAGAAATCTTTGCCAAAGGTGCCACACAATTGCACCTTCAGTGGTATTTTTTACTGGTGTTTGGATGCTTTAGTAAGAGTTCCTGACTTCCAACACAATAGTGTAAGAAAACAAAACACCAAGCATTCCTCTTTAATTATTTCCTCAGTATATTGTTATTGAAAGAATGCAATGCAGCATTCTTTAAAACCTTCGGAAACAATAGGTTCTATATCAAAATGCCTATGTATAAGATAGTCCTGGTACGTATCAAATTTTAAATAAAAAGCATAATGGACATTAACTATTATATCTGATAATTTTCTTATTCCCAAACTCCTGAAAACTGGAGATTTCACAAAAGATCCTTTATAGGAAAAGAATGTAGGGAGTATGGTTTCCTCATATTTTATACAGATCCCCAGATACATTAATTCTCTGATTATGTTCCCAGAGCAGATATGTGTGCATCCTAATCATTCCAGGTTTTCATTAGTCTTGCCATATTGTGTTTTTCTCATGCGTCGCCACACTTGAAATGCAACCTCGAGCCATGCATGTTGACAGAGTCTATTAGCATGAATGCTGTTCCCTTATCTTCTGCTCTCCGTCTTTCTTTCCTCCTCCCCCTCCCCACTTTTCTTTTCTGATGGTTCACTGACATAGTTGACAAGGCTGACACCGCCAATCAGCTTCTACTCAGCAAGGTCACTGTTCAGACTTGACTCGTGATTGGCTGCTGTGCTTCAGTGTGTTATTACTGTCTGAATTGATCGGAGGCAGGGGTGGTCTCCAATCAAACAGAGAAAAGGTCCTGGAGAAGGTAATTAAATCCTGTCAGAGTCTATTATCGGTTCCAGGGCCGTGACTCTGGCATTGAATGCAGATGATCTGAAGCTCTATTCTTGTAGAAATTCAAGAGGGCTTCTGGCACAGATCAGTTAGACATAAAGGAAACAGCAGGCTTTTTGCAAACAATGCAGGTTTGTATTATAACCTTTCTACACAGCCTTTCACCCCCATATTCTCCTTCCTTCTTATTCTGGCTATCCCTGAATGCATTTTCCCCTTTTTTCTTCACATTCTAATTAAATTCCTGACAAGGTTTTCTTACCAGGATATACATTTGTCCAAATTACAGAAGACAGTGGCTTTCTCAAAATATTAGCCCCAGCAAGTGCCCTTCCTGAAGTCAGAATGGCCCTCAGCTTTCCTTGTTGTTGCTTCTGTTTTGGACCTCGTGAAGTCTCAAAGGAAGACCAACCAATAATTTGTAGGCTGTGGGTTTGCTAAGAAGGAAGCCTCACTGAACTCAAAAGAGCTTGTTTTTGAGCCTTGTAAATACATGTATGCATTCTGTTAATGTAACCTAAAGAGCAAATTTGTATTTTCATTCTGTTCTTGCATTTTTTGAACGAGCAAGTGCAGCAGAACCTGAAGATCAGCTGCAATCCTGAATCTGCAGTACTGCACTCAGCATAGTATGTAGGATTTACTGAGTAAACCCACTTCAGATTGTTCTATCACAGGTGGGATTAAAAACAAGAATAAGATATAAATACTTCTTTCATCTCTTTTAATAAGGCAGTGTACCTGATCTTTTTTGCTGGTAATACTGAAATTGTTCCATCAAAGATCATTCTTTTACATTTAATATTGGCACTGATTATAACTATTTCCAAAGGGATAGCCATGTTGGTCTATTTGAGCAAAAGCACAAAAAACTTTTGTGGCATCTTTAAGGCTAACACATTTATTATGTCCCAAGCCTTTATAAATTACTGGTGTTAAACTTATTTTCTCAGTGGTGGGCATTAGTCCATCAGAGAATTAAAACATGCTTTAAGTTGATTAAAATCAATTTGGTTAACTGTCATGATTTTGACTGATTGATTACGTGCCATCAAGTCATTGTTGACTCTTAGAAACCACATAGATAGATTTTTTCCATAACAATCTGTGACTAACCCGGTCCTTCAGGTCTTCCAATGATACATTCATCACCACAGTAACTGAATCCACCCACCTTGCTGCTGGTTGTCTTCTTCTCTTTCCTTCCACCTTTCCCACCATTAGAGCCTTCTCCAGAGAACTAAGGCTTTGCATAATGTGTCCTAAGTAGGATCATTTGAGCCTGGTCATTTGTGCCTTGAATGAGAAATCTGGCTTGATTTGTTTGATGATCCATTTGTTTATTTTCTTGTCTGTCCAAGGTATTCTCAGGAGTCTTCTCCAACGCTAAAGTTGAAAAGTGTTGATACTCTTTCTATCTTGCTTCTTCAACATCCAACTTTCACTTTCAGAGAGTTAACTGTCATGATACATGGAGTTTAAGAAAACTTTTATGTGCTGCATAGGCATTATGACTAGAAACTGAGAGCCTTATCTCCATGAATATGCTTACCTGTTTTAAAGCTTTCTAAGCTATTCATTAGAGAGCCAGTTTGGTGTAGTGGTTAAGATGTCAGGCTAGAAACCAGGAGACTAGACTGAGTTCTAGTCCCACCTTAGGCCCAAAGCCAGCTGGGTGACCTTGAGCAAGTCACTCTCTCTCTCTCTAGGAAGGAGGCAGTGACAAACCTCTTCTGAAAAATTTTGCCAAGAAAACTGCAGGGACTTGTCCAGGTAGTCACCAGTAGTCAAAACTGACTCGAAGGTACCCCCCAACACACACAAAAAGCTATTCATTATTGTAACATCTAGGTACATCCAGTTAATGTGTGTGAGTATTCCTGGAATCTTTGGGTTTGTGGTTATGAAAAGACAAGGACAAATTGGTGAGTTAAGTTTAGCTGTGTGATCTCTAGACTTTGCTAAACTGTGTTAAGAACACTATTGGGACAGTAACCTAAATAAGAGACTTCCCCACTTCTCCCACCCCCACCTCACCCCAATTTAAATCCTACATCAGTCTAGCCACTCCATACATCTGATGAAGTCAGCTGCAGTTCATGAAAGCTTATACCATTCAATAAGAGAGGAACCTTTTTTTTTACTACCAACGAAGGAGAAGATAGCTTGTCCTTTAGTTGATCATGCACTGTAGATGAAGAGAGATCGTGTTTTTCATGAAATTCTATGAGAGATGTGAGAACTTCTAAAACCCAGTGTTAGTTAATGCTATGAAGCACTCAGAGTCGGCTTGTATGCATGTATAAATAAAACTCTATCTCAAAAACTCCATCACTCTCCAGAGATCTGCCAAATAAAGTGAACACTGTAAATATCCAACTTTTCACCTATTAGAAAGCAATTCAACAATATTTACAATATAACAATACTATTAGCCTATTGTATAAGATAAAGGTACAGGGAAATATTCTATAGTCCACCACAACCCATTTCTATCATTTTATTTTGAGTGGAACAAAGGGGTTTCAGCCCTGTAATCCAATATTCCTATTTTGATATAACTAAAAATCACTGAGTAGAAGAATTTCTACACTAGTTATAAGGTTTTTTGGGGGAGGGGGGAATAAAATCATTTCTTTCCTTTATTTTCTGCATAATATCCTGTTAATAGTTTAGTCCATAAAATAGTATAAAGTTTAAAATGAAAATGTTATAACCTAGTTATAATTATAGCCACCAATCTCTTTTGTGTTTTATGTATGAAAGAAGAAAATAAAATAATTGTTTTTAATAAACCTAATACATCAAAATTTAATTCTGATTTAAAAACAAAAGAGATTTTTTCCCATCTTACATGAATTTCAGGAACCCAACTTTCCCCCTCCCCTTTTTGATAGCTTTCACCTATCAAATTTCTTTTGACATCTAAATAATGTTTGCTTTATTTCATTACAGTTTTCTTATCTGGAATCAAAGCTTCATGACATTTTCAAAGAAAGGAAAATAAAGAATGATTTTCTGGCAGACAGGTATCATTTTTAAGAGATCTCTTGCAGATATGTTGGTAAACACTCCAGCTGTGTTTGATTTGCTTTGAAGGTAATATCTAGTTCTGATTGTTTTGTAACAAGTCCCTCTGCAACTTCTGCTATATGTCTCCTATTCACCCATTTGACAATAATAACAAAACAGGACTTCTGGGGAAGAAATGGTGAACTGACGACTGCAGGGGAATGAAGAACCAACGAATAGAATGGCTCTTCATAATTTCTCTCTAGGCAAGGAGAGGACTTGAGATTGCCCACAAGTGCTCCATACAGTTGCTCCTTGTGAGGAGATTGCAAAACAGTGGTCTCTGGCAGGTTTAAGTTTGGGAGACCAGGGAATAATCATTTTGCTGAAACTGTAGTCAGTGCCTTCAGAAATGACACTGGGTTCGCATACTTCCTTTTCTAATCACTTTTGGATTTTGTTTGTTAACTGGTTTTCAGCTATTAAGAACCTTTGGATCGACAAGTTTTACAGCACTGGGTCAGTTTCCTTCAATCCTTAGTGAAAGAAGTTTTAAATACAAGTTTAAGGACTTAAAGAGAAAATTCTTTTGGAATAAACAGCAAAAGTGTGAAGGAATGGTTTGATGAAGCCCACGCTCGGGGAGATAAGCATTCCCACGCTCCTGTTGGGGACTAAGGGAATGCTTATCTCCCTAAGCGCGGCCTTCATCAAACCATTCCTTCACAAAAAGGGTGATTAGAACTTTGATTTTGGAAAGTTACAAATGGACTAAGGGTCCAGATGGATTTGAAATAAGAATTTGGAATTAATCATAAGAATCCTTCCTGTGGGAAAATGCTTTTGTTTTGAATTCTCTTAGAAAAAGACATGATAGGATGAGACTTTGAAGGCTGAACACTAGAGGGAACCAGAAGGAACTAAAGCTTACAATTAAAGGAGTACACTTAAATTTGACTTACTAATACAGAATGAAGCAAAATATTTTAACATTGGACATACTGAAGGATATTTTTGAACAATGGACTCAGAAGTTAATTTTAAGAGTGCTTGCCTCTATAGCTAGACTGTGTTTAAAAGATATTATGAAAGAGGAACAAGTTATATCTGACAAGATTAAGACTGATTTGAAAGTGGATTTAAAAATGACAGGCTACAAGAATGATACAGAAAAAGATGCTACATTGGATATACAAAAGAAGGTGGCTGATGTCTTAATAATTCAAAGGGATCTACAAATAAGAAACCAAGAAAGTGACCTGGATAATTTTCCTCTACTGGATTTACAAAAGAGGCTTGTTAAAGCTTTGAAGAATTTTGTGAGAAGGGACACAGAAAAAATGAAAAGAAATCAAGTTCTAGGGCATTATTTGAAGAGACTAAAGGTAAAGATTGTTAAAAGTAAAAGGAAGGAATATAAAGTTGGTTTATTTGATCAAGGTTAAAACAGATATGTTGTTATCTCTGGTAAGCCTTAACGGACTTTTGCTGATTAGGACTAAAATGGCAAGGCTTTAAGGATTTGTTTGTAGATAAGAGATAGGATATGGGAAAAAGAAATCATTTGTTTTATTTTAAGAAAAGGTGATAAATAACTAAAATTGTTTATACAGTAATACCTCGGTTCATGAACGCTTCTGTTCACGAACAATTTGGTTCATGAACAGCACCATTCGCAAAATTTTGCTTCCATTCACGAACTCCGCATCAGGTGATGAACACGACCCGCAACCATCTTCCCTGCTCTGACACGTGGTCATGGCTTCCTGTAGGCGAGGGGGACTCTCCCTCCAAACAATAACTGCCTCCGCACCCGCCTTCCTGTCCTCCATGCCAGAAGTCGCCTCAAGCAAGGTTAGTGTTCTCTTTCTTCATACTGTACTGTACTGTACTGTACTGTACTGTACTTTGTTTCATATTTTTGTGGTTTAAAAAAAAAATACATATGGTTCAGAATGGATTAACCTTATTTACATTGAACCTTATGGGAAAATTTGATTCGGTTGGCGACCAAAATCAGTTGGCGACCACATTCATAGGGGTCAGAACGGATTAACCTTATTTACATTGAACCTTATGGGGAAATTTGATACGGTTCGCAACCAATTCGGTTCGTGACCAGAATCGTGGAACGAATTAAGTTCGTGAACCAAGGTACCACTATACTTGTTGTGATGAAGGGGGAAGTCATTTCTTTATATACCGTATTTTTCCGACTATAAGACGATACTTTTTTCTAAAATCCTTACCCTAAAAACTGAAGGGCGTCTTATTCAAGGAACTCAGCCGAGAATCGCGCGTTCCAAACTGCCCATACTTTGTTTCTGCAGAGAGGCTTCCTCCTGTTACTAGCCTCCAATCACGAGTGAAATAGCTTGTCTCCCAAACAGATTTCCTCCAATCATGAGCCTGATGTAACTGACGTCAGCTGATGCTGAACAAACCAATTAGATTGCAGTGACAAGCTATCTGCAGTTTCACTCGTGCTTGAATGTAATCAGTTAAGCAAAAGAGCCTGGAAATAGAGCTGCAGAGAGACAGTTTGGACTCCCTCCCCCCAAGTGTATCAGGTCAATGTTAACTAATTACTAAATAAAAATGTGTTCTGCACTATCTTTAAAATATTGATTTTTTAATTTTGGGCTGCAAAAGTGGGGGTCGTCTTGTACATGGGGGCGTCTTATTGTCGGAAAAATACGGTATTTCTTTTCTTTTTCTTTACTATATTCTTATTTTTTCTTTCTTTTCAATTTTTCTTTCTATTTTTTCTTTTCTGCACCTTCTATTTTTTCTTTTTTAATTTGTATTAGCTTTTATCTTTTTAATTGTAATTTTTAATAAAATTACTATACAAAAAGACAATAATAACAAAACAGTAACAACAGCAATATAAGGCTGTTAAACCAGCTCAGGACACATCTTACTCTAACTCTTTGCTGCCCTCTATGGGTTGCCTGGATCTTTTTTTTTTTTTTATAATTCGATTTATTGTCCGCCCATCTCCCCCCAATGGGGAACTCTGGGCGGCTCACAAAGTACATATAATACAATTATACAATTAATTACGCTGTGTGACCGGCAGGGGCCGCTAGGGGATCATCCGTGCTTTTCCTCCTCCGTAGATCTTCCTCGCCACTCGCCGCTCATGCCGGCTGCATTTGGAGTTTGGCCAGCACCGGTATTTTGCTCCCCCGCGCAGCACCGCTGGTTCCTCCCATCTAAACGGGAGTCCCCATTTATCTACTCGCAGATGGAATAGCTTTCGAATTGCTGGGTGAGCAAGGAGCTAGGACAAGGGACAGGAGCTCACCCTGTCCCGCGGAGCTGGGCTTGAACCGCTGGAGAGCCAATCATTTCTGACCAGCAACTCCCGCGTCATTAGGCCCTTGCGCCACCGCGTCCTTCTCTGCAGCCCAGGTATAGTAAACATAATATTAAAAGTAGTATAAATCATTTTGTGCTTTTTTTTCATTTCCATTTAAAGAAGACTAGTGCTCTGGCTGTTATATTCTGTCACTCTGATGCTGTCAACTGTATACCATTTGGTGCCAGGCCTCTCTAAAATCTTAGAGCAGACTGTCTTTTAACTGAAAATATTTCACGGTGACCTGTGATCTTTAATACTTTGTTACAACATCTATTTGAGATGTCCTAAAGTTGTTAGGTTCAGTTAAGAAAAAATTATAAATATTATTTTGACTTGGAGATAGGGTTTTGCATTTTCAGATGTCCATATTCTTTTATCTCCTAGCATACGAAAAGTGGGATTTATGTCACCTTCTCCCAGGACTAGAGATGGCTCCCAATACTATAAAGTCATAAAAACAGTAAAACAATAATAGCAAATGCAAAAAATTGAGAATAATGAAAACATGACATCATAAAATCTCAGAATGAACTGTCTCCACCAGCCTTTCATGTGGATTGTTGTAATGCACTGTACGTGGGCTGCCCTTGAAGAGCCTTCGGAAGCTGCAGCTAGTCCAGAATGCAGCAGCGCGGGCAGTTTGGGACATCCCTCTGTGAGCTGCACTGTAGGCAGTAGGCCTCCAGGTGCAATTCAAGATGCTGGTTATTATTTATAAAGCCATCCATGGCATGGGACCAGGCTACTTTCAGAATCACCTCTCTCCCATTGTTCTTGCTTGACCCACCATAACTAATAGAGGGGGCATGTTCTGGGTCCCCTCTAGTAAACAATGTCACCTTGTTGGACCCAGGAAAATGACACCTTTTCTATGGCATCCTTGCCCTGTGGAACAGCATCTCCCCAGAGAGCCAGATGGCCCCTCTTTTGGCTTTTTGTAAGGCTCAGAAGACCCTTTTGGCCTTTTGTAAAGCTCTGAAGACCTGGCTGTTTCCCCAGGCATTTGGGCCAGGAGGTTAAGTTAGGTTAACCCTGTTGTTGATGATGTTGATGTGTTTTATGATTGAAAGGTGTCATTTACCTGCGCTGCCATGGGTTATTGTTTTAATAATGGGGTTTTAATCTTTATACACTGCCCAGAAGCACTATTGTGAAATGGGCGGCCATATAAATTATTTAAATACAGGCAGTCCCTGGATTAAGAATGAAATATGTTCCTAAGTCTATCTTTAACTCTAATTTGTATGTACGTCGGAACTCATACTTACAAACAGGCTTCCTGTTATGAAAAATGGCAGACGGCGTTCTTCCTCAAGCTGACAAACCGCTGAAGCCACACAATGTTTTCATGAACCACTGAAAACAGGCTGTATGTTAAAAACACACAGCTTCAGCGGTTCATGAAAATATTGCGCGGCTTCAGCGGTTCATTGGCTCAAGGAAGGAGAAAGCTGTCTGCCATTTTTAGTAATAGGCAGCCTATTCATAAGAGTGAGTTGTCTGCAAGTCAGACATTCTTTACCCAGGGATTGCCTATAAATAAACAAACAAACCAGCAGTAAACTAATTTTAGCCTGATGGCCCTAGACAACTCATCCCAAAACCTGATCATACTTATACCCTGAAGGCTGAGAGGGCACCATCTTCATGGCTTTTTAAAATGTAAACAGGGACGAAGCCATCTTGACCTGGGGAGGGGGGCAAGCTGCCCCAAGGCCTGCATCTGCCCCCTCCACAGTATCTTAGGAGTAGCCCACCTGCAGCGGAAGGGCAAATTCCACCTGGAATGGACTATCTCAGATGTAACCAGGACCATGTATATTGCAGGTTTGGTAATCAATCTCTTTGGCATGTACTCTCTGATTTCCTTCAAGAAAGCGAACCCTTTATTCCAGTGTTGTCCAAACTTGACCACTTTAAGATGAGTGGACTTCAACTCCCAGAATTCCCCAGCTAGGATGCTGGCTGGGGAATTCTGGGAGTTGAAGTCCACTCATCTTAAAGTGGCCAAGTTTGGACAACACTGCTTTGTTCTTTCACTGGATTTCTTTGTGTTAATTCAAGGGTACAAAAATTATAGATCAAGAAGCCATATGCAGAATATTATTGATGCTAAAATGTAGGAATCTTTGTTTACATGCTTTGTGGAATATTGGGGAAAATGGCACCCATTTCACCCCTTAAAACTCCTTGAAACCCACTCCCCTAATAGGCTCTGGCTCTAGGAACCTTTAGACTGTAACCCTTAGTGTGCCATGCACAGCCTGCCGTGTTCCTTGAACGGATAGAAATTGTGCACATCTGTTATTAGTCAAAGCATAGTTTACTTTTCAAATCTAAGAGGTGTAACCTGATAGACCAAAAGTGGACAACTTTTTTGGACTGAGTAGCTTCTTTGATACTTTGAGTGCAGACTGTAGGTTTCCTCATAAAATAGCATAGGATGCTTTTACCAAACAGCTGCTGAGGTGGGCATGATCAGTAGCTGTTTACTGAAAGGCAAACTAATATTCTCCCTGCTGTGCTTTTTAGCTCCCAGGATGCTCACTAGCATCCCAGTTTACCTTTGTGTTCTTTTTCTGGGTGGATAGCACTACAGGGAGTCCTTGTTTAGCAACCACAATTGGGACCAGCAATTCGGTCATTAAGCAAAGCAGTCAGTAAGTGAAACTACAACTATGCTTGTGAACTTACTTCAGCTTTCCTTTGCTTTACAGACCTGCAAAGGTCGTAAATGCAAGGATTGGTTGCAAAGTTACTTTTTTATTACCATCATAATGAGGTTGCTAAACGAGGAAGTTGCTAAATGAGAACTAACCTGTATTTCAAATAAAATACTAGGATGAGGCAGCTGCCATTTTTATCTTCTAAGAGTATCTACTGGGTTTCTGTCAAAGTATATTTCTGGACATAAAATGATCTTACAGATTGGTGCTTTACCTTGTGTCATGCCAAATTTTTAAATAGAAAAGCCAGGTGAGGTAGGCATCTGGAAAGTGCAAAAGAAGATGTTATTGTAGGCAAATAGGTGCCCCTGGTCACCTGTAATAGACTCACCTAAGGAATTCTTCATGTTAGCAGCAGGCTTCAATTTTACACATCTGTCTACACACAGTCCTTACACATCTAGAGGTATCTGTCTATACAATTGTAAGTTTGGTCCACTGCCATTCCTTTCACACCAAGTTTTCTCTATAAGCACCCCTCCGCCCGAAATTCCACATTTCTACAGTAGCCTTGTCTCCTGAAATCACTTAAGTATTTTTTCCCATACCCTTTAAGGTAAATTTGATGAAGCCAGCTAAAGCAAGCAGAGGGAGAGGGATGTATGAGAGATAATAAAATAGTCAGTTTTAGCTTTTACAAATAGATGAAGCAAGTAAAGTGAAATGGGATAAACTCACTCAAGGATAAGGAGGGGAAAAACACATTGGAAATAAGATGGCTCTAAGAAAGACAGGGCAATCTCCTTTGTTGGGCAAAGACTACATTTAATGAGTGGACTGACATAGACAGGGTAGGCTCATGTAGTTATTTTCAGATTACAAGCGGTCCCCTTCTGAATCTGAATCCATGGCACGTCTTTTGATCTATGCCAGCAGATTCCCCACTACCACCAAAATAGGTATGCTGTGGGCCTGAGGACAGTATGCCAGGAGGCCACGTATGTCATACTTCTATGTGAGGGCTCATTTACTCTGTGACTACTCAAGGCACAGGTCAGCTTGGGGAAAGACATGAAGTAATCTTATGTGGAAAATCTTAAAGTAACTGTGTGGGCATCAGCCAGGAGTCCTTCCCACCCCTGGCAACACTAGGTAGCTCATGGTTAGCAGCAAGATACCTGCTGTGAAACAGAATGAGATGCCTGCATAAAGGCTTGAATCAGCCCTTGGGTAGCAAGCAACAGGAAGGTCTTAGGCATCCAACATGATGCGTGCTATGGTGGAGATTAGGACCATCCAGCATAGTACAGTTTGCCAGATTCCAGTTCCTTCTCCAGTCGTTTTCAAAATCTTTCAGGACATGTAACCATTAGTTAAAAAAATTTAAAAATCTTGGAACCCCAATCAAGAGGCAAAGCTCTTGGCCCCATCTGAGTGAACTTTTCCGGGGTTTTGTTTTGGTTTTTTGCCCTTAAGCTTTTGTGGACTTTTGTGGTTTGAAAAACCGTGCCTTAGACTACTACCTACAGCAAGGAGATGGTGTTCTGTTGTGTCACTGAGGCAGGGCTGAAGCAACAGGGCCTACTGCAAGGAGGAGGCTCCAGCACCTTTTGTCCATTTCATTTCAGACATTTGATTGAGTCAAGGTGGAGTATGCACTTTCTGCCTCTTCCTCACAGTACATTGATGCAAGAGAAGTGGAAATGTTGTAGGCGTCAGAACGATCCACAGTGCAAAACCCAGGCACCAGTGTCAGCTGCTTCATCCTGAAATGCTGGATGTGGCTCACGCAGCACATGAGGTGATTGTGACCGTGAGCCACATGGTTGAGAGCTAGCTGGACAGCCAGCTAAATATCAGCTGTTGGCTTCACAATCACGGACTGGGGGTCCAACACACAAAGGGCAACTTGTCAAGTGCAGTTTGTGAGCATTAACTGCATTGCTCACAAATTGCATCTATCCAGAGGGGGCCAGCACCAAGATAATCCCAGCTGCCACCGAGGTGCCAACCAGCGCATTTATTGACAAATACCATAAGGTTGTTGGCTATTTCCATTGGAGTGTGAAGGACAGATAGATGCTAAACCAGCACCAGGTCAAGTTCTACCTACCCTGAAGCCTGATCCCTTAGGATGTCCCTTCCTGGTAAAAATCAACTACTGTACTTGTTGTTCAAGCAGTTGCTTAAATATTACTGTAGTTGGCCAAACATGACATGGCAAGGCATTCATCCATGTGTTTTCTCAACCCAGGAGCAGTGAGTCATAACTGAGACAGTTTCATTCTTTGTGATGAACCTCTTAAGTGCAGAGGCAGCCATTCTAAAATTATTCTTTTATTAGAAATGTCCTTGGGTGAATGCCAGGAGGGGCTGGGCTATAGCCTGATTCATATTGGAGTGTATAATAGCTGAAATTCATTTATGGTTGCCAGCCTCTGATATTCAAGGATAAAGGGGATGATTGCCCACACTGGCAGTCTGCCCCAGTGGAAGGAACTGTCAATTGTGGAAATGGCTCAGGATATATGTGGGAAAACTAGGCTACAACAAAGAAGATTGGATTGGGCAGTCTGGCAAACATTCTTCATCTAGGATCAGCAGCTACTGCCAAGGCCTTAGATCTGGCTTGGATTCTCCAGGTTTGCCAGCCTTAACTTGGGGCTATGTGCTTAGCATATGGCTAGGAAGAAGAGAAATGTTGTGTGTGGCTCATCCAGCAGTGCAGAACACTGCATTCTATGCTACATAGGAAAAGTGAAGGAATGGGTTTGCTCTAGTTTTGAGCAACCAATGCCAAGATGTGTCCAGACCTTGCAGTGGTGCCCAGCAATACATTTCTTGCCCCCAAATATGTGTCCAAGCATGACAGTATTTTCCAAGACAGCTGAGGTAGTTCATTCAGTTGGTAAGACCTAGTTGCTGAGTTATGGAGCAACTCATCTTCCTTAAGATGAATGTCCTGTTGCTGGACTTCACTGAACTGCCCCAGAAGGAGTGCTGAAGACTAGCATCTTACTTCATTCTCCAGACCACTGGCAGCAGCTTTCCCACTGTCCAGATATGGCAATGTTAAAGAGTGAATGCTATCCCTAAGACCCCAAATCATCTGGGTTATGTTCTAAGTCATTTGTTCATTGAAGCAAGTCATACAGGGATGAATCTCTGGCTCACTTCCCCTGAGAAATGCACACTAGATGAAATCTCCATGGTTCATCTGACTTTCTCTCATCCCCGAACAGCACCACTGGGTGAGGCTCACACAGGAAGAGATTCTGCATAAGTCAATCCATCCTCCATCCCTTCCATGGCTCCCTACTCTTCCTCAACCTCACTGCCATGGCCCACCTACATTCACAAATAGCCAATGATGACATTGCTGAGTCAGGCTAGGTTCTGAGGCCACCAGCACTTACACCATGCTCACATGCAACATGGAAGTGAAGTTCTGGCCAGTAGGGAACCACACCACAGAGAGAGAAGAAAAAGGCTATCCCCAACTCATAATGCCATCGCCTGCTTGCCTGACAGTATGTATTTTTTTGCAAAAATTCACTTGGGAAGGCCAGATTTCATGTGGCTAAATTAATGTGAGTGGACCTCCCAAAAAAATTCAGGTGGAATGCTGGAGTTGTGTGTCAGAGGTGTGTTTGTGTTTGTATATGCATACATAGTACCGTGTTTTTTCACCCAGAAGAAAAGCAAACACAAAAGTATGTAATGGTTTGGGTGGTCTGTTGCTTGAGTGTGTGTATGTACAGCGTGTGTGTGCACACTCTGTGCATATTCTTGGTTAATGTTGATGTCAACTTCCTCCCTCCATCCTTCTCCCTCTGTTTTTCTAATCTTCTCATCCCACCAGGCAGAAACTGCAATTCTTTTGTTTGTTTTTGGCATGCAAAAAGAAAAGGAAAAAAAGTAGATCTGCATTGCAGATGAACCTTTAAAACACTGAGGTAGAAGGAGAATACCATGTTCCTGAATGTCTGCAAGGATAGATTTAGGCTTAGACAACATAGATTTAGAAGTGGATTATTTAAAACATTTTTTTACTTGCCACTTAATGGACTGACAGGAATTAATGTAATATTTTCTGCCAGGATATCCTTCTGCCCTGGAGGATGTAATAGATTTGAAAGGGTTATGTCTTGTGTAAGAGAACAAAAACACAAAGCCAGCCTATTACTAATCTCTGTCCTCGTATTTCTTTCAATTACAATACCTATATCCCCTGGGCAAATCATTTCTATACTCTGAGTTCAAAGAAGGCTAAGAGGTAAGACTATCTAATCAGGGCTGGAAAAATCTGCAGAACCACTAGATGATGGCAGATAGAGACATTTAGTGTTACTATGCTCTACTGATCATCTGGATTTTTGTAGCCCAAGAGACTTCTGAGTCCCTACTAAAACTGCTCTGGAGGTTTCTACAACCAGACCGGGGAGACATGATGGTACAAGTCCTTAAGGCAGTGTTGTCCAAACTTGGCCACTTTAAGATGAGTGGACTTCAACTCCCAGAATTCCCCAGCTGGCTCCATTCTAGCCCCCATCAGTCTCCATTCTGCTGCAAGCGGGTATAGCTGACTAGAATTCCAAGTGCTTTTTATTCATCTTGTTAACTCCTTGGCCTACATTTGACCAGCAGGGAACAACTTTTCAGTGAACCACTGAAAGGATGGCCACTGGATGGTTTCTGCCCTTCTTTCATATTCCCCCAACAAAAGGACTTTTAAAAATAAGAGCTGGAAGAGAGTGAGGATATCTCATCCTCCAAGTGGTTATGGCTTTGCCTTCATCTTAATTTTATTATAAAACCTCTTGTACCTTGCCTGTCTGGGGAATACATTCTTTTTGCCACCAGAACCAGCCAGGTTGTAGCATCATCATACATTCCTAGCATTCATTGCATTGCACTGGACACTAACTCAACTTGCTTACATTGCTATGCAGAAGCTGCACTGTATGTTCTTTTTATCTCTTCCCTCAGAAAAAATGCTGCTTATGATCTGTCAGGGCTACCGCAGGCATTTTCCAGCACGGTGTCAGGTTTTCTGACGTTACTTGCTGACATCCTGCTATTCTTTAGTAATGCTACCTTACTGCAGATAGCGCTTTCTCTAAGCAAAGCCTGGTTGAGAGAGAGGTAGCAATGCCTGCAGAGCTTGTGAGGAAGGGTCACTGGCAGAAACTGTTTCTATTGACTTCCTTCTCTGTGAAATATTCTCTTTATAGATGGTGGGATTTGCATTTTTGAGAATGAGCTCAGTTTCACGCTAGCAGACTGGCCTGGCTTCAAAGCTCCTTCAGAGCAGCTCCTTTCCAACAAATGCTGGTGTTTTCAGTTCCAAAAACCAGTTTTGTATTTTTATTTGAACCTTTAAAAATGTTCCTCTTTTATTGTTGTTATTACAGTGCTAAAGTAACACATGTTAAAGCAAGGGCCCTCTGCTCTGTTTTAGAAACTGGAGAATTTGGATTTTTCCCCCCTTCTTAAATCCAATGTAATCATTCTGAAAACACATAGGAAAATATTTTGCAGTGTCCTCTGCTGAACAACTTCCTTTCTCTCTTCCAGTTATTATACACCCTAAAGCTTTAGACTTTAAATGCTTGCAGAACAGATCACAATCACATTATTTGTTTGATAGATTTATTTTCCATTTTTCCCTAGGATCTCAAGGCAGAGGAACGTAGCACTTCCTTTTCCAACTTCTCCACAATAACAATTCTGCAAAGCAGGTTTGGAAGCAGAGAGAGACTGGCTCAGAATCAATCTCCCAGGGAGTTTCCACAGCTGAGGGCAGATTTGAACCCGCGTTTCCAACATTTTATTTTTATTTATATTTATTTATATATCAAATTTGTCACTGCCCATCTTGTTAAAAAGTGACTCTGGGCGGTTTATAGAAAAGATAAAATCAATTAAAATACAACATAAAAACAATCTTAATAATAAATAAATTCCAAGAATGATGGGAATTGGCGAATAGCTCAGGCAGCGTCATCAGGGTGCCAGCCACCCCCAGGGACGATTGGAGCTCTTATCGCCCCACGCAAGCTGGCAGAGTCCAGCTTCTTAATCATAACACCACGCTGGTTCATATTTTCATCAATGGCTTGCTTGAGCCAATCTCTGAATTTCCATTAGAAAAATAAAACCACAGATGCTCTGCAATTTAGTTAGCTCTAAGCACAGATTTAACTAAGGTTTCTCATATGCAAATAGAAACTCCTACCTCAGCACCATTCAGTTCCCCCATCTAAGCACAGGACTTTGGTTTGAGAAGCATAAGGAATTTTTAAAAGTTATATTAAATTAAGCTTCCTTGATTTACTCGCTAGCGAGCTGCCTTAATTCATTTTCAACTTCTGTAATGAAATCTTTTATATTGTTTTCTCCCTTCTCAGGTCAGAAGAACTGAATAAGCAGTAAAGATAGATGTCATATATTTCTGTTTTTCTGTTTATGGTGCATTAAGCAGGCCTTTGTAAAATAGAATATCTCAGCTAGATTCCTTGGTAGATTTAATAATGCAAGCCTATACATAGAGACACAGAAATAGGTCCCACTGAATTCAGTGGCCTTTGCAGGTTGGGAATGGTGGTTTAAATGCCTTATATTCTTTACACAGCAATGTAATATGCAACAGAGGCCCATGAAGTTTAATGAGAAATTAATGGTGTCCAATGCTACTTAAGAATTCATTGTACTAATTTTTTTTAAATTATATTTAGTCTCAAGGCCTTTCCCATTTCACCTCATCCTAGTACCTCTTTTTTCTCTCACGTCCCATGCTGTTGCTTTTCTCATGCCCAGCCCATGAGTGAGACCGTTTTAAGTCATCCTTGGCTGCACCAGGGTTAAGGTAGTATACCTCCCCTCTTTACAACACCATTCAAGGACATCCTTAAAATGTGTAAATTCTGTTGCGCTTTGCCACCCAGTACATTACAGCTGGGTCAGTGGCCAGTAGCAAATGGGATCAGAACAGCACTTTTGGGTTTTTGTAGGCTGATGTGGGCACGTCCCCTTTTCATTGGTAGCTTCATCTGTCTCTCTTCAGCTGTTGTCATCCTGAACAACTGGACGCAGCAGCACTGTACTGGTGGTTTGTCAGAGCTGTGCAATAGTGTTGAGCAAGTACTTGCTTTAACCATTGAGGATGAACCAGTGCAAATGATTAACTAGTGCAAGAGTGAAATGATTGGATCACCACCTCCCCCCCCCCCAACTGCCTCCTGAACAGAACACGAAGGAATCTGGAAGTCAACATTTGTTGCCCACATGAAGAAAGGAAAGGTAGGGAAGGGAAATCCTTAAAAAAGTGCTGCTTATGATTCAGCTCTTTTTGATTCTGATCAGTGTGGAAAAAAGACCTCTTCAGCTCAGATTACAACAGAATGGGGAGTAAAAGGAGGTATACAGAAAGGACCCTAGAAATGATCAAGTCTTGCAATCAGACCCACCCCATTCCTGTTGCAGCATTGTGATTGGTGGCTGTTTTTTATGCTGCCAATTCACATGTAGAAAGGTGACTGAGGATAACAAAGCCAGAGGAATCTCATGTGCACGTGTGTCAATTTGCTTAGGATACACATGCACCACACAAATCCATAGTCAGGACAGCAGCAGTGTTTGGCAATGAGTCAGAACAGGGGCAATTGAGATATGAAAAGGATTGTCAACAGGGAAGCAAAGTTCATACCACTACAGTTTTTTGCTGACTCAAGAATGAGTGGATAGCACTTTAACTCGGTGCTGGGGAAAGGTGCTCAGGTAGAAAGAAAATCCTTTTCAGTAATTCATTGACTTGGCGCAAAACTTCCATATATTCAAAATACGGCTTTAAATAAGAACTGGTTTTAAATATGCAAATATCTAAATACATTCTGTTTTTACAGAAGAATGTATATAAGCTGTTAATCTTCAGAAGCAAGGCTTTTTATCCCATCTTGTGCAGTGAGACGGACAACTAAGAATCATACTATGTGCTTCTTATTATTTATGATTTGCAATTATTTGTAGGGTTGAAGCAGAGCATTCTCTGAGGGGAGTTCTGCTTAGGATGCTCCAGAGTGAAACAATGAGGCCAGCTTCCCCTTTCCTATAAGCCTATAATGTCACATTCCTTATTATTCTACAGACTTCCCCAAACTTCCAGAAGAAATTTCAGGGAGCATAACTGATTGCAGGAACGACTAGCTAGGATGGCCTCTACACTCATGTCCTGTACCAGCAATTGCAAGCACAGAAGGTCAGACTTAGATAAGACATCTTTATGGCAGCTATAAATCTCACCACAGTGCAGGAATGAGAGCTCAGGAAAGAAACAAACAAGCTTACTGCAGAAGCCAGAGTTCCATGCAGACAATTCCAAGATATACGCATCAGAGATGGGTATAGTCTTGTAGCAGTCCAGAGATCAGCCAGGAGGACAGAACCCCCACACAATCACAAAGTCAGGTCCTAGGTTGAAATTTGTTCACCAACAGAAGTCTGACTCCCAAGCCCTTCTTTTATTGTCTTGACTCAGGTATATCTACTTTCCTAAGTCATGCCTCTGGGTTGGTTTGTTTTTTGAGAAGCCTCATTGAACATCTAAGTTCAACTCATTTGATCTTTCTGTGGGCTGAGGATCTTCTCCTGCTCAATCTCTGAAAGAGATGACTCAGCCTGCTGCTGCACTCCTGCAACACGTAACTGATTACCTGACTACTCCAGAACTGCAGGCTCATCCTCCAGCAGGTTCTGCTCTTTCTAAGCTTCATCTGCAGTTATTTGACAGCCTGCTGGCTCCTGGACTGCAAGGTCAGAACCTGTCAAACCTTGCTTCTCCAGTTCAGACTCTGGTTCATCAGACAGTCCATATCAACTCATTATACAAAAAGACCTTGCTTGATTAAAACCTATGTCCATATGACTGTATTGAAACCATGATTAATGCATGCATTCACTATTACTGGCTAGAGGATAGCAATAACTTAAATGACTTTTAAAAGAGATTGGTTACATTTTATGGAAAATAAAAGTACATTGACAGCTATTATACATGACATTTCCAGATTTAGAAGTAGCAAGATAGGTCACATCAGCCGCTAAGGGGCAATAGTGGACCAACAGTATAAGAGTCATATGTTTCAGTGATTCCAAGAAAAATCTGAATGTTAAATGTGGAAGACAAAATGCTGACCAAGATAGACTATTGGTCTGGTCCAGCAAAGCTCTTGTGTAACCAGCAATGCAACATTTTTTTGCCTTCAACTGATTCTGAAATCACGAACATTACAAAAGTGAACTTTGGAAATTTGGAATATATTTTTTTTTTCAATTAGCAAGATGTACTTCCTATTTTGAAACATTTTAATTAGAATTCATCATGACTCAATCACAAGGGGATCAGTTTGGACTGACAGGATAAAATTTAATTCTTATTCATCAAATAATTTTTTAAAAAGAGGACAGAATGATTCAATTTTGTCAGCCCTACAAGGTAGACCAGATCAGAAAACTGTTTCCATAGGAAGACTAGAACTATACTTTACTGAGATAGGCTACAGTAACAGAATCTTGCAGGTCTGATTGTGCTTTTCCTCCCCACTCTTTTAAACCCTTGTGAGTCAGGGAGAAGTCAGCCCGAGCCTCTTCTTAAAACTACTTAAGGAATGCTTCTGTCCTTTACATTTACAGAACAATTTCTGAATATCTTCTTCAAGGCCATCTCTCTCTTGCCCTCTACAGATGTTGCCTTCTTGCTGTTGGCTTTATTCTTATCACTGATATTATCAACTAATAATGGAGAAAGGCTCCATGTAAACTTTCTGATCTTTATTTCATAATCCAAGCATTCCAAAGTCTCTGGACACATTTGGAAAGTT
Organism: Python bivittatus; assembly: GCF_059951505.1. NCBI lineage: Eukaryota > Metazoa > Chordata > Lepidosauria > Squamata > Pythonidae > Python > Python bivittatus. The sequence goes on from NW_028277075.1 coordinate 49,211,577, forward strand.
GACAAAATCATAGGTGCCACTATGAAATGGCTATCATGTGATGTGATTAGCACAGCTGTGCAATGCTTTGAATGTAATTCCAAAAGGTGTTTCAGAGCACAAACAGGCATTAATAGAGCACTTATCTGGAACTCCTTAAAGCAGCTACATCTTTTCCAGGGATCAAAGGGCAGCTGTTATGTTTACACTTCCACATGCACCTAAAGCACTTCTTTAGAACTGGATCTGAAGCACTGAACCACCCTAAGTCACAAAATGTTTGCAATGGAATATAGTGAATCACAAATGGCTGCTACAGGAACCATTTTGTAACGTTTTACATATGAAATGTATTTCTTCAGGAGGAGACAGTTTTATTGGTTATCCAAAGAAAGATGTAAGTATGCTCTGGAAAAAAACAATCTGGAATGCTTTGTAATTTTCACATCTCCTCTGTTATTGGATTCCCAAGCCCTGTTAGATAATGGAATAACATTTTTTCTGCATTTGTATTCAGATAATAAACCCAAGATTCTAACCCACAGTCAGAATGATCCATAAACTGTTTTAAATAATATACTTATTGTAAAACCAGCATCTCAGTGGTCCCAACTTTAAGTGAAAGTACTCTGACTTGAGTGCACTACAAACGAACTCTGTATAATTACTAAACATCTTAGAGGACTTTTCCTTAACCTGATATATTAATGTTAGAGTTCATTTTTCAGTTTGAGCAATTAGAATTCATTTGTTCATTAAGCAGCATCCAACAGTCCATTTAATAGGTAGATAGAGGCTGTGAGCTAAACACATTTGTTATGGTGGAAGCACATTAAAATCCATGGGGTTCCACTGCTGGAATTTGTAACCTTAATCTATAAATCTGTTCACATATTTGAATACACACACAGAAAGAATATATTCTTTATTTCTTTATTGTGGGATTAGGACTTTATCATCTCCTGAAAAGGGACTAAAATCAACTCTTTTGGAGGTACCAACAGTGGAGAAGACTGATCATGATAAATAAAATGCTTTTTTGGATATTTATAAATCTAAGATAATTAGCCTTGGAAGACAGTGTTCAGTGAACAAGGATATAAAGCTGTTTACCCAAATTTGGTGTCTGTTCAATATGTTATGGATACACCTCCTCAAATGTCCAGCCAATAAAACTAATGGCTGTTTAACACAGTTCTGGTATCTCTTGTGGCCACAGAAATAAGATGGACACAGAAGCAAAATGGAATTATCCGTGAGCCTAAATTAGCATTATTAGTTTAATGGAATGCATAAAAAGTATACTTATAAATACCAGATGCTAATGGCAAACAAGAGATACTCTTGTCTGGGTGTCTTATTTGTGGATTTCTAAGAACCATCCATTAAGTTACCATACAGTTTTTCAAAAGCAAAATCAAGAAATGCTCATTACAAATGAAACCAGCAGACAGATGTTGCCTAAATGCTCTGCTAACAAAACACTACTTTTTCTTTTTTCTTTATTTTGCATATAGACCAGCTAAATCAGGCCAAGGGCCATCTTAGCCTGGTATTTTGTTTCTCCCAGTGGCCATTCTGATATCTCTGGGGTGCTCCCAAGCAGGAGGTGGAGATACATCCTTCTCCTGCTGTTCCTTATTTTGGGGCATGCTACCTCCAATCAGAGGTAACATTGAGCCTTCAGACTAACAGTTCTTGATTCACCTCACCTCCATGCATTTACCTAATCCCCTTTTAAAACTTTCTGAGCTAATAGCTATCACTGCATCCTCTGACACTTAGTTCCATGTGTAAATTAGGCATTAAACAAAGATTGGTTATTGCTTGATTATAGCAAATACAATAGAAATGATGTGTGGAAAACTTATTTGTTTGTTTGTTTAGTGGGGACTAAAATATACATCATTCATAATATTTGTCATAATACTATACTGTACTGTTATTGATAATATTCATGCAAGCTTGCTCAGAAAAAAGTAAGAAAGCTTATTAACAATATGATAGCGACATCCTTTTTCAGCTTTTAGAGGTCCCATAAAATTATAATTTAAACTGTAATCCTAAAGGACACCTGTTACATTAACAAAAATCAAGCTGACAGTAGAATTGCAAAGCTGAAAAGTAGAATTTTCCTCACTCAGCTTGGTTTTTTCTAGTGAAATACAAATAGGTAAAAGACATTTAGTTTCTCTTCAAGCATTTCCAGATAAAACTAACCTCTGGATAAATTCAAGCACCTAACCCAGTTGTAAAGATAACTCACTAAATGCAAACATGTTCAGTATTGATCTGTTGCAGACAAGATTTGGGTCTGTACACTAAAACATCACAAAAATATATGTAGGGAGCAAAAGCTCGATTAGGAGCTTGTTCTTCTATTATTTTGTTCTTGGAGTTGTGAGTTTTATTACAAAGCTCCTTGAATAGAAGTTGTTCACACTGAAAAGCTTAGCATCTTATAGAAAGGGAAGAATAGCTTTGGGTGTCCTGAGAACAAAAGTATGACCCAGACAGAGCGTTCCACTTAACTCTGAACAATTCATAAACATCTTTGTATTGTATTCATGATCTTAAATAAGTCCTGTTATGTAGGTTCGGTTTCTAAACTGTGAAATTGTGTTTTCTGACTTATGATACAAATGATAAGAATACAAATGATAAATTGATAGATTTTGAATAGAATAGAGCAAAAGTGGATAAGCCATAGCTTTGATACCATTTGCACCCCCAAGAAAACTCTTTGTTACAGCTCCTGGAACATCTTCACCACCAAATGTGCCTGGTAGGATTGCCAGAAATCAGCAGCAGGCTCTGCCATTCTGAAGTACGACTTTCTTGAAACTGTAACTTTTTGCTTTGTCTCCTCTATTCCATCATCACCTGGTGCAGGGAAAGGAACTCCCACACGTATTTCAAGATTATTTCTGTCAGAAGAAAAGAATGAAAAAGAGTGTGTTACATTTAAGATCAAGGCAACTAGTTCTGCTAGAAAGCTCTAGGACTGCGCAAAGAGGCATCTTGCAAAGTGTTTTGGCATAAATACATGACTCTCCGCAGAGCACTGAAACAGCCTTGTGTTCTGGAAGGCTCAGCACTGCTGTTCTGAGGACTTCCTCAGGCTGCTTCCATAGGCCTTTACATGCACAGCCATTTCACTGGGGGCCTCTGCAAGAGGGTCAAAAAGTCAAGATAGCACCTGTGGCCATGCAATTGAAGCCCTACCCCTTTTTATGTGTATCACACATATGTGAGTAGGGTTCAATTGCACAGTTGTGATTTCCATCCTGACTTTTTTGATCCACTGTGAATATATTTCATTTTACCAGCAGCCCAGTGGAAGTGTTCTCAAAGCAGCCATTCTATTGCACATCCCTAATACAGTATTTATCAGTTCTTTGAATTTTATTTAAATATTTATGTATTAATTTTCTACACCATCCCACTCCCAATGACCCTGGACAGTTCACAGATAAAAACACAGAGAAGAATAAAATAATGCAATGCTAGAAACAAAGAATAAAGGATGGCACAAACTGGGCAACAACCAAAGCAAACCCACATTACCAAGAAAGGGGCTTCAGTCACCCTCGCCACATCTTCACTGAGTGAAGAACCACATCTTCTAAACAACAGCAGAGTGGGGGCCATCCAGATCTCAGTGGGAACCTCATTCCAGAGGGCCCAAGTCCCAGAACACTGAGCTGGGCCCAAGTCTCATCCTATCATCATTCACTGATTACCCTTGCATATTATTCCACTTTCTCAGATCACACAAAAGTCAGTGCTTTATTAAAGAGGTGCAACCTCTCCTGGCTTCCTAAAGTTTTTTTCCAGGAATATGGTGCACCAACACCCAATGGAATTCACATCTTCCCCCAGTGGTGGTCCTCATTAGGGTTCTTCACCTCCCCTTGACGTGTCTCATGAAAGAGATGCTAGCTTCTCCGGGGATGCACCTAGTAACGTCTGGGGGGATATAATAAATAATAAAACTTTTCCTCACTTTTTTTTTTGCCTTTCCACTCCAGTGATCCTGTTGGTGAATAAACAGTATTGTGCTGTATGATGCATCCCCCAGAGCTGTAGTCCTCTGCAATAAATCTGCTCCCAGGGAGGACCTCTGCTTGAATTACAAGGATTTTGAGAGTCCCCTCCTCACCAACCTTAACCTCTTTGATGACTTCCTTAGGTCACATTTTACAAGGCTACAGAAGCCATGATTCCCCTTCAATATACTTTTATTATTCAAGACTCGCCTCCCTCATGACCTTTCCCTGGATCTTTCCTTCATACCTCTAGGTGAAGAGGGGGATCTGTTATGCTGCTTTATTTCTTCAAGCTATCTTATCCAAATCTAACCATGTTCAGAACTTTAATCATGGGATGTAGACTGCCCTCTCATCTTTGGAACATCTTCTAGTTACTTTTAGGAGAGGAGGACGTGATTTGGCTTAAACATGGAAGAATCATAAGTGAAGGCCACAGATTCCATAACCCTCTTCTTAGCCATCTGCATAGACTTTTTTCCCTGTTAACTGGAAGAGGGGGGACTACTGCAGCCCCATGCAGCAATTTTCACACAGGGTACTGCAGTCATCCCTTGTGACTGGAATTTGTGATGTGTAAGTGCAGCTGTATCTTCCCTCCACACATCGACTTAGGAAGAGCAGCTGCAGATTGCTGGCCAGACCATCAGGTTAGTTTTTCCTTGCCAGCAGATCTCTCTGTTTGACCAGGATGTTTACTCACAAATAATTCCTGTGTTGCTGTAAGAACTGCATAAAAAGTTTCTAACAAAAAGTCTTGTGTGTTAAGAGTTACCAACACCAACCACAGGCCCATTTGCTCCCACACTTATTTGCATTCCAATTGTTTTCCGTGTTGCTTTAAAACCCGAGATTTCAAAAAAGGAAAGTGATGGGCACTGCAGCATAATGTGACTGGAGAATCTAAACTAATATTCTCTGCCTCCTTTATATCTCCTTGTTTCTCCACCTGCAAACACAGGATGCAGCCACAGCTGTTTCCCAACAACAACAGAATGTTTTCCCAGTATGAAAAAAATTCCAAGCTGTGGGAGATAAACTTTGAGGTACTGATTTCTTCAGGCATGGCATCATGTGACTGACAAGATACGTCACACTGAAGAGGCAAAGGGATGTTTTCATGCAGTAGAGGCACAGTGAGAGGCAGCTGAGAGCAGGGACCACCATTTTCTTGTTCAAATTTAGTCTAAGAGCTGTGATTGAGAATCACCCATAGATATTAAAAAAAACAAACATAAATTCCCCCTCTCCTCACGTTGAAGATTAGTAAAGACCACATGAAACTGTGAATCCTTTGCTTGCCTATTCAAAAGTAAAATCCACTGAGTTCAGTGGGATTGCAGCCTCAGTATTTTTGTGCAGAACTGAACCACGGGGTCTCCAGATATTCCAGTCCATGGCCGTGTTGGCTGAGGATTCTAAGAGTTGATCTAACACATCTGGTGAGCCCCAGAGAGGACAGGACTTTCCTATAGTTGTCACACAGCTTGGCAATGAAACCAATAGCCCAGAGATATGGCAGGTTTCTCTTCAGTGTCTGGCTCAGCCTGGATAACCATGTTGTCAGAGTGGCTTGAATTTGGATTCCTGCATGGAGCAGGGGTTGGACTTGAAGGCCAAGTGATTTGCTTTCAACTTCATAATTCTATTCTTTCTCTCTCTCTGCATGTATATAAATATATTAGTAGTGGGATACCAGAGAACAAAGTGCAGTGAAAGATAAGAAGATGTGGTAAATATAGTTTATGGTAATTGTGTATGTGGAATGTGACTTTATTTTTTATCTGACACAGAAAGTTTCTCTCTAAGAATGTTTGTGGCAAGTCTTGGTCAGACTGCAGAATGTTTTGGTTTCCAGATAAGTTAGAATTATAGAAATAATTGTGGTACACGGTGGGCAAACCTTTGATTTATATCAGATAATGCATTCTGGTCTTTTTATCTAAGCCATTCCCAATTTCAGATACCTCTGGGATAAAATTAAAAACAAAACACCCTCGATGTAGGATCCAGGAAGTCCAGTACAACTGTACCTTTTACATCCTGCATTGCAGTTCAGAAGCTGAATTCCACAGCTCCCAAGGGCCAGCTTATAGAGATACTTTGCTGTTTGATTTTGGCACAGTTTAAAGGCCTTGGCAGATGATCAAATAAAGGGCATAGAAGAGCAAGAGAAGCTTTAAAGAACTGTCTGGGCTGCTGCTGCTGCTGCTGCTGCTGCTGCTTTTGTAGAGCAAAGGGGGGGGGGACAGAAATAAATAGGCCTATTAATTAATCATGCATTTCTGCTATTTAACTTTTTATATCTCTGCAAAATGAATTTTATACATCCAATCCCCTGCATATTTGCTCAGAAATTCACCCGATCTGTGTGCACAGAATTATAGCAAGGATGGGGAAGCTGTGACTCTCCAGAAGTTGCTGATCCCAGCATCCCTGACCTCTGTTTATCCTTGCTGGGGCTACTGGGAATCCTAGTTCAGCAACATCTGAAGGGCTACAGGATTGAGGATCCAAGCCACCCCTGGATTATAGCCATAATAGGACTGTTCGGTGGAAAGCTTTATTTATTTTACTTATTCTGTCAACTCTGGAATGCCTGGGGATTTGTTTCTCCATTTCCAGCTTCTTGCAACAGACCTAAACCATTTACAGTTTATAATCTTAGCACTATATCTGAGTAAATAATACATTTCTTAGTCTTTAAGGTACCTTCTGACTCTCTGTTTCTTATGCTGAAATAGACTTACACAACTACCACTTTGGAAACTTTGAATAAATGTTTATTTTTAGATAAAAATATGTTTTCTTCCCTCTTTTTTGTATGAGCTCTTAAATCTTAGTTCTTCAAAGCATTTAATTCATAATAGTATTTTCTAGTCTGGAAACCATTTTACCTAACTTGAAACTCAGGGGAAGAATACAATGTAAATTAAACTCAGGGAAAGAATACAATGTAAATTAAAGAGAATTTTTAAAAAATGTTCCTAAATAAGCAGATACAAAATGCTGTGTAGAGTTCACTAGGAATCATTGTTTGATGAACTTTCTGGCATTAAGAAGACCCAACATATGCATGCATTTATAGTTCAATTATTTTCTTAGAGATGGCCTTCAATCATTAGCATATCTTAAGGAATTCCTGGTATCTATGCTGGAACAAACTTTGCCACAGAGGTAAATGAGTCGATGATACTGCATAAGACCATTCTGAATGCTCATTTGAATGTAGATATAACTTTGTAAGAATAGCCTTCCATTCCCAATTCAGCATTCAAGTAAAAGTTTGCTAAGACAAGCTGGAGCACAGCTGTTCAATAATATAATCTCTGCATGACAAGGATGTCCCCTGTCTCCACTTTTATTTTAGTTCTTGAGGTACTAAATACAGACATAAGACAAGATGAGAGAATCATGGGAGTTAAGATTTAAAAAAGAAACTTATAAGTTAAGGGCATTTGTGGATGATTCGATGTTAGTTTTGCAAGATCCACTAGAGGGAGTAGAAACATTAATGGGAAAATTAAAGGATTTTGGTATGTTAGCAGGTTTTAAGATTAATAATCAGAAGATGAAGATGTTAACAAAAACCATGAAATTAGAATATCAGATAGAACTGATGGAGAAAACTGATTTTAAGTCTGAGAAAAAAGTAAATATTTGGGTATTACCATGATAAATATGAATTGTATGTTATTTCAAAATAATTATGTTAAGACATGGGATGAAATTAAGAAGGACATTAAAATGGGAGAAAATGGGAGAAATTATCACTATTGGGGAGAATTTCTGTGATAAAAATGAATGTTTTCCTAGAATGATGTTTTTGTTATAGACAATACCTGTTTTGACAACTGATGTACCATTTAAACCATGGCAAAAAGATATATCTAAATTTGCATGGCAAGGGAAAAAACCACAAGTTAAATATAAAGGTTTACAAAATGCAAAGGAAAGAGGAGGACTGGGTTTACTGGATTTGAAATTGTATTATGCAACTTATTGTTTGGACTGGATGAAAGAATGGTTGTTGCTGAGAAATAAGATTTTTTGAGTTAGAAGATCGTGACCTGAGGTTTGGATGGCATGGATACTTATGGTACAATGAAGTTAAAACTAATGCGGATTTTATTAGATCTGCCATACTGAGAATATGGAATAGATATAAACCCAGGTCGTGCCCTAAAACTCCTCTGTGGATCTCAGCTCAAGAAGCATTCCATAGAAGAGAAACAGCAGATAAAGACAAATGGTTGACGTACTGGAAATTATTGGAAAACCATCAAGGGGAATTTAAGATTAAATCAAGAGAGTAACTAATAGCAGAAGGATATAGGTGTCAATGGTTTTTCCATTTACAGTTATCAGAAAGATTCAAAATGGACAAAAAGACTTATGGCTACAAACTAAGACAGAATATGAAATACAATTGTGTGCTGATGATGGACATGTAATTGCTAAAATGTATAAATGTTTGGTGAAATTTGAAACAGGAAGAACAGGTTAAAGAATGTATGATGAAGTGGGCTAAGAATTTTGGTTGTAACACAGATGAATCAATGGGAAAATATGTGGTTAACATTATGTTATGATCTTAAAGAGAACTTTTATAAAATGATGTATCGTTGGTACATGACACCAAAGAAATTATCTAGAATGTATAAAGGCACTTCAAATGTATGTTGGAAATGTGGAAAACATGAAGGGACATTCTTTCATGCTTGGTGGACATGTAAAAAAGCTAAAAAAATTTGGACTCAAATACATACATTGATACAGAGGATTTTAAAGGTTAATATTCAACTGAAGCTAGAACTTTTCCTTTTAGGACTGATGGATACACAGTTAGAAAAGAGTTATAGAAGATTATTTCTGTATATGATTACTGTGGTGAGATTATTATATGCACAAAGATGGAAAGATTCAGCACTACCCACTATGAAGGAATGGTTGGTTTGACAGATCTTGCTGAGATGGATAAACTGACTTCTTTGATTACGGAAAAGACAATATCTATATTTATTGGTTACTGGAAACCCCTTATGGACTTTTTGCATAAGAATGGAAAAATGAACTTGTGATTTATGGTTTTGCTGATTAGACAGGATAGATTATAGAAAGGAGAATCATGATGTAACTTGAAAGAGAGGTTAAAATATAATTGTACTTATAACTGCTGTGAAGAATATCAGAAGCCACTTCTTTAGGTCTACGTCTTTCTTTATATCTTGCTCTCTTTTTTATTGTACTTTTAGCTTTTTCTGTTATTTATTTTTTTTTCTTTTTCACTTATGCTGTTCTAAATTAGATAGTGTAGTTAATATTCTATTAAATAGTATATTTAATATTCTTAAAACTTTTAATAAAAATTATATTAAAAATAATATGATATTTGCCTAACTTAGGGCACAACTATGCTGTCATCATTTCCACTCTCCAGTTCTTCAAGAGCAACTTGAAACTAAAACATGATCATTTCAGTTGTACCAACCTTAAGATTGAAAGAATTACTCTACAGTAGCTAAGCTTCTGGGTAGGACAGAAAAGAGCTAAAGACAGAATGAGGCAAGAGTCCTTGCCAGTAGGAGAAATGATCACCCACAAGCTCTACAGACTTTGCTGTGGTTTCAGATACACCACAACAGATTCAGCTCCCAAACCCAGCAGGAAGATTCTATTCTATTCTATCTTCTATTACAATATCCTCTTCTATTCTCTTCTATTGGAACAATATCTTCTACCTAATTGGGTAGCTCTGCTTAGATTTTCCTTCCTCAATAAGAATTATGAACTCCGGAAGAGCTACTGAATATTTTGTTAAATTATATCACCTGGAAATACATAAGGATTTTTCATGAGTATTATTACAATCTAACAAGAATCTACAATCTATTACAATCTAACCAGAATTATTTGCCAATGGTTCCTATCTTGGCATGATTGGTGACACTGTCTAAAATGGTCCAGGTAAAATCCAAAACCAACTCTGAGCTACACTTAAAGCACGGCTTGGAACTGTAACTCTCCCTTCTGGCCCACGTTAGCCCATAATAAATATAAAACCTGTCAGTGTTGAAAAACACACAGAGCAACCTGGGCAATTGTTATTATATACATAGTACCTCAAATGTGCCCAGAGTGAAGATTTAAAATAGCTGTGTTTTCTGGACATTATGCAATATATATATATATATATATATATATATATATATATATATATATTCAATTTCTAATCCCAGACTTTTTTTTTTTTTTTGGTGTATTTGAGTCAGTATTGACTCCTGTTGACTGCCTGGACAAGTCCCTATAGTTTTCCTGGCATCATTTTCAGAAGTGGTTTGCCACTGCCTTCTTCTTCCTAGGGCTGAGAATGACTGGCCAAAGTCACCCACCTGGCTTCGTGCCTAAAGTGGGATTACATCAAACTGGCTCTAAACCCAGACTAGGGAACAGTTAAAAACAAAAAAGATATAACTTACAGTAATAGTAACAGTAATAATATAGTAATAACAATAGCAGCGTCTTTCATTCATGAGATTTTGAATTGTGCTCAGCCTTTCAAAGATAGACTGCATTCTCAATAAATGCTTGTTAATATCCTCATCTTCTAAAAAACCAGATGCAATCAGTTCCCTCAGTAACGAAATAATCTTCTGATCATCATTTTCTAAATATAATGTCCTCAGGTTCTCAATCATTTCTTTGGCAGTGGGCAGATCATTTATTTCTGCCAGTCTGCGATCAGGTAGTGAACTAGAAATTAAAATCATGGTCCTTTTGTTCTTCTGTTCCCATAATCTCTTGGCTTCTTCAGACTCCCCTGGTTGTGGTTGAGGGGAATCTAAACAATCTAGGCTGTCCCGAAAGTCCAATCATAGCCTTAGTCTGTATAGCCAAGCTGAAAAATTATTGTCACTCAACTTTGGGATGGGGGGAAGCCCCTCCTCCCTCTCCTTTGTTAAAAGGAGAAAAAAAAATCTGAACGGAGCCTTTTTAAAATGTGCAAGCAGTTTCCTGGCTGTAAGACCTAAGAAACCTCCTGGGCTGATATGCTGGGCCCGTAACCCAATGCTGGGGTTTGAAATGTTAATTCAAATCCCGTGAGGAGGAGAGAGGATTCATCCCTACCTCCTGGAGAGCCATGAGAAGAAGAGAAGAAAATGAGGGAAACAGGAAAAAAGGGGGGCTCCGAGCCCCTCCCACACAAAACAGCAAAGCTAGGCCACAGCGAAGACCCCCTCCCTTTGTGCTCGTGCGAGACAGGCTTGGTTGAAACCCATATTTTCCAACATAGCATACATATTGTTCAAAGTAAAGCTCTGTGATAATTAAATTTTAGGTATCAAAACACAGAAGCAGGAAACTCACAGATAAATTTTAAACACAGTTCTAATCATTTAGAGACATTGTTTTTTTAATGGAATTGATTTTTTTAATGCATTAATGACTGTTGTTCTTCCTGAATTATAATATGGATGACAGAGTATTTCTTGTCATTTTTGCTACAATATGCAATTTCAGTTCTAATTTAATCTTTGGTATAGTTAAGTGCATCATGAAAGCCACAGATCTTGACCCACAGTTCAAGCATTTGAATACTGAAATTCATTTGCATGGCTCTAGTGACTTTCCTAAAAAGCAACTGTTTCTATAGATGGTCTGTCCTCATGGTCTATCCTACTATTTCTCACATTCTATTCTAGTATTTTCCTACTATTAGGAAAATATTAATTTTGGCTTGACTTCTATCATTTGAAACACAACACACAATAATCATGTGGGTAACCTTGAATTGGTATGCTATAGGACACCAATGGACAGATAGTAACCAATTCAAAGGAGATCAAACAAAGATGGAAGGAGTAAACTGAAATACTGTAGAGTAGAGAAGTCAACATCCAAGATATCTTGGAAGATATTCCCTACTTACAAGAAACTCTAGTACTGGAAGATAAAGCTAAATCAGCACTCTGGTCATTATCACCTCTTCCAAACTTAGTACAGTTGGCTATAGGAACTGATGGAACATCCGCTGAAATATGGCAAGCAGTAGAAGAAGAATCAGTCAAGGTCTTAACTAAGCTATGCCAGCAAATCTGGAGAACAATCCAGTGGCCAACAGATTGGAAGAGGTCAGACTACATTCCAATACCAAAAAAGGGAGACTTAACAGCGTGTGCAACTATTATACAGTATCCTTAATTTCCCACGCCAGCAAAATAATGCTTAGGATCATCCAATGCAAATTAGAGCCTAACAATGGAAAAAGAAATGCCAGATGTTCAAGCTGGCTTTAGAAAAGGCTGAGGAACATGAGACATTATTGCTGATGCATGCTGGATAATTGAGAAAGCCAAAGACTACAAAAAAGATACAAGTATGTGCTTCACTGATTATAGAAAAACCTTTGATTTTGTCGACCATGCCAAGCTGTGGAACGTGCTTAGAAAAATGGGAATCCCACAACATCTCATTGCCCTCATCAGAAACTTATATACAGATCAGGAAGTCACAGTACAGACAGAATATGGTGAAAGAGACTGGCTCCAGGTTGGTGGAAGAAGATGAGCATGGTTTTAAAATTGGAGAAAAAAACTTCAATAACTTGTGCTATGCTGATGATACTACTCTGATATCTGAAAATACAAAGAATCTGCAAATTCCAGTTATAAAAATCAAGGAGCAGAGTGAAAAAGTGGGACTAAAATTAAATATAAAGAAGGCTAAACTAATGACAACAGGTAGAACAACCAGCTTTAAAAACATCAATGAATTGGACTCAGAAGAAGCAGGCTAGAAAAAGTATTGATGCTTTTGAACTTTGATGTTGGAGAAGACTCCTATGAATACCGTGGACAGTCAAGAAAGCAAACAAATGGATCATCAAACAAATCAACCCACAGTTCTCACTTGAGAGACAAATGACCAGGCTCAAATTCTCTTACTTTGGACACATTATGCAAAGACCTAGCTCTCTGGAAAAGGTTCTAATGTGGGAAAAGTGAAAGGAAAGAGAAGAGGACATCCAGCAGCAAGATGGTTAGACTCAGTTAAAGTAGCAATGAGTGCACCATTGGAAGACCTGAAAGATCAGGTTAGAGATTGAACATCATCAAGAAAATCTATTTATGTGGTCACTAAGAATCAACAATGCATTGATGTCACTTAATCAATCAATCAATCAATCAATCAACCTCACTTGGTTGTACCAGTTCCCACTGCAAGCCAGTATTTACTGTACCTGCAAAGAGTGCATAGAATTATGCAAATATATAAACACATTTCTATTGATATTGCCAGACTTGCTGGACAGCCTTCAAAATACTGTGGGATGGATAGCTAATGCAATGAAATGTGAAGTTGGTGAGGTGGACCATAAGGGAACATTCCAAGAACTTTTCATTTTACAAATCAAACTAAAATTTGACATATCTTTCTTTCAACAGATGGTAATAATAATCCCAGTTAATATTAAAAGAAGCACAAAGATTCGGTAATAAATTGATTTTAATATTTTTATACCATCTCTCTCTCTTTGTATGACTTTCTGGAGATGATCATTTGTGGAGCAGAGGTCTTTTTTTAATTTTGGATTTCAAGTAGCCATCCAGCACATACAGAGAATTTGGGGAAGGAAAATATTTGCTCTGATTTTTTAATTAAATTTTGCAAAAAAAAAAAAAAAAAGATGAAGAGACTGATTACATTTCTCTTCATAGAACATTTGGTATGAATATAAAAGTACTCTCCCCAAGATTTCTGGAGAAAGCAGAGCACTTGCAGGAAGCAGGCTTTTGTAAAATCCATAAAACGGCTCTCACTGCCACTTTTCTTTCCCACAGGGTGGTGTAATGGGGGGGAAATCCCCTTCCCCCTTTCTTGCAAGAAAATTAAGTTAACTCAGTTTGCTGAGGCTTTTTCAGAAGGAAAATATCAATATTTTGCTGCTTCTGCAAAAGTTGTCTGTGGGAAAGGGAATTTCTATGGCAACTAAATTTTTGAAGTTTTCCTCCGTGTAAAAATGTAGTAGGACTCTATGGCTACATTCTTAAGCGGCTCAGTGGAATAGAGTGAAAATGAGAGAATGCATTTCTCTGCTTGGCTGCTGTGTACAACTGAGATGAGTGGCTGCACAAATGCTTGCTGCCTGGTGTGAGCAAAAAGAGAAAAAATTACAACCTCTGCCAGCTTCCTTGCATCAGACCAAACTAGATTCTGTGCAAACTCCCATCACCCCAAAAATTAAAGTTATTTTTTTTCCTTATCTATCAAAACAGATAGCAACTTTTATAAGCCTGCAAATATATGGAACACAGATAAAAGTGAAAACAGTACAGTAGACTGCATTTTGATGCACACTCAGCACATTCAGAGTTACAAGCAAATGAAGCGGAGAAGGTAAGTTCTAACAACCACAATTAGTGTATACGTCTACTTAATTCTCCATTGTAGAAAGCTGACTGTCTCAGTCATATTGAGCTTAAAATAAGATAGCTAAGATTACGTCTGTATATGAAGGATTCTTTGCTACTAATGCTCACAGACGATATTGCCCTGATTTAGCAGAGCTATTTCGTATGTAGATGGGCAAAGGTTTAGTCTGTAATAAATTTATGCATGATGAAAAATCTGTGTGTACAGCTTTTGATCTACTTAGCCAGCATAGTTATCAAGGTGAAAACTCTAATGGAAACTCTACAGAGAGATGGGGCTACTGTGGGGCTACTTATGACTAGATATGGCAAACAGCATCTCTCCAATGTGAAGGCATTAGGAGAAAGAGGGTGCCAAACTCCCTTCCTCCAGTGGCTGATCCACTCAATGAAAGGAAACCATGGTAAGCCATTTCCTTAGGTTTTATCCCATAAGCAGTGCTATAACAGGCTTCACTTTGTCCTCCTAACTGCTGCCTTTATGGTCAACGCAAAGGTTTCATTAATATTATAATCCTCCTCGTATAGGGATGGTTATTAGGAAACATTCCCCAGATTTAATGTTAATGGGCAGTGAAGCTAACTAAGGCTGTAGGAGGGTCCTCCTCACCCTTTAGAGTACAGGGCATTTACTAAGCAGAAAGTTCTGGGCCTCCTCCTGCCCAGAACAGCCAGCCATGTCAAAATAACCTGTTTGTTCACCAACAAATCACAGAGAGGCGAGCTCCAAGCCAGTTTGTTTGAGCTGCTAGCACAAAATGCATGCCTAGTAGCGGTGTCATTCACTTGGGAAGCCCTTCCTCCATCTATTATTAAGGGGATGGAAGCAATCTTCCTGATGTCTGAGTGTATGTTCACAGCTGTCTGGCAAGTGGAGGGCCAAATAAGCCACAGAAGAAACATCACTTCAGCCGGCAGCTTGTGGGCTGAATAGCGGCAAGTCCCTATTTATCCCTGTCAGCAGCAGGCCCTATTAACTATTTTTAATGAATTACCACTGCTTTTACTTTTGCCATCAGCCCTGACCTTCACCATTTAGAAACACATGGTTTCTCATAAAGGATCATCCACAACAGAGAAACCTGAGAAGGGTTCTATCACAGCTCAAACGACAATATCTATCATTAAAACAAACTGCTCATTCTAGCCGAAGAGACACTTTTATATATCATAGGACCAGCCTTCCGTATTCTGAAATTTACTGCTCTGTTTGCTGGGTCTCTCCTCCCCTTTCTCTCCCCCCCCCAACCTCCTTCTCTTAAGGAGGCCAAGCAGCCTTGTTCACTTAATACTTTTGATAAACTTCTACTGACAAGGAGGTTGATTAATGATGGTTAAAAGAATTGAATCAAGAGTCAGAAAGACAGGGCCAAAAAATTCAGACTGCTGGGTTGATGGAAACAAGCCTCTCTACAGAAATATATGATGGACCCTCCTTTTTGCCATGCCAAGTAATTACTCACACAGGCCTGTTGTAATAATTCCTATTACAGCCAAAACGGAAAAGTCAGTAACTCACAGCCCTGGGACAAGGTGAAGGCAAGGCCAGAGTAGCACAGATCAATATTTCATTTACTCACAGAAGTTAGCTTCTATCCCTGTATCAAATTCTCTTATACAGAGTCATGAAAGAAATGAGGTTTGCTGAAATACACCCAATCCTGGACCCTCATTTCCTTGGGGGTGCTCATAGACTAAGCAGAACAACAAAACCTTTCAGCAGAACACTCAAGGTCACTCATTACTTGCTTCTGTTGGAAAATAAAGTGCCATTAGCCTGATATGAGTAATGTACATCAATCAGCTTCAGACCAGCAAAAGTATGTTTTCAGCTTACAATTGCTGCTGAAAATGAATGAGCCGTGTTAACACTTTCTGAGCAGTTTGACAACTGTGAAATATTTTTACCTCTGGCATTATCATTCCTTTCAAAATGGTTTCATTATAATATCATCATTTTACAATCAAAACAAAACATGTGTTCCTTTTCGATTCATATCCTTTGTTCTCTCTACCTTCAACAAATGTTAAAAGCGACCCACTATTATTGTTTCTGAGCTTCCAGTATTGAAAGAAGTCTAATATAGGTAACTGGATGTTTTTTCATTAGATTATTGTAGGTGCTATAATGAAGACACTTTGGGTCTGCAACAACAAAGCTTTTCCACACATAGCAGCCATATTTCCAGCAGATAATCTTAGGTTTCACAATTTTGTATTGAGAAAGCACCTGGTAATTGTCCTTCAATTGTAAGTGGTAGTATAAAGACCAGAAACGTCTTTCTGCACAAAGAGTTTATTCCAACTCTATTCCTTGTAAGTCAAGAGTAGGCAACCAGCACCCCACTGACTACCTTTAGTTGTCAAGCCCCCTTTTAACAGATCCTGGCATCACCATCCACCCCCTCCCCACTTTTCCTCACAATCGTGCCACCAAAAATCTGCGAAAACATAGTGGTGTGATTTTTTTTTTTTAAAGAAGAAGTAAAATAAGCATGCTAAGCCTTCAAAAGTCAGGAAGTGTTAAAAAATATCCCATCCTGCCTCATAATATTTCCGGTGGCCTTTAGTTGTCTCCCCCTCTACCCTCCCCCCCCAATCTGATTACTGTGCATCTAAATGTATTGATAATATTTAGTAGTATAGAAAACAGTTTGGGAGGGGGGGTCACATGAAGCAAACATTCTATGCTTGGGTTAAAGCTTAGCTACAACTTAATTTAGTTACAGGCAAAGCAGGTCAGGGCAGGATAATAAGCCAATTAGAGGTGAAAAACAGGTTGAAGAGCACATCAAGCCGTTCTTCTCTCCAACTATTTTGTCCAAAGTATTGACCTGGGCATGATCTGTCAATCACTCAAGCCTGAGCCTACTGGGGAAACACTTATTAAGTTGCAATTGGGTTACTAGGTCATTGCCTATTTCACCATCGTTGCTAGAAGCTGCTGAGTCTAACACAGTGCCTCCAAGCAATGATTTTGTAGGCTCATTTGGCTCCAACACATACTTATTTCTCCCCCAACCTCTCTGTCTCTTTCTGTCCACTGCAACTAAACTTATAGACACTCACAGGGAAGGTGAGAAATACCCTAATTCTGTAGACAGAAAAAATCCATCTCTAACTTGCTGATTGTTTCAAGGAGGTAACCTGCCTTCCAAAAGCAGAGGATTGGGAAAACAGAGACGTGGGACAATGGAGCCAGGCTACATGAGCAGGTCCTTATAAAAATTTCACACACAGAGAGAGGCTTGTTTAAATATGTTCTTCAAGATATTTGCTTCACAGAAGTCTCAGAATGGATTAGACTAAATCAGACTGCCACAGGTGCAGTTACCCTATCACATATACAATGAATATGTGGCTGGAGAGGCTCTTTGCAATCTCAGATATGCTTGCATTTTGTACTGTTTGGTACTATTAATACAACTGTTGAAAGGCGTTACAAGACCATTAACTTACAATTAAGATTGGTGGCACAGCTCTTGGTATTGTACAGAGTGAAATTATCCCAGCCCTTCTTTCTTTTGGAGATAGAAAGACTTTGATCATTTTAGAACTGGGGCAGAATTCTAGAAGGTATGAACCAAGGCTGAGAAAAAGACAAGGCTAACATTGTTCCCACCAGCCTCTGATTAAAGTTTGGAATTTCCAAAAGCTGGGAAGTCCAGGGAGTTGGAGCAGAGGGACAGATGCTTCATGTGGTGCTATTCATTCATTCATTCATTCATTCATTCATTCATTCATTCATTCATTCATTCATTTTTTTTCTATCTATCTATCCCAGGAGCTTAAGGAGACACATATAACACTCCCTCCTGTCCTCAGAACGTTTTCCTGAGCAGTCAGGCCCAATTTTATAGACCAGTGAGATACTTACGTTATATTACTGTCTCCAAATTCCGAAGGGCACTAACTCTAGCATGTTGCAATGCTCTTCCTACAGCAGTTTAGGAGGGTTGATACAAAAAAGTTCCATATGAGCTGAGATTGTGCCCCTGTGGATAAGGGGCTATTGAAACTAGAGCTCATGTACAGCTATACTGCACCTTCTATAAGGACTCATGGACCCATTTTATAACTCTCTATTTGATAAAATACCCAGGAAATTCTGATCTTTTTTATGTACAGTTGTTGCTATCTGATCAGTATGATTCCATTTCTTTGAACATAGCTAAATTTTGTTATTCTGTCTGTAAAATTAGGCAGACTTTACCCACAGATGATCCCACCATTAATATTATCATGTTTTATTTTATTTCATTGTAATACATTTTTATTTGTATTTGTATAAATTTGTATTTTATTTGTAATTCTAGTCTGTGACCATAACAAAATATTGACTGATTGACTCCTTCCTGTTTTTCTCCACAACAACTGTTTGAAGTAGTTTGGGCTGAGATAGAGGGGCTAATCCAAAATCACCCAATGAACTTCTGTGGCTGACTGCAGAGTACAACCTGAGCCTCTCCATTCCTCATCCAACTACTGCCCCATACTGGCTCTGTATTTCTGGAAAAAAATACCTCAAGTCTTCAGGCAGAAATTGCAGTAGGTTTAATTCTGGGTGGAGATATTGTATGGTGCTAAGTCAAATCTCATTGTCCTTTGTTTTTATTCCTCTACACAAGCTAGAGAACCCAGTGTATTTCAGAATATACCCATACCTCATTGCTTCTTTGGGCATGAAGATACTTTCATTTCTCCTCCTCCTCCTCCTCCAGATTTAAAGGCCACCCAACTCCCCAATGACTCTAGATGGCCCATACTTAAGAACAGAAAACAAGAAAAAGAAGAACCTATGCATCTGGATAAGCCACACATTTTATACCATAGCAAACAACCAACTGGGGCTTCACAAGCACCATAAGCCCATGTAAATTGCATTGCAGTAGTTCACCTGAGAAGTAACCAAAGTGTAAGTGAATATGAGCAGGGCCTCCCAATCCTGGAACAGACACAATTGGCACACAGGATGGAGCCATACAAAGGTCCTCCTGGCCAGAACTGCCACCTGCTTTTCACTTGCTATGGTTTTTATATGGTTTTATATTGTTCCATGTTCTTTTAAATAGTTTTTTAATTGTATAAGCCATCCAAAGTCATATATTTGAGATGGGTGGCCATATAAATTGAATGAATGAATGAATGAATGAATGAATGAATGAATGAATGAATGAATGAATAGCAGGAGCTGAGACTCCAAGAGGAACCTCAGTTATGCACCAGTTATATCTGGGAGTGTGCTACTCCATTCAGAATTAAAGACAGAAGATCCTCAGATCCAGGGGTCCCTAAAATGCAAAGCTATTTCGTCTTGCTAGTGTTAAGCCATCTAGATTCCCCCCAGCCTCCAGATGCTGGCAAAAAATCTTGATGGCACTGGTTGACCCAGGATAAAGATGTATAGCTGCATATCATCAGTACACTGATGGTTTTTATTGCTATCATGTTGATGGATGATCTTACCCCAGAGCTTCACAGAGGCTACAGGGTTATGGGTAGACACCAGGTGAGGTAGATCCTGGAAGATAGGTAGTGTCAGTGGAAACTACCAGTTGTTCCACCAAAGCAGAAAGCAGGCCCAGGGTGTGCAGATCCACAGGGCTTCTGGCAGGGGAAGTTTGAGATTTTCAGCCTTCCAACCTACCATATCAGCTATTCTGCTACAACTTGTCTACCTACAAAATTCTTTGTGCTTTATGTGTTTTATTTCTATTGTTTGTTATATTAGGTCTCCATCCAGAAAAGATGAGGGGCAGAGCTCAAAAGAGAATATATTCCTTCTCCTTTATCTACCATGCTTTTTTGCCTGGTAGGAAATAATAATAATAATTTATTAAATTTATATGCCATCGAACTCCCAGTGACAGCAAGTATGTTATGTTAATGCAATACTTGCTGGGACAAGAACTGTGGGCCCAAACTGGATGGTGCCCAGTTGAGTACCTTAGTAGCATGGGTGGTTGCAGGGACAAGAAGGATGCATGATGAAATACATGTGATGATGTCATCACACAAATGCCATGACTCCTTGTGTTACAGACATTGCTGCTAAGTAGGAATACTTTCTTCATTCTATTTTACCCAGTAAGCTTTCATGGCTGACCATGGAGTAAATATGGATCTCCCCAGTTACTCTAGCCACCACCCTATAATGGGGTAAGTTTGGGACCCTGAGTTTCTTTAATTCTACTATCTGTTTATACATTCACTCCTTCACAAATGAACTTTCGCCATTTCAGGGCTTGTAGTAGCTTTGTTAACTATTACGTGGCCTGGTATAGTCTTCCTAAATGAGGAAAGAGTAATAGGTTTTACTAGAATTGTTGTCCTTAATTATTTTACTAGGTGCTTATTCTTTCAAACTGGTAAGGCTACAGAATTTTGCAGTTTGCTACGTAAAGCATTTTAGGAAAGGCAGATTCTACTCTTTTGTTCTGACTTTGATACATCTAAGTTGCTCATCGCTGAGATCAGCATAATGATATGAGCAAATAGAACCCCATTACACCATCACCTTTTTTAGCATTCAGCAATGATGCTTGCCCAAACAAGGGAGCAGGACAAGGTTCATAACCACCTCATCAGTTGCATACAACATATAGAAATTACCACAGAACCCAGGAGATGCTGCAGGAGACAGGAAGAAGAAAGACTTTGGATTAGTGGAGGAGACAAAATGGAAAATTGTAGGAGTGCTGTATCTAACAGTTATGAAATAAAGAGTTCTAAACTACAACTTACTCTGGAATCTTTCTTAACAATTCTCTGAGAAAAAACTCAAGCTTTCATGTAGCTCCCTTCCTTGGTGCCTGGGCATACAGCATAAACTTCTACATATGCAGCTGCACAGAGATTCATTTTATTTGCAATAACAACAATCTAAATTTGTGTGTGTGTGTGTATGTGTGTGTGTGTGTGTGTATATGTCTGTGTATGTGTGTGCGTGTGCTTCTCATGCATATATAGATGTGTGTATATATGAAATTTTACTTAAGAGAGTTTCAATAAAATATAATGGCATTTCATGAAATTACCAATACATGATCTATATCTATAAGCAATTCATTCATAAGTCATATGTAGCATCAAGTCTTCAATCCACCATGTAATTGGGGCCATAAATTTGTGTTTCCAATGTTGAAGAACTAATCTCTTGAAAATAATATGGCCACAGAGAATCCATTTCTATTGGCTGTCAATTTCCATGTCGTAGGTAAGTAGTTCAAAAGAATGTGTGGACCCCAAAATATTAAACTTTGCATTAATGTATATAATTACTTTTTCCCGGAACATAATAATTTTAGAATGCTGCAACAACATATGTTTTAATGAAATGTTATTCTGGTTGCATCTCCATCAACATGATTTTCTCTTTTTTATAATATTTTACTGAGATTTTAAAGATACATATTTAAAAGTTAGAAATGAAAAGGAAAATTTGAAATACAAAATATAAAGAAAAGGAAAAGAAAAACTGAGGTAAAGTAAAAGAAGAAAAGATATGAAAAATAGATAACTTCCAATTTATCTCTGGTCTTACAAATAATAAGGCTATCATAAGTGCTGGGTTTTAATACATTAAATAGGAATAATCCTTTGTCTAAACATATCCCATTAAATTTATAATCTAATCTTCAAATCCCCATGTAAGCTTCACCCCACCTGCATTTATGATTTTCTTATTCCTTTTCTATACAAATGCAGTAAGGTTCAATAAGACTAAAATATTGTTGGTTTTTTTGGTGTTGTTTAAGATGTAATCTAAGGTCTAATCAGGTTTTTGGTATTGAGGCCAAAATGTTTTCCCATTTGTTAGACAAAATGGGAGTCTCCAGTTCCTTATTCCATTCAGTCTTTAAATGTTGCATATAAAATTGATTTATTGATAACAGATATTAATAAAGACTGATTGTGAGCTTTTGGTCTTGTAGGATTTAGTGATCCCTTCTAAAAATTTATGTGTGTCTGCTGAAAATGCTGCAAGTCTTTATTTATTAATTTAGATCTCTATGGCTGCCCCTCTCACCACAGTCACTCTGGATGTTGAACAAAGTTTAAAAATTAAAAAAAACACACACACAATATAAATAACCATTAAAACATACCATCCCCAAAAGAACTGGCAGCTGAGAATAAAAAATAAATATTGAAATATCAATAAATGAAATTGTAAATACTGCCAGTGACTGGCAACTGACAAATGGTATTTATCTTTTAACAGAAAAGGTTATAAAAAACTCCTTGTTGCCATCCATTAGCTGATGTAATATAAAAATTCCAGCATACATCCTTATCTTTCATAAATCAATTTTGAGGTCTGGATTACCCCATAGCACCAATTTAGCATGAGAAAGGGGCCAAAATGCATTTTTCCAGAAATGATATATCACCGTTTTCTAATCAATACAACAGTCAGAGGAGATGAAACAAATCTATTATATTTTGAACCCAAAACAGTCCATTAGCTAAAGGAATTATATACAGGAAGGAGAATTTGTACTAAGTGAAAATGTCCAGAATTTAATATTATGTAACCAAAAAGTTTGCCTAATGGCATACTTGATTATTCAGAAAGCCATACTTCCCATCTTTAACTGATAATTACATCTTTTTCAAAGATACATTTGGACCTGAAGAACTTTATAGAAACGTATGAAATAGTGTACTGAATTTTTAAAAATATTTTTTAGATATTTATATAGGAATTCCAAGTGAAATTAAATTACATTCATTTTAAGGGCATTTATCCTACTGTAGGGAGTAAAGTTTAATGATTCCCATTTATCAATGTCCAGAGAAATCTCTTTATATAACATTCATAACTAGTGTAATTATTTTAGAAATATTGCTTGGAATATATATACCAAACTAACTGATAAATTCAGTACAGATATGAATATAATAATCAACTAATATATGAATAAGTGAGTCTTTATCAATAGGTATCAATTCCCACTTAGACCAATTAACAATATCCTGCAATTTGGCTGGCATTATTCAGATACATCAAAACCAGAATCAACGGATGATGTTACAGAAAAGCAATCAGATATCATCAGCATATAACATCAATGTATACTCTAATGAATTATGCAAAATCTATGGATGTTACAATCATTTTGAATAGCACAGGATAGGGGCTCCAGTCAAAGATAAAGGGGAAAATGGACATCTTTGTCTAGTACCTTTATAAAAGGAAAAAGTAGATGAAAAATATGCCATTAACCTTCACTTTGGATTTGGGAGCCTCATAGGGAATCTGGACTCACTTTATAAATTCTTTAAGAAATCCACATTTGGCTAGCTCAGGCATATATTGTCTGTAGAGTTTACCAAACGGTCTTTCTGCATCTAATGACAGAATTACAGCTTTGTCTTTATTTTTATTCAAATCAATCAAATCTACTACTAACTGAACATTATCTTATCCATGTCTAGTTTTAATAAACCCAGCTGATCATTCTTAATCACTGAAGAGATTACTTGTTGAAGTCTATTAACAAACCAGCAGTTAACATTTTATTATCTGTTAATTATCAAAACAGGTTGATAATTAATTAGCTGTACTGGAATAAGCTGATATGTACATTATACAGGGCTGCTCTGCATTCCATCTTTCACCCAAGAAAGGCTGTAGGGGCACGAAACTATAATAATATCCTTGTAAGAAAGGCCAAGCTGGGGAACACTAAGACAGATTGCATCTTTGTTGGCAGCCTGACAGTTAGTTGAAACCTGGCTTTTTAGGAGCCAGCATCATATACACTGGGGGGTTTTTTAGGATTATGATGAATTTATTATTGAATGTATAGTATGTCCCACCTTTTCTCTGAGAACTTAGAAGGATGTAGATGGGAGCATCCCCTAATTTCATTCTCACTGTAGCAATTATGTGAGGTGGCTTGGGTTAAGAGAAAGTGACTGGAAATCTTCACCCAGTGAGCTCTATGATCACATGAGGAATGATCTAGGTGTAACACCTAGATCAATATAATGCATGGGGTATAAAGAGAGACTCAATATTACTTTCATGTTCACTTAGTTGAAGACTAATTTTAGGTGGTAAATCTGATTCAGGTGTAAAAAGTACCCTTCCCACCATGTGGCAGAACAGTGCATAAGGAAGACCTACATAAATGTCCATGTCACATTTTATTGTCCACATTTATCTTTGTCTCCCTGTATTCTTTCCTTGAAAAAAAATTATCTATGTTCACTTTATAAATCAGTGTTTATACATTGATAAAAGCTCGCAATACTCAAGTCATGAGTGACTCCCCAGAGAAAATGCTGCCATCACTTTGGACACGGGTTGCCATTTCAGTGCACCTTTATATCTTGCAGTTCTAAGTAGGCAGCAAAATCAGAGAGGTTATTGAACCTCTTCTGGGCCACAGTCCACCTCTGATACTTGATAGCTTCCAAGTTGCTGAGGAGGAGGCCTGCTGTAGTGTATATACTGTAGCAGGGGTGCGGAATCTGTGGTATACACACCAAGACCTCCCCATCTGGCCAGCTGGGACCCAAGCAGTGGGTTGTTTCTTCTCTTCTGGGAAATCTGGCCCTTTTTTCTCTCTTTCTCCATGCATAGAGAGACATGACTGGGTAATGGAAAGAAGCCCAGGATCAGATTTGATCTTCAGGGCTGGCAATTTTTAAGGGAAGGGGGCTTTTGAGGAGTGTGGTGGGAGGGAGGGTGTTGACGAATTTCAGAGAATAAAAGGACTTCAGAGAGTGGAAGGTCCCAATTTGATTATAACCAATCTCCAGAAAGTGTCCTGGAACAAAATCCAGCTTTTGGGTCAATGAAAGTTCCCCAGAAGATAGCAACTATATAGAAAAGTAAACATGTAGGCGTTTGGGGCAGCGCAAGTATCTCCATCTAGTGTCTTACTCCATTAATATGGTGTCATTGGTGTATTTCACCACTTACAGACTATTTGGAAACAGTTAAAAAATCCATCAAAAGTGTCATAAAGTATTTTATGATTTGGACAAATATTATCTAAAGATTTCTCAATGCTCCCATAAATAAGGCAGCAACATTTAAGTTTAATATGGACACAGTCAAACTATTTTGAAACCATACATTTAAAGGTGAGAATTTTAATGTGATTAATGATTATATTTTAAACCGGGTATAAAAAGATCAGTTCACTAGATACAGCCATCCCAAGAAAGACATTCTGCAGTGGTTACAAATTGACTTTTTATGGAGAAAATAAGACTATTCCTAACCTATGGCACTGATATTATATTTTGTTAATATTTTATGAAATAAAAGTCCTCCCATTAGAGGTGGCAAATGGCTTTATAATTATAGCACTTTGCAGAGCAGAATGACTTCTCCATTTCAAGGAAAAAGGACAAATGTAATTTCATTATCAGCCAGCCAGTGCTATTCCATATTTCTAAATGCTCCAGCAATTGCTATTCAGTTCCCCCCACAACTTGCTTTTCCAAATATTAATACAATTGTTTAAAAATAAAATTGGAATGCATCCTTAGTTGTACAGCTCACTAATTTCATGGTTTTATTTACAAAATTCATTTTAGATGAAAATTTAGCAATTCTAAGATGCAAATGTGCCCAGTTCCTTGCATATGTGTGCCAGAGAACCTCAACACAAAGGGCTGATCATGAACTGTAAAGCCCTACACAACTGGGGCAGAGGCTATTTTAATATATGATTCTTCCTTGAGACTTGTAGTATTTGGATCAAAACAGGAAAGGTGCTTCAACCTGATGTGGGCATGCTTAGTTAACTCTTCAGCAGCACTTTTTTAAAAAGTACATTTTTGTGTTTTTGCACATAAGCTATACCTCTCCAGGAAAATATGTGTCTGAGTTCAGGAGAAATTAAGGAGGCAGTGACAGGAGGGTGACACATGGTCTGCCTAGAGCCAGGTCCTCCAAAAAAAGGTACAACTTCTTTACAGGTGCCATTGATGTGTCCAGCAAGGATATTCACACCTTTCCTTATTCAGACCCAAATACTTGGACATCTCTAATTCCACCCTCTCCACTAACTGAGATAATCTGAGGATAGTTGCCCCAATTTCACCTTTAGGGTGGAACCTCTTCTGTAGCTGCCTCCATTCTCTGGAATGCATTCCTGCTGAAGTGAGAGACCTTTCTTCTTTGTTTACTTCTTCAAAAGCTCTAAATATATGCATTAATTGTGGATTTAAATTTTATT
Source organism: Python bivittatus (assembly GCF_059951505.1). NCBI lineage: Eukaryota > Metazoa > Chordata > Lepidosauria > Squamata > Pythonidae > Python > Python bivittatus. The sequence goes on from NW_028277075.1 coordinate 49,238,241, forward strand.
TTACTTTTACTATCTCTGCTTTTAATGTTAGCTTTATGTTTTGCTGTAAGTGTCCAAGAGACTCAATAGTTATCTGTATAATATGCTGAATAAAAATTTCCTGAAGGTGCTTTTAGAAAAAAGAGAAAGAGAGAGGGAGGGAGGGAGGGAGGGAGGGAGGGAGGGAGGGAGGAAGGAAGGAAGGAAGGAAGGAAGGAAGGAAGGAAGGAAGGAAGGAAGGAAGGAAGGAAGGAAGGAAGGAAGGAAGGAAATTTGGGGGGCTCTCTTACATATATTTGCATATATATAACATGTAATTAGGCTGTCAGCAACGCAAACTGTTTACCTCCACTGATTTATTAGAAGTCACTTATTAGTTCCAGTTGGTGGATAGTCAGAAATATTTATTGCTAAACACTGGTTCTAATACATAATTATTCACCGATGTACCAGTTTCAATACTCAAATATTGAATTGTGTACAAATGATGAACATGTTATTGCTAAAATGTATAAACGTTTATTGAAATTTGAAACAGAAGAAGAGCAAGTGAAAGAATGTATGATAAAGTGGTCTAAATTTTTGGTTATATTATACAGATAGAACAATGGGAAAATATGTGGCTGAAAGGACTGAAATTTACATTATATTATAATTTTAAGGAAAATTTTTATAAAATGATGTATCATTGGTATATGTCACCAGAGAAATTGTCTAGAATGTTTAAAGGTACCTCAAATTTATGTTGGAAATGTGAACAACAAGAAGGGACATTCTGCCAGAAAGTTTTGGATTCAAATACATACACTAATTCAGAGGATTTTAAAGATTAATATAAAATTGAAACCAGAGGCTTTTCCTGTGGGACAGATAAATAAACAGTTGGAAAAAAGTAATGGAACTTTGTTTTTATACACGACAACTGTAGCAAGATTATTATATGTGCAAAGATGGAAAGATTCGGCACTATGGTTGGTGAAGGAACAGTTGGTGAAGATGACAGAACTTGCAGAAATGGTCAGACTGACTTCTTTTATTAGAGGAAAGACAATCTCTACATTTATTGCTGACTGGAAACCCCTTATAGAGTTTTTGTGTGAAACAGGAAAAAATGAATTTATGATTTATAGTTTTGAAGATTACATAGGATAGATTATAGAAAAAAATGGGTTATTTTGTAACCATAGAGCAAATCTCTAATTGTACTTATAACTGCTGTAAAGAAAATTGGAAGCTACCTCTTCGTTTTTTTTCTCTCTTTACTTTCATACCTTTAGCTCTTTCTTTGATTTCCTTTTCCTTTTTTGTTTCTTACTTTATGTTAGTTTCTATTCATTTTTTAATCTTTTTTAAACATTATAATAAAATTATATTTAAAAAAGAATAAGGTAGGCTAAATGCTGAAGGTTGCATAATTTTTCTGCACCTATGAGCTATTTTGAACAGCAGGGCCAATGACAAGGCATAGTGGAACAATTTTTGCGGTTATTTCTATGTCTGTTTCTCAGCTGGCCTATTGTTAATTAAATGAGTGCCTGTGTTTAAGAGACAAAGGAAACTTCTCTCTTGCTTTCTTATATGCTCCCCTCTTTTAAAGATGTAGTTTAGGTAAAAGGGAGGTTTTCCTATCCTACGTGTTTTTTAAATAAATACTTACAATGAATGTCTGTTGACATCCATTGATAGCTGGGCTAAACCCATATTCTGCATCCGAGACAATCATATTCTGATTTTTGTTGTTGTTGTTGTTCAGTGAGACTTTCTGCTATTTAATTACTTGGCATTCTTTTATTACTCTGCATATGCTCAGAAGCACATCCTTTAATAAGGGTTCCTGCTGAATTCAAATCTCCAACACTAACCTTGATGCCTAGATCCAGACAGAGATTCAAAATATTGAAGCCAACTTCCCCTGTAATCTGGCTAGGAAAAACACAAATAACTCTATCCCCCCCCCCCCCCCGTGATAATATCTGTAGACAAATTATGGATCTAATATGAGTTCTGTGCAAAGTTTCAAGAAAATCAGTGCAATGGTTTTATAGCTACCTTTTTTTTAACATCTAATTTTAAAAAGGGCTTGGCATGTAACAATATTGTTTTGGAACAAAATATGATGAAATTTCTGACGGTAGTAGCCGTACAGAAAGACCCATGCATGCATGAAAACACATCAATGTATTGAGGACTTGTCACTGAGCAGACAAATCTTTAAGCAAAGCAGTTGATTTTTTGTAAAGATGCATTTATGCTCATTTGTGAACACACAACTATACCCACTTTAAACAACAGCAAGTATACAGCAATTGGCAGAAAAAGTAATTCCAGGGCTTGTGCACACTGATGCCTAATGCTGGTGAAAGAAAATTACAACATCTTATTGATTGTAAACTAAGAATATATTCCTATACTTATGGAGAAGTAAGTCCCATAGAACTCAACAACTCTGAGAAGTAAGTCCCACAGAACTCAGGGACTCTGATTCTCAGATAAGTATATATACAGTAGGATGGTAGCATAAAAGCTATGCTGAATTAGATCAAATACTCAGTTCAACATTCTGTGTCCAGATACCTATGAGAAGCCCACAAGCAGAGTATAGATTCAACAAAATATAGCTCCTGTTTGTGTTTCCCAGAATATTGAAAGATATCCATAGATAACATGATTGGCTCTTATTGATAGCCTTGATTTTACCTTCCTCTTTTAAAGCTGCCCATGGTGATGGCCATCAGTGTAATCTATGGCAGAGAATTCCATTGTTTAACTATGTGAAAAAACACTCCCTTCCCTAAGTCCAGGATCTCTTGCTATTTATTTAATTGGATGACCCTGGGTTCAAGAATTATGGCTAAATAGTCCTTGCATCCATGTGCAACTATCTGTATTTGCTGATGCTAGTGGCTCTGCTGTGGAAGATGAGGATATAAGTTATTCTTGGGAGAAGTGTAACCATCTCAAAAAGAGCAAACCATACTTTTTGTTAAAGTATATGCATCAGGAAAGAATAGTCTTTTGTGGAGAAAAGTACAGTAAATTAGTGCATGTTGGGGAACCATATCCTTTGACTTGTGAGCAAATTGATATGGGTATGTTCTGATTTAAAATGGCCAAGGCCTATGCCTGACTTTACCCCCACCCCCACTCCCCCAAAAAACATCTGAAGAAGTATATAAGTTCTTAGTAGTGTAAGATTTTTAAAATATATATTATTATTATTATTTTAAAAAATAAAAATTCATGGCTGAACCAAAACCTCACTTCCTGAAAACATAAAAATTGCAAGGCTGAGAAGAAAAACCAGATTGGCAAAATAGCTGCAAGGATAAGAAAGGATCAGCTAATGATGGGATTATGAAAGCAGAACAGAGGTCTTCATTCTAACATCCTATTTTATTACTTCCATCACCAAAAAAAAAAATGTCATGATCAAACTGCTTCTCTTTGAGAAAGTTATCTGAGGATTGGATTGCAGGAAAGATAACTATTTTCTGATTTCATTTAGTTGGCAAAAGCCTTTTTTAAAAGAAACACAAACTCATTACAGACAGTTAAATCAGTCATAAGCTGTCAAACATACAGGAGGCCAGGGGATAATTAGTTCCAGAGTGCTTTGTAGCAAATATATCAAGTGAGGACAATTTTCTGGTGGCCAAAGGTTGCCCTTAATATTATGGGGAGGAGGGAAGGATGAGGACCTTAGGCATCTGCAAGGGATGGCAAGGGATTAAAAATGCATCCCAGTGCAAATTTGTATTATTATTCTTGGTCGCACAGTCAGCCAGTTGCTTAGACTGGATTTGGTATTTTTATCCACCTATCGAGTCCTTCCCAAGGACCTGGGATAGGCAGACGTTGTTGTTTGATGGTGTGGAAAGTATTATCGCAGGATATAAGCTGTTCCAAGTAAAGCTGCCTTTTGCAATTGACAGGTGGTGATTTTGTCAGTGCTGAGAATCTGGGATAGGCAGATTTTGTTGGATGATGATGATGATGATGATGATGATGATGATGATGATGATGATATGTACTCATGTGCAATGAAAGAATATAAGGATAGACAAGGTATTTGTGGTCCTTGGTCCTGAAATAAACAATTTCTTTCTTGCATCTTGGATGTTTAAACATTTCATTTCATATATGGAAATCATATTTTGGAATAGTGAAAAGAAGTGAATGTGGAAGCATCTACTGGACTTTGAAGAGACATTTCTTCATCCTCTGTTCCACTCCACTGCATTTTAGATATAAACCTTGTCTCCGTGTTATTTATTTATTTATGCAGCTATATATTGCCTCAGTTGCAAAGGTCTCTAGGTGGTCTACAGCTCAGGATATGCATCATAAAACCCAACAATCTAAAACAATACAATAAGACAAAATAGTCAGTAATGACACAATATAATAATCTATCAATATTCATTCATGCCATTGCACTCTTAATTAATGTGGTGTCTGGAATAACCATGTTTTCACAAGGCTCCAGAATACTCCCAGGGAAGGAGCTGTTCTTGCTTTGGGGTATGGTGTGTGTGTGTGTGTGTGGGGAGGCTATTCTATAGAAAAAGTTAACTGGAACAGTTAAGTCCTACTTGTCTTGTCCATCCCCATTGCTATTCCTCCACTCAAATGTTCAGCCTCTTTGGTCTGATTCCACTTTTAAAAATTCTTTGAAAATGTTACATCCATCCCTTGTGCAGTGTCAAATCTGGCCTGTGATTATTCTGAAATAAATTCCCTTGAACTCATCTTCTTCAATTATGCATTATAAAGTATAGCCCTTCTCATTTCTCCTTATGCATAGCAACCAATCCTTTATTACAAGAGGTGAAAACTTAATGTAGCATTATTTTAAAAGTCGTGGACTTTGTGCAAAACAGGTCATTTCTTCTATGAAATTAGGGCTCGCTGTTTGTTTTCAAATAAAACATGAAATTTGTTCTCTCTGCTATAAACATTGATCTCTAGTATATTTACTTTCATTTTTTTTAATTATGCGCGCAAGAAACACAGATCTGCAAACTATCCAGTTTGTTTACTGAAGACACTGACCTCATTTGCAGGATATGCAAGGCCACGGTTGAAACCTGAGTGGGTGATGCAGGAGTCAAAATGAAATGAGAAAAGAGCCTCAGGGCTGCTCATTTTTCCTGTCCTGCTCTCTTTTCTCTGCATGGCTGGAAAGAGAATTGTGAAAGCTTATTTCTAGTTAGATGGACGTGAAACTGCAGACTTGAAATCTTTCTTGGCTGTGTCCCAAGACCATAGTCTTTCTATGACAGCTTTCAATAAAAAATGTAAATTTCAGGATAAAGTTATAAAACCACAGTAAACTGAAGCAATTTTAATGTAAGGGAGTACAGATAAAATGCAGTGTCAAATATCTAACAGCAATGAAAACTGCAAAACTCTTTAAATTTAAGCACTTTTTATTTTTCCTACAGTGAAAATTTTGTTTAGATGTTTGACTTGCACATGTGGCAACAGGGGGGGGAAAAAACTACTAGAAGATAATTTAGTAATAAAAGTATTTAAAAATTGTGTAACTAAAAGAAGGAATATTTTGAGAACATAAAGACAAAAAATCAATTATCCTTTTTTTGCTCTTTCCTTAATTATTTCCTTTTAAATTCTCATTACGCATGAATGATTCTTCTCTATTGTTATCAGTTTTCAGTTACAGTTATAAATATAGGTAAAACAATGACTTTAATTTCTAAAACTGCTCTATTCCAAGAATGCAGTATATTGTATTGCCTTTCTTCTGTTCTTAGGAAATTAGTTGCATTAACCAGACTGTGCACGGTACAGATATATTGACTCCAAAACAGCTGCCTGGTTCCTAAGTATGGTACTATCATAATGCAAATTAAGAATAAAATCTAATGTCACTTTGGACAATTGGACTTGCCTTCTCCTCTCTTCCGCTGGAAAAGTCCTGCCCCCTCCACAGGCTGCTCGTGGGGTAGGTGAGGGACAGCAAAAGAAAGGAGAATTTGCTTCTTTTTCTATTCCATTCACAGAATATCAACCTTGATTTCCATCACATGCTCTTTGCTGAAAAAAAATTAAAACATGTAATTTGCTACTCATGCAAGGTAAGAGGACTTCTTATTCTTGAGGAATCGTACCGTTGTTTCTCATTAAGTAATTTGCCACTGCAGGAGTGGACAGAGTTGAAGACTAAATATTACAGAAAGCCAGGGATGTTTATGTGTGTGTGTGTGTATGTATACTGTATATATCTCCTTCTTCAGAAATAGCACACAGGCTTCCCAAACTACATTTTTCTAGATCAGTCTCACCAAAAAAAAGTATTGTGTTTGAATACAAACTGATGATTTTCTTTTAGTCTATTTTTGTGTGTTAACCTTAAGTACACCATTAGGTTGTACAAAGGTGTATGTGTGCCCCTGTGTGTGTGGCCATTATATTCTGGATTCCTGATTTTAAAAGCTTCCTCATTCATTCATTCATTCATTCAGCACAAGGCTAATACGATTTCAGGAAGTGAAGTACATAGCCAAGGTCAGGAAGTGACTCTTTAGACACATTTACCAATAGCTTCTCTTGAACAATGTATTTGTCAGGAAAAAGAAGCAAAGCCCTCAGTGCCACCGACGTTTAATTGTTTTAACCCTTGCAAGTTGGGGAATTAAGGTCTCTGAGGCATGCTTAATGGTGAATATCCATGATTATTTAAAGCTACCTTATTTGATATAACATGACATCAGGATCGGTGGAACTTACAGTTAAATCTCCGTATTATGGATGATGTGGCTGTGGATAAATCTTGTCCTCGCAGTTCTGCCATATATTTAATCTAGCTGCACCCACATGGTCAGTTAATGAATCATCTACATGCAAACCACACATTTTACAAAAGCAATTCCCTAATCAAGCTAAACAGTGATTGTACCCCAGCTGCATCAAAGTTTTTGTTTAATTTTAATTAAGAAGCAATTCAAAGAAATAAGTGCAAAAATAAAATGAAAAGAGGCCGGATTGTAAGTACTTTACTTCTGCTGTATCAAATGGGTTGCTTATATTTCCAACAATGCAGTATAAAATTTTGCATTTTAGCCCCTTGAACTCTGCTGTGAATTTTTTTTTGCTTTGCTTTGCTTTGCTTTGCTTCGATTGATGCACTGGTGAACTGCATTGTATACCACATTCCTTCTCATATGACAGCTTTAGCTAATCAGCACTTGTATGTTTCTACAGTCATTTGGATGTTTAATGTGGAACATCTAGTTATCAAAGCACACTGAGTTTTACTCTAAACCCTGGTGCACCATTATCAATAAGGTAAAACTGCAACGTCAAATAAAGGGATACACTTAGTTGAAGTTTTTATTATGCAATTACCTTGCTTTATTTATTTAATTTATGAAAGAGCCAGTTGTTCATGTCCTTTATTTGCAATTGGCCCATCTTTTCCCATCATTTTTCCCATTATGTTTTCTTTATAGAGAAAATCTTTTAAGCAAGCTTGATGCATGGACCAATAAATGTAAGGGCTCTCCATGGGGAACACAGGTGACACCTTTGATGGAAGGACAATGGCTAGTCAATAGCGATTAGAAAAAAAAGCAGGAGATAAGAACTGCCTGGAATATAGAGACCTGAACAAAATAAAATTAAAATTAAAAACCCACTTACCCTTAAAAATGTAATAGGATACAAAAAGTGGTCTGTTTCACTATGTTAAATGAGCTAGAAGTTCATGGGGAAATTCTCCTATTATATAAAGCCCCATTCTAATGTGTGATGTTCTCTTGTGCAGTTCCCATTTTATATTAAGGACGTTGCATAGGAGAATTCCGTAATGGATTGCACTTTATGTGCAAATCCTCCTGAACATTTTCAGTAAAGCAGATATTACAAAAATAGAATCTGCATGAGTTTTAAATATGATGGAAATCAACTACATTGCTAATGTTCAATTCGATTCCTTCAAAAAATGACTCTATTTGATGGCACACAATATAGAGATCTTCTAAGGAAAGTATTAGAAGATCTCTACATTGTCTGCTGCTGCATAGATTCATTTTCTAAGGAAAGTAAATATTATCAGAGGAAGGAATATTACTTGCATACATTGGTGTTTTGAACATCAGTAGAAAAAGTGATCACTGCATGTGATATATGATATGACTATGGGAAAAAAAATAAAGTGTCTTAGAAGCATCTGAATCTTAAATTTTCCTATGAAATACATACAAAATACAAATAGCATATATAGTGCTTGCTCATGCTGTAATTTGTCAACTGTTGAGAAAATTGGCATGTCTTTTCTGCTGATTTATTGGCTAATCCCAGCAATTCATTGTGGAAAAGGCCAACAATGAATTACAATGTAGCAGAAAAAAATTAAGCTCTGCATTTTAAAATTGCTTAACTACGTGGCCCTTTGTAACAACTTAGAAAGTTACTGCAGTTCAGAGATAGCTGCAGCGTCTTTTGGGCATGCCAGCTCTTCTCGGTAAATGGCTTGGAAGGGGATCTGCTCAACCTCCAAGTAAGCCCAGCACCTCAGCCACTCACCAGACAGAGCACCGCAGTCATCCTAGTAGATGTTGACCGTCCCCAATGAACTTTAGAAGAAAAGTAAAATACAGGAGAACATGGTCTCCAGGAGAAACTGCAAGCAATGTCTCAGCCCCGCCAGCATAATAACAACATGGTTCTGTGGCTGCCAATCCTGTGTGCTGGGTTTTACTATTAGAACTGCCAGTTTAGAAGCACTAAATATGGGATAGTAAAGCCAGAAGCTACATGTTGTAGGGGATACTAGAATGCAAACAGCCAATGGGTGATTGACAACAGCACATACTGTTGACATGCATACGGGGAGCGATTCAATCTCAGAGTGATCCCAGGCTTCCTAAGTCTTGGCAGCCTTCTCCAACTAAAAGCTTTCTATGGCCAAAACTGTTGTGAGTTGTAATTCTAACACATCTGTCCAACACCAGGTTGGAATGCCCAAATACGGTGAAGTATTCTGGACATCTGAAAGGCACCAGGCTTCTCAGTTAGCCATAATCACAAACAAACTTAAAATCAGACCAGTGGTCAAAATAATTGGAGGTCTGTGTTTAATTTTCTATCAGAAAATTGGACAAGTACTTTCAGCAGGCAAAATCATTTCTGTAGTTAAATAAAAATCTACCAATCAAACTGCTGAAAGGAGATTTTTGTTCAGATAGCTTTTTCCACTGATATGAATGATAGTCATTGAACCAGTTTGCTTGGTTGTGCCTTTTTGATGGTCAAAAGAGACAAATTATTGAGCACTCACTGTTCTAAGGCATCTTTTGATAAAAAAAAAAATTGGCCTCAGTATTGATTAGTAACAAACAGGAAAGAACAATATTGAGATTACTTGCTGTAACATGAACATCACAATATATGATTTTGATCTGCATTATTTTAATTATGTACGAAAAGATCACATTAATAGTTGGCTGTGCACACAGGAAAACCAGTTTAATGCAATGGGAATTCATTTGTTCTGCTTCTGTGTAGCTGTACTATATATGTGTGTTTGTGTGTTCATTTCAAATCACATTTGCCATCACATCTGTGCTCCATGTACACAAATACTACCTCTGAAAAAATTTGTTTTTTAAAAAATCAGTTGGTGGTTCAGAAATGTTTTATTTTGGTATCTAAAAAGGTATTCTTTCTCCATGCTGTGCAGTGTGTTTCATTTGAAGCTGATTGCCTGTTGCAGTCTACAGTGATACAGTAATTGGGTTGCAAACCTTTTTTTTTAAAGCCACATAGTTCAGTAAGTCTATAAAAAGCACGTCAGAGAGTCACATGCAGTGATAGCTGTTTTGTGATGGCCTAACAGCTACTCAAATGCTTTTGCAATTCCATCATAAGACCCAATATGCTTTGATCAGGCATGCAAAACATTCCAGCTGAGGATTTGTTCACCAACCATTCTAGTGTCATAACTTTGTGAAGGAAAAACAGCAAATGCTGATATTGTTGCTCCACTAAAAATTAAAGAGGACCTTTCATCCTATTTAAAAATGATTGCACTGAAGTCCAGGATAATTGATCTTTCTCTCTGTGTATGTGTGTTTATGTGTGTGTGTTTCTGTGTGTGAAGGGCTGCACACTACTTCGGAAATAAGTAGGAAAAGGTTCTTCAGAGTTTGTGGGAGCACAAACATAGCCCCCATCTGAAACTTTTTAAAGCAGCCATGTGTTGTTTCCTGGAATTGTGTGGCTGCCAAATGATTCCATGAAAAGATACAGCTACTTTAAAGAGTAGCAGACAGGTGCTATGTTTGTGCTTCTGCATACTCCAAGCACCTTTTTGGAACAAAATCCAAACACTGCAGAACCCTAATCTCAAAAGAGATTATAAAATCATCTTTGATCTATATTTAAATGTATAGCTATAGCTTTGATCTATATTTAAATGCATGTCTATATCATTCTATCATCTTTCCCCTGTATCTATGACTTTGTTTGCCTGTGTGTATGCATGCATGGTGACCCAAAGAGAATGCAAAGGGACAGAGAATCTGTGGAACAAATCCCATTCATGAAGACAAAGGTCAGGGTTGTCAGTCTTTTCAGCTCCAGATCTCTAAGCTAAAATTATCTTAAGAAAATCTGAAATCTGCTAGTGAAGGAAGGCTGCCCTCATTCTTGTGCTATGCCCTGTTTTCTTTCATCAACAGAATTGCTTTCAATATACAAGGAAGTACAAATAAGTGAGAGCCACGAATGTTATTTTTTTGTAGAAATTATGGTAATCAATTCCATCTGAGAAGTCACCAGCCCAATTCAGGCATAACCTTAATCAACTGTTTTGTGCTCTCTGTCATAAGAATGAGTCTACATACACTTGGGCTATCCTGGTTCTCCAGTTCCTCCCCAATACAAATCAAAAAGTTAAAATATTGCAGGATGGTTCAGCAGGAAGCTGTTCCCCTGTAATGTCTGAACACAAAGGACTTACTACTGCTAATTATAATGACTGAAACCAGGGTATAAAGACAGTTCTATCCTAGTTTATTTTAGAAATAATATTTAACCATGTTTAAACAAGAAGTCTCAAATGAACTACAACAACCTATTTCTGTCTAAGTTTATGTATGTATGCCATAAAGGGCATGTGACTGTTCACCATTGCAGCAATGATGTGGCATGAGCATTATATGTGCCAATACTTTTAATGGCCCCTATCACCCACTATCATCTGTCAGTGGTTGCATTCTACTATCCCTGGCTTTTATGCAAAAGCTTGTATTATGGACCTTACATGTCCTTGTTCTCCTCCTCCTCCTCTGGGACTCAGATTCCACAGAAAAAATTCTGAGGTATCTTGTCCACACGTCTGTCAGTCAGAAGCAATGGATGGATGTGTGGACTACCCTTGAATCAGAGTGCCAGTTGGGAATATGGCATTAGAATAGAAGGCTGCCGGGGAGAGAACTTCCACCCACAGTTTCATGTCCATGTGCCTCCCCTAACCTGCATCAACCTGTTGCCAAGGCTCCCAGAGGCCATTAAGTGGAATGGTGGTGAGTATTGCCACTGGCAAGAGCATTAACAATTGGCATATAGCTCAGAAGAGGCAGGAAGAGCAAAGATATATGGTTGCACCTACATATTTGGATTTCCCTGTCCTTTACCTCCAACAGAGACTTGTGGGTTTGTGCCCAGATTCCATGGTGACCATCTTAAGGTCCCTGGCTACATTGAGCTGATTCACCTTTCTTTGGTAACATAGCCACTTTTGCACTGTGGACTCACCCTTGTCCACATCCTCACCACGAGGCATACTTGTTCTTACTCCAGACCTTGGTTCCTCTTCCTGACTCTCCTTTTCTGCTAAGACACATTACTGTGTGTAGGGGACCTCTGGTGTATAGGTTGCTTGTGGGGCTCTGCTCCCTTTCTAGGATATCCTGCAGCATAACTCTTTTTTTCTTATCTCCATCTTCCTCTTAATTGCTTAATTTTTGTAAAGATGTTGTGTGATCCATGAAGTTCCTTGAGGACATGATCAAAAAAGTATGTGACCCCCTGAAGGGTATTCTTATTTCTCTTGTGTCAGGACAGGTCTTCACCCTTCTCCCTTTCTGTTTCCTCCTCTGAATCTATAAATTCAGACACCAGCCCTTTGCTATCATCTGAGATTGATAGAAAGGGTGTGGTTGTGGGATAGTGCCCAGATAGCTCTGTACATTTGGACATACTTGGCCATACTAAATTATATATACAGTCCACCTTGCCTTAAGCTCTCAGAGCAGAGAGATACAGATGTTACTTTACATTATGCCTCTACGTACAGGGTTTTACATGGCTTCTACACACACACACACACCCACACACATACACATACACACACACTTATGGATCAATGGTGGTCAGTGTTTCCCTATCCCTCCTCTGGGGAGGAGGAGAGAATGGGGTAAAAGTCATGTAGAACCCCTGACATGGCATGACATAATGTAACATCTGTATCTCTGCTCTGAGAGCTTAAGGCAAGGTGATCTATACAGACCATTCTGATAGCCTTTATGTATCCCTTCCTATAAACTGATGAATGCCAGAACCTGGATAGCTTCTAAAGTTATTGCATTGTATATAGTGATCGAAGTGTGAAGGTCCATGAGTTCAGTTCCTGGTAAAGGGTTTGAATTCCATAAAATAACATCTGACGATTCCCAGTAAGGATGAATCCAGTGACATGGTGCCTCCTAGTGATTAACGTATCTGAAAAAACTGAGCATACTGTGAACTCTGGACATTCTTGGAGTCTTCTTAAGAGATGGCTTGGGAAATTGGGTGGAAAGGGGACTAGCTATTGATGATGTTGCTGCTTTTGTCACCAGTTGCATATCCTAGGAGTACATCTCTCTGTTCTAGGAGAATGATTCCCAATTGATCGTAGTGAGATATGGTTCTTAGGGTGACCTCCTTGAACTGATGAAGACTTCCATTTTTTCAACAATCCAGATCTTAATGGTATCCTTTTGCTTGCTTTTCTGGGTTGCCTGTTGTATCTCTTCACCATTTGATGAGAGAGATGTCCTTCACACTGTCCCGAGTTTTTTTCACATTTATTCTTAAGCATGAATAAAGGGGATTCTTGTGTCGATATGCATGGGGAAGATTGGACACTTGGATCAGAAAGCATTCTCTATGAATACTGGTGCTTGGGGACTGGGTTATTTTCTCTCCATAGCTGATAGCTCATGCAGAATGGCTAATTATCATGGCCACAGTAGTATTGAGGCTATGGTATCGTATGGGATCTAGGTTATCTTTTGTGTCCTAGCACTGTTGACTAACTTGCAGCAGAGGATCAGTGGGGCTCTGCTTTGTGTGAATGAGAAGGGATTCACACTGCTATGCTTGCCAGACTGTGCAAGAGTAGAGATTATATGGTTTTGAGTTCAGAAATGGATGGTAATGAAGCTGGATGATGAGCTGCTGTGGAGATGGCTCTGGCTGACAGATGGGAGACCTTATCCTGGCAAAGCTGGAATCTCCTGGTCCCTTTGCTGTAGGGACACCTTCTGCTCTTCTGGATCTTGCAAACCATGGTTATGTCCTTTCTCGGGAAGTTGCTACTTGAGATCCTGGTGGGAGGGTGTGTGAACCTTTTCAGAACTTAATCTCAAGACACTCTGCTATGGGCTTTATCTCCTTGGGAGTCCATGAGGGGCACAGCATATGCTGCAACCAACATGAAATTCATTTAAAAGGTTGGCCTTTGCATAAAAAATCTTGCAAGACTCAGTAAGACTTGTGAGATTTGGTGACCTCATGAGATTGTAGGCATTTTAATTCAAAAAAATAATGATTTTAGGGTGCTGTAGAAGCCATCTGAAAGAGTCATCTGTGCCATGCTGCTTGGCTTACCCGGCGATCCTCAAAGCTGAGAATGGTCTACAAAAAAAGGAAACCTGGGGAACCACAGTTTCAAACAAATCACTGTAGTGGTCTCTTTTCAGCACTAAATTCTCCCCCCTCCCCCAAATAAATTGCCACGTGGATCAGTTTGTACCAGACCTTAGCATGCAAAATGCATTCAGGATACTGCATTAGGATACTGAGTACACAATAATTTGGGCCGCGATTCAGTTTTACATTCTATTAAACTTAATGGGACTTCTGAATAGGCATATAGACATGAGTTGGTAGCCTACAATCCTAAAATGCTTAACCGAGTGAAAGTAACATTAAAATAAGTAGATTTTACTCTAGGTGCTAGTAGCGTTAGAAGCAGCATTCTTTTATTTATCCTGCAGTCTTAAGTAACTGCACGTAAAAACATAAGCTAAAACATCAAAACTATAACATACTACAGTAGTTACAGCATCACAAACTAAAAGCCTATGATATCTAAAGTAGAAACAACCATACATTCAAATTGGTAGGTAAGCATTTATACCATTTCACTATTGATGTAAATGTTGTGTAAAGGATTTTGCTGGGCACTTCCTGTCTCTGCTGGACTTTTGTTTATTACTACAACCCTGGGACAGGCCACTCTGCCAAGGCAAGTCCGAAAAAGAGACCTGATCATATTCTGGAGAGAAGGAAGCAAGGAGAAAAACCAGCACGTTGCAGTTTCTTTAAAACATCTAAAAGGGGCATTAGGCTTAGGCTACCTCAGCGCCACCTCGTGGAAACTGTGCAGTCAAAATGCTCAGGATGAACCACTACAACACTGAAATCTATATAAAAGAAAATAATGTTCTTTGTGAAATGTAATCTGTGTTGGACAGAGCAAACAGCATCACTTGAGATTTATGGATGCCCACACAAATGTTAAATGGATTGTGCCTTCTGTGCAATTCATATAATAACTACAGGTATGGCATGACTAAATGCAAGAGTTAATATTAAATAAAGGTTTGTCATATTGATGTTGGTTTTGTATTTTTGGATGTCTTCCTTCTTTCTTTTAGAAAGTATACTTTCTACATCGACTCCTTGCTTGCAAAGAAATTATTATGTTGGGGATCCAGTCTCTCTTCTGTTGTCTTGGATAATTTTCACTATTCACTGATTTATTAGCAGAATTCCCCGGGTTATATAGGGAGAAAAAACAAGGGGAGGGGGATATTTTCCTACTTCCCACAAATATGGGGTTCTGTTCATTTACTGCATCCCTTTCACCTACCTACCTTTCATCTCTAAAGAAGAAGAGAAGAGCCAGAATGCCTAGAAGGAGCTTTTCTTCCTTTCTCTCTCCCTCTCGCCACCAATTACTTGCTGGACCACAAACTGCTAGTTTGAACCAATCATGCATCCAAATGGAAGTAGAAGCACGCCCACTATGCGCATGGCACTGCTTTCAATGGAAAGTACAACCCAGTGGCAATCTGGGGATGCACATCTAAGTCTGCCCCCCTTTGAAAACAATGTGTATGGAGATACTGCATCTCCACTTGAATGACCATCCAATTTGATTCACAATCCTTAGAAGTTGAAGGTGGTGATGCCTTTCACAGTTGGAAGTTGGAGTTGAGATTGGAGAATTTCCATGCAAGATTCTACCACCTTGAAAGACGAAAGGGGTGGAGTTGAATTCTTGAGGATACCTATTCCCCAAGGCTGGTTTTCCTGTTAGCAGAAGCACAGAAGAAAAATGAACTGCAGCCCAACTGATCAGGTCTAACAGCCTTCAGTGAAACAGAAATAACACTGGGCAAAGTTACAACAGAAAACAAGTTGAGCATCTGAAGCAATGCAGACCAACTTCTTGGCAAGAGAAAATAGCTTGCTACCTTAGTGTGATCTATTGCCTGTTGCTGCTCTGACATTTTACCTCTTTACAAAGTTTTAAACTTCAACTTGTGCTCCTTTTTCTAAATACATTAGAAGTCCCTGAAATCAATTATAACCTTCCCACCCTCCTCCCTTGTCCCATTTTGATTGATTGGTTATGTGTCATCAAGTCATTTTTTACTCCTAATGACCACATATGATGATCTATCCCTAGATCCCTTGGTCTTTCAGGTCTTCCAATGGTGCACTCATCGCCACTGTAACTGAGTCTATGCACCTTGCTGCTGGGAGCCCTCCTCTTATTTCCTTCCACCTTTCTCAGCATTACAGCCTTTTCCATAGGGCTCAGTCTTTGCATAAAGTGTCCAAAATAGGAAGATTTGGGCCTGATCATTTGTGCCTGTAGTGAGAACCCTGGGTTGGTTTGTTCAATGATCTGCAAATAGGACACTGATTTTACAAAAAGGGGGTGTCACTAATCACTAGTACCAAAGAAGCCATGAGCCTTATCCAGGCATTCACCTGAATACAGGAAAAGATCAAAGAGAGAGAGAATGGGGGTGACAGTGCAGGCCTCCCCCCCTCCCCCCGCTTTCAACCTTCATGTATACATGCAGGAGGTTAGAAGGTGAGCTATGCCCATGTTTGGTTGAACAGAAATACAACTCTCTACATAATTTAGAACCTAAATAAAGCACAGCCCTGGACTGTACCGACAGCTGTGCTTGCATTCAAATAAACCCAACTTCATTTAGACATGCTGGAATATCTGGAGAGTGGTATGGGAGGACCTCATACTCTCATCCCATTTTGAGCTCTTCCCACATTAAACCAAATGCCTCAATGGAGCTGATGTTGTAGCTATAATTCAGAATTAGAACCTCCATAGCAGAACTTTTTCCACTGAACTCTAAGAAAAACTCAGATGATAACAGATTTCTCAGAAGTTTCATTTGACATTTAGGAAATTTTGGGATAGTTGCTAGAATAAATAACGGATTGCTGTTTAGTGTTCAAGTGGGAGTGGGTCCTTCCCCTTCACCCTGCATCTCTGATTTCTTGCACTCACACATACACTCAGAAAGCTAATCTTGAAAACTAGCAGAACTCTGGGTTGTCTTGGAGGTAGCTATAATGAAAGGTATGCACTGCACACTGGAGATTTCCTTGATGCCAAAAGCTGATATCCTAAAGGCCACATCAGAGTAGTACTAATCTCTTAGCTGTTTCCAGAGATCACTGACAGAACACCATGGAGTAAGCATGACAGAAATCTGATGGCAATGTTGAACAAGAGCTCAAGAAACATCATACCACTTAAGGTAGTCTTTTCCTCTGTGCATAGCTCAACTCAAGAAGTTTCCATCAAGACTTATCTCAGCAGCTCAGCCAAAACATTCTCCCTTCAAAGATAAAGGGGCTTCCTTGCTGATAAATATGCCTAGCTGTTGGATCACTAGCAGTGTATGCTTTATATTTCTTTAAATATCAATGAACCAATTTATTGGCAGGATTTATTTCATAAGGGCTCATGTAGGTTTAATGCTGGTATTTTCATTCGTTTTCATTAATCAAATTTCTCCATATGTTTTTTAAATTATTTTTACCAGGAATAGAAGCTCAATAGTCACTTTTCTCCCCACATTCACAGCTTTTCCAAAATGAGGTTATAAAACAGACATTATATGTGATTTCTGAGAATATGGTAATAATTTTATGTGTGTGCACTAAATCAATGAATTCTGAACATAATTGTAATTAATTTTAAATTGACTGCAGCATTATAAACTCCAGATTTTAATCTAAATTCAAGGAGATCTATGTGAGTGGACTGAAAACTGGAGAGTTTTTAATTATTTTATCCTTAAATCATATCAGGAGGCCCAGAATGAACTGAATTAACTTGTTGAAGGGAAATACATTATTCATTGGCTTTCTTCTCCCCAAACATTTGGCATTCAGCTCTTCAGTGACACTGTTACCTGAAAATCTGGAAGGAAAATCATTGAATCCAAGTAATGCAAGCACGGATTAAAAGGCCATATCTAGTGAAGGAATGAGAATGTATTTGAAACCTAAGCTCACTACTGAAAAAGCAGCCTTTAATTTCTTCCTTCCTTCTTCTATAACATACTGAAGTCAGCGTACTCCTTCTGCATCCCTGTTTCATATCATTGATTGCTAAATGGAATAGAGTGGGGTAGGTTGTGGAAGGGCAGACAAGGATATTATCAACCTATCACATTCTGAGTTCAACCACATAGGAACAGTTTTGTGTTTCTGATAGCATCTACTTCAGGCCATACATTTCTTCAGAATTATAAGTGTGTTTGACCTGCACTGTTTTGTTCAATCCTAGGTCTCATTTGTAGCTATGGGGGAAAAATAGGGAGAAACCTGTAAATGCAGATGTTATGAAGAGCTGCAGTACTCCAAGGTGTGCCTTTCTGCCCAAAGCTGTTTTCATTAAAATTAAAATTTCAGTATTGATTTTTTAATCTGTAAAACTTCCTGTAATTTCAAATCAATAAATGTATGTTTATATTCAGGATGCTTTTTGTAGCTTTCTAGCCCATGATGTAATTTGTCTCAAGACTTCCAAACAGTGTCACTTCACTGGACAGAACAAACCTCACGGCCATCCTTTCTATCCATCCACCCAGTGTCACTTCTTTTTGGTACCACTGCAGGATCCACATTAACAAAGATTTGTACTAGCAAAGAGTTAAAAGCTTTTCTTGTGTTTTTACTGGGTTGTAAAAGGAACTGCTGGAGCTGATCAATGACCACTGTTAAGACCTGGAAACCAATTATAAACTTGAAATTTGTGATGAACAAAGCTCTGAAACACTGGGATGAAAACTACTGAATTAGTTCAGTTCATTAAAATCATTAATAGTCATGAAATGAAAACCACCAGAGTCCAAAAAGGCTTAATGCCCTATCCATATTAATTAGATGGGAGCAAATCTGAAGTGAAAAGCAGCACATGCTTTGTAGAATTAGCAATTGCTCTCTGCAGACTACACAGATCTCTATTAAAATTCAGTTTAATTAAAATTGATCACGTTAAGAAACTGATGTGGTTAATTAACTGAATTCCTAGACTTCTTTTCATACTTTTCACAGAAGCATTGTATGGCGCTTTTCTGGATGACAGCTTGCATTGCACTGTGAAAATTTTGATTTCACAAATTAACTCTGAATGTTCCTTAGAGTGGTTCTGGACCCACACAACAGAAAAATGAGGACTCTAGACTTGTGAAAAGTCCATCTGAAAGAAAAAACAAGGCAAAAATAATTATTGATTGCTTTCCTTAAGAAAGAAAAATAAACATATGTGTGCAGGCCCACCTAAATATTTTTGACTCAGAATCAAAAGAAAACCAAGCTGTCAAAAATAGGGATGTCAGACTCACAGGCTCATTGCAAATCCCACATCAGAAAAAAACATATATTACAAATGTGGGAATACAGAAATGCAAATTGCTAAAGAATTCTCTGCTTCATCCCAGTAATTAGAATGCATGTTCCTTCTAGAACTTACATGAGGCCTTGGTATTGTACGTATCAGGGACCTTGGAATAGGAGTTCCATGAAAGTAATTTATGTTCAACGTATTTCATAATTCCCAAGGCACTATCCAAATGGTGGTTGGGTGGGGATTGGAACCCTAAAAGATAGCTAATATTCCATATTGATCAACTAGGAGTCAGATTATACACACTCTTGATGCATAGCACTGAACTTCCTGTGAAGATCATCAACACACAACCACACATGGGAAATTAGGAATGAAGAAAAGGCATTGTACTCCCACTCATCCCAGTTTGCAAGTAAAGCACCACTAAGGCCACACAGCATTGATTCTGAGTACAAGTACTTTAATAAAAAAGCGCCTTTCTTTTCTTCATGGAGAGCTGGTGCACATATTAGGTCTATCATGTTGAGGCTGTTGTCATTGTGGTTTGAGACCACAAGTTCTGGTCATGGGACATAGGAACCATCTGGAATGGATGGCATGAAGTACACCTTGCACACTTCTGTTCAAATGACTGGACTACAGGGACATCAGATCAGGAAGAAAATGTTTAAATAGCAATTAGCCAGAGTAGCTCCAATGATGCCGCCTGATTTTTAGAAATGTGTCTGCATATTGCTAGTTACTGTATGTTAATTTTTAGAGCAATGTATTATAATTACATTATTGCATTAGTAGCGTGACTTCAGTGAAACATTCCAATATCTTTTTCCAGGGTTTATTAGTTTATTGGACCCTGTAGCATAAGCTCATATAACATCACATTTAGCAATAATTGTTTAATTGTGAGTCATTTTAGATCCTCTTTTACTGGATCTTTTCTAGCCATACCCATCCATTTCTTTTTAGAACTGACTAGAATGCACAGCATATGGCTGACTCTATTCCCCAGTGGCCAAACCTATTCAACCTATGACCCGGGTCAATGCAATGACTGTACTTCAAGCAATGTAAAATATAGATGTTCAGTGGCTTTCCTGATCCCTCATGGCCCAGGACTTCTAATCATGGGAAACAGGAATTCAAAACTGATGCAGTGCAGAGTTAAATGGCTTTAACGACCTCTTCAGAAACTTGAATATTAAAAGTAAGCTATTGAATGGAAGCAAAGTAAAAAGGACAATAGCAGGAAGGTCCCAGGATACAATTTATTTCTTTTTATTGGTTTGTTTTCTCAAATAAGGCCAGGCTAAATAGTTCCATTAACTTGAAACCCTTATTCTTCATGACTTTCATTCTGATAATTTCATGCAGTGGTTTAAAATAAGACATATTGTTGATATTATTCACTCTCATCCTGTAAGCCATTACTTCATCCTTCCAATAATTATATCAATTTAGCTTCATCACTACCACTCCTTTGGCCATATCCCCCTTTTAAAGAAACAGATGTAAGAAGCACATCATTAATTAAAATGCTGCATAAAAAAGGAGCTAGAGTCCTTAATAGGAATATAAGAAGCTGTTATACCAAATTATCTGGGAACTGATGGTTTGCATTAATACTGAGATTGATAATATTGTCCAATTTCATGAAAGCTTTTTTTCCCTGTGAAAAATACTTTTTTTTTAAATCATTTTTAGGATGTTTTAGGCTTGATTTATTGTGTGAAATGGTGAATGGTATCATCTGAACATGAATGTGTTGCTTCCCTTGGGATATGATTAAATTAAAGACCTGGGACTCTGCATACTACTGGACAGATTTTTTTTTTTAAATAAAGGATATTCATACACAATCCTTACCCATCACCCAGAGTGCAAGAACCACACAGTCCTGGCATGAACATTTTTATTTTTCTCACTTTAAAAAAAATGTTAAAAGCAATTATTTTCCAGCAAGTTGAACAAGAGCAATAAAAATGAAGAATCAACTGGGGCACATTTCTAGTCTGTAGCCTGTGCAATGCTTTGGATTCATTTCCAAAAAGGTGCTTGGGAGGGTGAGCATCACCTTTGTCTATGGCCCTTTTTATCTTTTCCTGGAATCATGTGGCAGTTGCAGGAGACTGCTATGTGAGCCTGGGAAAAGATGTGGCTGTTTTAAAGAGTTGCAGACAGATGTTACATTTGTGCTCTTAAAAGCATTTTCCAAAGTGCTGCCTAGTCTCAGTAGCTTGCATGTTTGGTAAGCAGTAAGTATTCCATTAGACAGCTTTGTGTGCAAGTCTATCTTCATTCAGATCTAAATGTGTTCCAATCCAACATAGCAACAATGCAGAATACATTTCAGTACAAGGAAGCAAGAAAGCCACACTGGGGGGAAAACATATTGACCCATTTGGTTAAGAAAAGATAAATTTATTCTAGTGTAGCAGGTAAAACACTGTGACTCCAAGGTTTTGTTGGACTACAATATCTATCAGAATTGTGAAAGATCAGGAAACATGGTTCTTACAATCCATCAAGATCTACAGCTTGCTCTCTGGAGCAAGCCCTGGATTGGTGTGTGTGTGTATTGCTATTACTTTATTTTAAATATATATTTATCACTTTTTTGTGCAAAGAGGACTTTACTGACAAATTTAATAAAACTAATGTTGTAATGAAACCTAACCTAACCAAAATTCACAGCCGTTAAATACTCTGAATGTCCTACAGCATGTAAAATAACTGGTACCTACTGGCATAGCAGAAGAATGTCATAATATACTTGCTTATTGTTATCATTGATGGATTAAGCATGCCTGCAGTGAGTAACAATATAAGATCACAGGCATGCTTAATTAACCAATTATTACATTTGGGCTGTTGTATATATTATAATTCTTGCAGACTCACTAGTGAATTTTCCTGGAAATTAAAAAGCAAGCAGCAGAAATTCTGCTCCTGCAATGCATCTTTCTTCATTATTATTATCAATAGAAAAGGCACAACAAATCATGTTTAATTTCATTGGAGAGATATTTCCAAAAGCCTTTGGACAAGTATGATGAAGGGATGGACAATCTTTAGTACTCAGAAACTATGCTTCATTGCTTTGGAGGTATATTAGAACAAAAGTGAGCAGAGAGATGAGGTACAACAGACTTAGATTTTTTTCCAGAAAGGGGCAGAAGCACATTTTTCTTTTTGAATTGCATCAAGCCTGATTTAGGGCTTTCAATATAGTTTATGTGAATTTCCTGCCTTAACATAGCAGTAACAAAAAAGCAAACTGTGAAATCTCAGAAAGAGTTCTTGAGATCAGATGTTAACTCCAATCACAAACCCTCTTGTTAAAATCTAAAAATAATAAGTTGTACCATTTCCCACTGTATTTATGCTTAATAAATCTTAATTCCATTTCCAATTTTACTGTCACTATTTTAAGGTTTTGTTTTGTTTTGTTTTTTGACTTTCAATAAAATGTGTTATTGGTAATAAAACTATGATTTATTCTATAAAATTAGGCACAGGCAAAGACAGGCAAGATTTGTTGTGTAAATGGCATATAAGCAATGATGGAAGAAGAGGCCTTATAAATAAGTTCAATATTCATTGGTTCTTGATCCAATGAATAATCCATGAGCACATGGATGTTCTTTAACCCAAGAACCAGGTGCATATAAAAATGCCACTCTTCTCATCTTCTGACCCGCTATATATAAGTAGCAAAAAAATAAAAGCCAAGCTTTTGAAGTTCGCTTTTTCCAACGTCGAGGGAAGAAAGGACACTTGCTTGCAAAACTTTATAGCAGGTTGGGGATATCTGGGAAACAATGCCAGATATTTTTCTTAGCTTAGAAGGACACTTAGTGTGCATGCTTTGAACTGATTCATAAAAGCAACCTGCTTTTTCAATGCCACCTTGAAAAAACAAAGCTGCCGCTTCAAGCTTGAAAATGCTCAGGCTGCTTAAAGAATAGCAGAGAGATGCTGCGTTCACATGAGATCTAAAGCAGTTCTCCCACCTAAATTTTGAGGCATGGGGAACCCTAACACTTACTACCAGAGGTGAGCTGAGATGGGTGGCAACTTGAGGGTAGGCCTTTCAGTTCTGGCAAACTGTTCCTTTTCCCTTTACAGAAAGGCTACTTGATGCTAACTCAGTGGTTTTGGCGCAGTCCTCATTTCCACTTTGGTTCTTTCTGTTTGCTGAAATGATTTTTATTTGCTTTGCAGACTCTTTATACTTGTGTTCATCATTGGATATACTGATAACAGGATTTAGATTTTTCATTTGTTTAGTCAATGGTAACACAAACCATCAAACCATACCTGTGATCAGTTGCAGGCAGTTTAAGCAAGCAGTGGTCACCACACATTCACTTTGGGAGTGTGTTGAGGAGGGATCAGAAGCTGTTCAGGTCAATAGGTACTATTTGGCACAATTGCAGCAAACCAAACTTTTTTTTTTTAACTACATTAACAATTAAAATAATATGATTGAAATGTCATGAGAGCTTATGTGAAATTATGAAGAACTTGCACAGTTTGGACACCTCATAAGATTTCAGTCATTTCACTGGTAAAACAATTTTATTTATTTAATTAATTTTCCATCCAGCAATTTTATAGGTGCTTTTTAAGAGAGTCATGGGCCCAGTATAAGATCCCTACCAAGAGTCTAGGGAGACAGAAGAGATACTTTACCAGCTTTATCTACAGTCAGACTCTTTCATTTCAGCTGGAGCAGAATGTAATTGCTCAAGTCCATTTTGGGCATGCAGCCACATTCTCCAGCCTGGTTTTAAAATGTTGGACTAGAACATGAGGGTCATATGATACCAATTTTGAACCAACTGCAGTACAGTGGTTTCTAGACCCAATTCAAAGTACTTATTTCAACCTTTAAAGATTTAAACAATTTGGGCTTACGCTCTTTTGAACCTTCTTTTGTACTGAGACCAATATGAGAAGTCCTAGTCATTGATGCAGATTCATCTTTGTCAGGGACTAGAGGTAGAATCTTCTTGATGGTGGGCTTTTCCCTGTCAGTTCTTCCATTCTTCTGTAAAAAATGTTTTAAAGTATAAAAACAGTGAGAGACATATACAAGTTCTTTACAATTTCAGATTTCTCACTTTTGACCTTTAACTGAAATGTTATTCTCTTATACTGTATATTGCTGTGGTCATTTAAGTTTTTGAATTAGTTTCCTAAATTTGTTTAAAATTTATTTTACAAATTTGTTCTGTTTATGTGAATAGGTTGATAGATACAGATATATAATTCTAAGCTGCCTTTGGGAAACCACAGTTTTCAAAGTTTATAAAATAATGCATCACATAAACACATACAGTATTCCCCATTGATTCTACTAAAATGTACATAGTACAATAGATGTACTAAAAAAAACTTTTGAGCTACTTCCATCATGAAAATCAGGGCGGCTACATACAAACAAATCATGTAGTCCTCACACCTACTATATCACATAAGAACCAGGTAACTATAAAATCAGTGGTAACCTCACATGTGTGAGCTTCATGAATGAATGTCATAAGCTTACTTATTCAAGAATAAAACCAGGAGTATTAGATGCTGAGATACCCTATTTATCAATAGAAAAAACAGTGCTTCAAGTAGGGTGCCATCCATACATGAGAGATCAGCAGGCCTGGAAGGAACCCAAGAGTTGAAGAAGCTCATACACACACAACTGCACACAATTTCAAGGGGGACAAAAACTCACAATGAACAAAAGATGAGGAGACATCCTGTGTAAAGTTAGAATGGAATCACTAATATGGAGGAAAATGGGGAAAAAAACAAATCAGTATGTAGTAAGAGAAATGATGTAGTATAAAGTATAGAAGACTCTGTACTGAAATATTTTATACTGTGGGTCTATCTATATATTTATAAAAACAACATTTAAGTACCACTGCATATTTTCTAACATTTCTTTCTATCTGCTGCTATGAATAACAACCATCTCCAGGGGCTACAGAACTGCAATTATTTGTCTCATTATCTTTTTTTTTCTTGAAGTGAAACTATTGATTTTTCTACACCAGAAACTCATACCCAGAGATTATTAAGAAATAATTCTTTTTTTAAAAAATCTCCAAACTCTTAAGGGCTGCTCTATACTTTAATAATGGAGTTACTGAAAGTGACATCACATATTTTTTAGTCGGGAATACAGTTGATTGATCATTGTCACCTCTGATCATTTTAAGGGTTAATTTTCCTCTGACTATTACCTCAGTATGCTATCCCATGGGAATTTAACTGAGCAAGATTTTGCCTTGGAGATGGATGATCAGCAAAAAGATATTGATCTGAAGTCACTTCAATCACTGTTTTTCCTTTTATTTCTCTGAAGTACCTCCAGTAATTTGATGAAGCATCAACCAAAACCAACCATTAAATTACTTAGAAAATTGTAATACTGCCTTTAATCTTGTGTTTAAGATAAAGAGTGATGAAAGAAAAGGGGAGGGGAGGGGAGGGGAGGGGAGGGGAGGGGAGGGGAGGGAGGGAGGGAGGAAGGAAGGAAGGAAGGAAGGAAGGAAGGAAGGAAGGAAGGAAGGAAGGAAGGAAGGAAGGAAGGAAGGAAGGAAGGAAGGAAGGAAAGTGTTTAAGATTCTCATAGGAACAGCCATTATATTATTTCCATACTTCATGGATTAATAGTTTGGATAAGTAGTTTGTTATACAGGCTTCAGTTCTTTTAGGTATGTGCTGTGCTTGAATTACACAGAATTTTCTTCATGCAGAAAATGTGAAAAGCCTGCTTCTGGCACTGAAATATTTTAATGAGTGACAAAATCCCCATACTCTGGATTATTTTAGAAGTCTAACTATAGCTTTTCCAAGAAATGAGGTACATCTAGTTATATAGTAAGATTTGTGGCCAGGAACATTAGTGTATAAATCAGCAATTAACCTGATACTAAAGTAGATTTATGCAGAATATTATGCATTTTTCTCCTGAACCCCAAAATTTTAAATATTTTTAACAGTGTATTTTTAAACCAAATTCCTGTGCTCTCTGCTTAACTGAGCACTGTTCCAAAAATGCAGAATAAGGATATCTCTTTCTGCCTCTTTTATTACTTTCATGTACAGAAAAAGAAAACCAGTGCATCACCCAAAAATACATACACCTGTGTGCATACAAAGACACCTAAGGGGGGGGGGACCTCAGTTTTTAAACAAGTTAAACTTTAACCACAGAGAATCATCCTGGTTAATTTTCCTTTCAGCTATAGTCTTTAATACATTAATTTTCAGTTTCATAAGTTTCATTACAACATATTGTATAACATCTAAAACGAGCTGCAAATCATTGGCTTTTCAGCCAATAACTCTATATCCTCTGAATATAAGAGAACATGCACAGTCATATCAACCCTACCTCTAATATCACCTTAAGCAGTCTTTATATATTTATCCATAAACACATTAAACAACTAAGAGGATGACACCCATGTTTGTCTTACACCTACTCAGTGTTGAACAATTCCCTAAGCATTCCATTTATCCTCTCTCATCCTCTACTTTTATTATCTTTATTACTCTTGTTCACTTAGTAATTAATCTTCACCTTCATATTTGCACAAAACATTCCATAACTCAAACCTATTCACTTTATCACAAGCTTTCGCTACATCAGCAAAAGTAAAGTAAACATTGCTTCTTACATGGACTGGTTTCTCAGTTATTTGCTGAAGTTTCCCCAATTTTGCTCATTCTATTATCTCATGGCCTTTGGACCAGAACTCCAACAAACAGCTTAACAGGCACCCTCAAACTGATCCCCTTCTTGGCTTGTATCCATTCTTGCTTCCTTTCCCTTTCTAGTGAGGAATAGTCATGGCGTTCTTCCAACTCTCAGGCACACATGCGCACATACATTAAACAGGTCACATAGGGACTCCATAAGCAAACTGCATCCACATTTTAACATTTCTCCAATTACCCCATCTATATCTGCAGCATTCTCCGACTTCAGCTCATCCCAAGCCTTTTGATCACTTTTAATCCTTTTGTAAGAGTTTCTTAAATCTTTGTACATTAATATGACTTTACAACATCCACTAACCTCTGAACAGTAGTGATATATTTAATGAACAGTTGTTAAAACTCACCACAAATCAAAGATGAACAAATGTGTTATTTACTTACATAATCTGAGTGATGCTTACATTAAATAATGTGCACTGAAAAAGAAGCAATGCATCTAAGAGAAATAATGAGGGTTCTGTTGAGATAATGTAGTTCTTACTATGCTCTTAACTTGAAATATACTGGCTTTTTTGACAAGTATACCATAATGGCAAAATTGCATGATTCCTAACATGAAATACCCTTTCTTCAGTTGAAAGCAACCACCTCTGAGGCCCACGTTTTTATTCAACTTAATGGCAGACTAAAGAGCAGAACACATGCAGTTGGTTATATCTTGTATAAAAATATAAGTTGAATAAAAATCTCTGTCTAGTGGCCAAAAACAGCCATCTTGTTACTCCTGCTTCAACCACTCCAAGGCTTGTATTTAAGAGACATGATCCATTTGCACATCTGGGTGGTCTAAGCCACCTGCTTTTGATTTTGCTTTTAAGACAGAGGACAGAATGTACTGGAGAATGCTTTCATGTGATTGTTTTTGAAAAATAGCTCTTTTTCTTCTTACTGAACAAAATTAGGTTGGATAATCTGTTGCAGGGGAATAAGATGTTTGAAGCAAAGTACATCGGTGAGTTTTTAAAGTTTGCATGTTAAACATTTGCAGAAATAGCCTTACATTTTTAAAAATTAGGAACCAATAAAATAATGTTCCAACAAAATGCTTGCTTGCTTATTTATCCATCCATCCATCCATCCATCCATCCATCCATCCATCCATCCATCCATCCATCAATCAAATTTATATGGCTGCCCATCTCACAAAAAAGTGACTCTGGGCAGCATACAATAAAACTATAAAACAGTATTATATAAAAAACAATTATTATCCAAATAATTTTAAAAATTGCAATTAAAAGCTAAGAGAGGGCAACATGTCAACAACAATGGATCTGCCTTAATACCTCGCCAGTCCCCTGGGGCCCCCAGGTCTGATGGCATAACCATGTTTTGAGGGACTTCCAGAAAAACAACAGGGATGGAGCCAGCCTCACTTTGGCGGGCTGGCGGGTGGGCAGGGGGGGGAGCATGTTCCATAAGGTGGGTTCTACAGCAGAAAAGTCCTGCCTCCTGGGTCCTGCCAATGTAGCTCCCTGGCAGACAGGACCGACAGCATACCTCTTCTGTCAGATCTGATGGGATGGGCAGAGGTAACTATTATCCCAAAGAGGGCATTTTTATTTAATTAAAAGTAAGACAGTACAAACATTAATAGGATAACAGCAACAACAACAGCTTATAATTTCCTTTATGTGTCACATTTAGAATAACAAGTAATTAACCACTAAAAGAGACATGCTATTTTTTCTTTTCTGTAGGTGAAATAAATGTTGGATATGTTTAAAAAATTAGAAGTTTTCCTTTTCATTTTTCAGGATTTGTATTCAGGAAGTGAATCTCAGGATATTACAGACATCAATTCTCTATAACAAATACAGGAAGAGTTTAATTATAACAATCTGTGATATCATTCCAGCTATACAATGATGAATTTAAGAGCATTTCATTAGTGCCATTTGGGAAAGGAAATGGGCTGATGTAGCACTCAAATATTTTTATAGTATAATCATAAATATTGTAGCACTTAAAAAAATACAGTGTAACAAAGTTTGTGATACATATACATCTCTATCTAATGGATATGTTTTGTCTTGAGGCTTGAAAGTGACAAAATAATCACCACCTCTCCCACACTGAAATTGGACCAGTTTTTAATTCTGCCTGATGATGGATTCTAGTGTAATTCATACAACAGGGGATAATAAAATAAACGAAAATTCATCTGGCCCAGAATGATGGAAATGCTCACTGTTATTGGCTGTTAAGTGTGCGTCTAAAGGTTCAAAGCCCTACACTTTGGAAGGCCCATGAAGTCAGCAGAGATCCTGCACTGCTTTTTGTTATCTGATTTGCTGCCCCCACTCTAAATTGCCCCCCAAATCTTGCTCCAGGTTTGTGCAGATTTAACAAGAGGGCAGAACACACTGTTTGGTCAGAACCTTTTTGGTCAGAAGGTTCAGTCAGAACCTTCTTCACCAGAAAGAGCCTGGCAGGCACGTCTACTTGAGAAAAGGACCCCTTTGAGACTCCAGCAACTCTAATTCCCTGTCAATTCTTCACATTTGCACTGTGGATTGTTGGGTCTTGGTAAAATACTGTAGGAGATGTGACAAAGGAGTATGTGCCCAAGGCCAGGTTGTCAGAGCCACAAACTCTTCCTGGACTTTGTTGTTGTTGTTATTAATCAGGACAAAGGGCATAAACTTGTCAACTCATCCGCTCTTCCTTGAAATTTCATTGTTAAGCAAAAGGAGTCTGGAAAGAGTTTTGATCACCTCGTGACTTGTTCATTCGTCCCCTAGTTTTTCCAAGGCAGAAATCGCTGGTTAATAATGTTTCTGCTTCAGGGCAGCCACTTCTTATACAATGAGAAGGAAAACCCCACCTTTGAGGCTAATTTTAGGGCTAGGTTTTGGCTAGCTTGGGTGAGTTTGTTCTTGCTCTTGCCCTGTTCTTTTTTTTCCTAAACTCTACTCATAGCTGAAGTCATTCAGAAGAAATGCAGATTTTTTTTCCTTCCAACCATAGGAACTATGATCTAAGACTGACTTTTGAGGCCCAGAATTATGGGTACAAGCTGCAGCCAGAAAGATGATGCTTCCCCCCCCCCCCCCCGCTTTCTTTCTACAATCCAGAAATATTATATTTATTTCTCCGTTAAGGGATACTTTTGCATAAGGTCCTCCCCCTTAGCACACATGTGTATGAATGCTACTTTCTGTAAATCAGTCTCTCTCTCTTTGCCATGGCAGGAAGCCTCCATAATTCTGCCTTTCTTCACTCCTGCAAGAATCTCTTGATTGTTTGTTTGCATTCTGCTATAGCTGAGGGACATCCAGTGAATTACTCCAAACTCCATGCCTTTCTCCTATGTGTTACTCTCTAAGGCATCTGCTTTTCTCCCATTGAAACAAGTATGTTACTCTCTGAATTCCTTGTCTTACTCTCATTGAATTAAACAGTCTGTTTAAGTCTCTTAGACTATTACTGCTTCTTATTTGATTGCTTTATATACTATTTGTGCTATATACCCCCAATTGTCAAATGTTTATTATTTGATTGCTGTTGTATCATTAGTCTCAAATATTATCTACTAAATTGTCTGATTGGTTATTAATTATAGTTTCTTTCTTTCTTTTTTAATTTCTGGGATGCATATATCTGTTTAATAACCTCTAGTATAAAGATCTCAACAAAATTGGCATTGTGGCAGGCCCCAGTCTGTAATAACATGCAGCTGTGCTCTGCAGAGCACCTGAAATTTTTGAAGGAAAGGGGAAAAAATGGAAAGTGAGAAAGAGGCAGCACTTAAACAGGGAACTAGAAGGAGGAGAGAAGGAACTGAGGAATGGAGATCATTCAAGCAAGTCACCCAAGATCATCGTGCCTGCCTCTCAATCTTGGCAATGTCTTGCATGCAGATGTACGGAAAACAGATACTTCTCAGTTTTATCATTTTGCCTCTAAAATTCATGAAACATCTCCAAAAATCCAAGATTTGGTTTGGGTATCCTTTTACAGTGAGGTTCTAAGTTGTAAGAAGTTAACAAGAGTCCTGCTAGATCAGACATTAAGCCCATTTAGCCCAGTGCTTTATGTCACTGGATGCATTTGGGAAGCTCACAAGCCTGGAGTGGAGAAGGATAGCCTCCTTTCACTGTGGCTTTCTAGCAACCAACACCACTGCTACTTATGTTTTAGGGGATAGTAAACAGCCAGCATGGACTTTGAAGAAGCGAGATAGAAAGAGTATTGAAGCTTTTGAAGTATGGTGTTGGAGAAGACTCCTGAGAATACTATGGGCAGCAAACAAACCAATAGATCATTGAATAAATGAACCCAGAGTTTTCTCTCAAGGCACAAATGATCAGGTTCAAATGATCATACTTTGGACATATTATGCAAATGCCTAGCTCTCTGGAGAAGCCATCCAGCAGCAACTGGATGGATTCAATTACAGTGACAATGAGTGGACCACTGAAAGATCAAGTTGGAACATATTGTCCTGCAGAAAAACTATCTATGTGGTCGCTAGGAGTTGAGACTGACTTGATGGCACATAATCAATCTGATCCAACATCCAACAATATTAGTAGTCACTGATAGCCTCAGCTCCCATAGTTTTATCCAGACTTCTTTCAAAGCCATCCAAATTCATTATTACAGCTGCTGTGAACAACAGTTTTATCATAGGTATAGCTAAATAATCAATAAAATTTAAGGTGCAATCCACAGTTCTTGAGCCAACAGAAAAGTATTCCAACATAAGATATGTTACCCCAATGGCTGAGCTCTGTTCTGTCTCAGTAACAAGGCTGCTGAATGGCACTATCCTTACAGTATTAATGTGGGACAAGTTAAGGAAAGTAATTGATGGTGTTACCTGGCTTTGTTTCCCCTCCCAGTGAACATCACCTTCTGCTGGGAAAAACAACACCTACCTGTCTCTTATAGTGGGGTAGAGTAGGCTGATTGGACAAATAACAGGTTGCTGCTTAACTACCAGTCAAATTATTGTAGGCATGGCAATTGTCTCACAAGCCTGTGATCTGTCAGTCTGACTATTTTGGAACACAGGTATCGTACTTTTTTCAAAAACAACTATGCCATGTACAAAAATAGTCTGGCTGGTAGGTCCATGCATATAGAAGAGGTGTTGGATGAAGTAGGAAAGCGGGAGCACCAAACCTTTGTATATAAGGAACCTGGACTTGGCAAGCACTTCAGAAAACACCAGTACAGCATTGTAGACAGATGCCTTTGTGGATGCCAGATGTTCAGCCTCTTCTGTTGCCCAAGCCAAAAATGGCCATGAAAACAGTATCCAGTGACTGGAGTGGAGGACAGCATGCCTTCAGCAACCTAAGTGGTCTGTGGAAAATGGGCAGATCCCAGCCCCAACTGCATCATTAACCAGATTGTTGATGATGCTTCCTAGACAGCTTGAAGGCAAAAACTCTGTTGTCTCCAATTATGAAAGTGCTAATTTAAAATTGAATCAGGTAAAGATGCCTTTACGTTTCCTCTACTGTATATTGGAAATGAGATGACAACAACATCATGAGGTCATGTCTTTTAAAAATATTTACCAGGGCATATTCATGCCAAGCTAAGACAAATGTGAGGATAAGCACTATATGTTGTATAAAGAAGTATTTCCTTCTGTCAGTCTTGAGTTTTACTGCATTTATTTTAATGGATGACTGTGAGTTCTAACATTGTGAGAAAGGGAAAAAAGTTAATTCTGTCCACATCATCATATATGATTTGGTATACCTATGCCATGTGTCCCCTTATCCCTTTTCATTACATTCATTATAGCTGCTAAATTAAGAAATATTTTTAAAAACTTTTACTTTACTTTTTAAATTTTAAATTTTCTTTTCTTATTCACACTGTACTTTATTTTGTCTGTTCTATTGTGGGCTGCCTAGAGTCATTTTGGAGTTGGGCAGCCTAAATCAAATCAAATATTAATAATAATTATTAAAATAATTAATATCCAGGTATTTTTATATAATTGAGCAATATTCTGCCCTTAAATCATGCGATTGACTATATTTCTTCAAAACTGTAGTTAAAATGGGTTGGAGCTTCTTGAACCTGGTCATGGATAAGAATGCCTTTGCTCCAAGAGTTTCCTTGATGGAGTTCTGTGGGTCACTTCGTGACTGCACTGTGCCTTGGACCTTTAAAAATCAAACTTTGAGAAATCTTTTCTCAACTTGGTCTGTATATCCAGAAGAATAACTAAAAGAGGTGACACACTTTCAATCAGAATGCATACTTCAATGAAACGTAGAGCTCTCAACTTACATTCTGAGCTGGAAAAGGGAAGAATTCATAATACTGTTCTTATATACCAAAACCCTATATATGGAGATCACTCATGTTGCAAAATAGACATCTCTAATTCTTGTGGATTCAATTCACATAGATTTTTGCCAAATCCCTAGCAATTAGCAAGAAAGGTAGTCACTTCAGCTGTGTAATGTAATTATTAGCTAATTATATCACACCTTTACTCCTTCCCTTCATTACCAAAATGCTCAGAAACTAAGATAGCTGTGCAGTTTGAAAACAGATTGGATTTAATGCCAGCTTTCATTTCATTTGAATAAACCTCAGAGAATAGAAGGGTAAAGTTTATCAAATTTGATTTAGCGGCAATATGGTCCAGATGGCAGCTAAGAATTTGAAGATGCTATTGAAATTCTGTTAAGTGTGAGGCGGGCAGGTACTCAGTAATGCTGACCATAAATAATTAATGACTTTGGCTTTTAACCAAAGTTCAGACAAGGATTTTTTTTTTTTTTTTTAAGTAAAAGGCAATTGAAAGATCTGTTCCTATCAGTGTTAAGCATGTTATAATTACATAAGATTAGAGGATTCGATGCAAATTTTTAAGTAGCTGGAATAACTGAAAGAAATGGGAGCAATGATGGCTAGGTGCTTTCTTTGTGGTTAATATCAAAGCTAGGGTAAAATCTTTGGCAGTAGCTTGACTGCAAAATTCTATAAAGTCAATGTACTATCCTACTTCCTGTTCTAAAACCCTAAATGGTCCAGGTTACTGCATTCAAAAACATTATCCAAAGTTCTATATATTTTCCCACTTCTAAAAGAAATTAAACTGGAGAACATAAGGGACAGGATAAAATAGACCCACCACAGAAACCCCAATAGCCACGGATGGAATTTTATATTAAGCAGTCTCAGGGTTAATATTATCTGAGTGAATGGAACAAGTGCTGTGG
The DNA here is from genome assembly GCF_059951505.1 of Python bivittatus. Taxonomy (NCBI): domain Eukaryota; kingdom Metazoa; phylum Chordata; class Lepidosauria; order Squamata; family Pythonidae; genus Python; species Python bivittatus. The sequence continues at coordinate 49,272,411 of NW_028277075.1, forward strand.
GGAAGAGCTGCAGGCTCAGCAAAGCCTCAGCCTCAGCTTAACATGGAAGAACTGGTTACACCTTGCTGTTTAGATTCAGAAGTGGAAGTTTATAAAGAAGTCAACTGTAATTATTTTTTTCTCTACACTGAAGACTACGGTAAGCAATCAACTTAGGCCTTGGGTCCCAATCTTTTTCAGCTGGGTTACAGTGTCCTGTGGGGGACTTGGTCTGCAGGTGGGATTTGTTCCTGGAGCCAGAATTGCCCTTGGGGGATGGGGTGGTATAATGATATGTGGGAATGACTTTGGGAAACAGGAGGAAGAGCTGCAGCCTAGACAACGGTCTGATAAATGAAATCTGAGTCTGAAAGAGGGTTGGGGTAGAGAAAGTGTCTTGGAAGGAAACCTCCCTAGTTTTTGAGAGAGTAAAAGTAAGGGAGGAGAGAGGTACTTTCAAACTTGCAAGATTCTGTTACTGTAACCTTACAATAAAGATAGTATTAGTACTCAGTGCTTCTTGTCTGGACTGCCTCAAAGGGCTGACAGGTGGCCACTATGGCCAAGTATATCCTTAGTTTTAGCTGAAATGCTAGATGTATGGGAAACATGGATCTGACTACTTACTCCGTGCCTTAAGTATCTCTCCTTTAGACTAATACAGTGTTCTACAGTGCATAGTGCACCATATACTCTATGGCTCATATAACAGGATTGGATTCTACCCTGTTTTTCAGCCCAATTCAAGATATTGGCTTTGACTTAGGACATATAAATAACCTCCGTCTCCCACATTGTTAGGACTGAAGCTGGCAAGACAAGAGTCAGAAGTTCCCAGGGTTAAAATAAGCTTTAGGAGCCTGCAGGAGAGGAATAACTTCTGAGTTCCAGATAATGAGGACATGGAGATGGAATGTGAGGCATGATGCCCTCCAGCCACTCATGATTAGAAAAAGGAAGAGGGAAGAAGCACCTGACACCTCCAGACTCAAAGGGGAGGGGAAGAGAATTTACTGAGGAGGGTGTTGAGGATAAAACCGGCAGGAACCATCAGTTCCCAGACTTGAAAGAAATATGTCAACATAGCACAGCTACTTCCCATGGCCTTGTAGACAATGCTAAATATCCACTAACTCAGAAAGACAAGAGGAGAAAGCCTAGAATTAAAATGCTGGAGCATAGAGCTATACATTGGCTTTGATTGCTGTATATTGCAGTAGGCAGATCTTCTATGTATATATGATTTCATTCTTGTTTGGAATTTTTTTAAAAAGCCTGATCTAACTATTGCATGCCTATAAGCCTTCTGCTGAGTAGCAAGTGCCTGAACATGAGTTTAAGGATCTCAGGAATCAAAATGCATTGCTATGCCTGGTATGAAGCCTGACACTTATGTCCCTGCCTGTAATTTTCCATCTTCCTTAAAAATCTTATTGTATGGCCCACCACAAATAGAGACTAAACCAAACATCAACATCTCTGCTTCTCATTTATTGTTGTGATGGGTTTTTAAATATTTTTTTTTTGTACATTATACTTTATTTGGAGAGTTCCAGTGTGCGGCAAGGCAAGGTTAGCATTCTTGATATCAATAAATATTTAGAAAGACAGATCCTATTGTTTCTATGTTGCATTTGCAATATATTTTTTCAAGGCATTCAATACGGCTGATGTCCTGGACGTGAACAAAGTTCTCTTTCTGAGTAGCCATTTCTATTTTAGGTGCTACATCTGCTGTCCATGTGGATTTCCACTGGCATCAAAAGGAGCTTTACGTATGGAATGAATTCAGAGTATGCAGTGACAGAACTGCATCCTAGAGGAAGTGCCCTAAAGGTGAAATTCCTAAGTGAAACCAATGGTGGAATGAAAAAACAACTGATTGCTCTTTTCTGATCCATATCTCTTTGACGGATCAAAATGGTGGCCTTAGGTGAAGTGCATGCAGTTCAAGTCATCACAGAAATACTTCTGCATTTTATTTACTATCTTGTCAAGTTAAGTGAAAAGAAGCATTTTTGTTATTATTTTAATTAGGTTTTAAAATATTGTTTTAGCCATTCTCTGCACCAAATAGCATCATTCTTTCCCTGCCTCTGTCTCCAGCACAACTGCTGCCTCTGAATCTTTGTCAACTTCCTTTTTATCTATCCAGTCCATAGCACTCCACTTTCTAAAATGTTTACCTTTCTGTTGAAACAAATTTTCAACTATTTGGTTCACTTTTGTGCTTTAATGCTTGCTCTTTCTCTCCTTCCCATCTCTGTAGAGTAATTCCATATTTTTATTTTTCCTTTTTTTATGCCAAAGCACTCTGTTTTCTGAAACCCTTATTGGTGCTGCTCCTATTGTGAACTCACTGGAATCAGCTTCTATGAATTTTGCTGAATAGTTGATCTTGGCCACTCATATTCATGGCATATTATAGTGTAACAGGATATAATTGACTGTACCAGTTATAGAGAAATCTATGAAGTAATCCTGGCTAGAATCCTCCATTTCATTCACTGGAAGTCATACTTAGCAGGTTTTATGTATATGAATAGAACAAAGTCGATTAAAAATATCTAAAGACAGATGCTTAAAGTCCAAATAAGCAAGTAATGTTTATTAACAAAGTTTCATGCTCTGACTGAAAGGCTGTATCTCAAAGCTTTCTGTTTCTTGATTGGGGAAAGAAGGAAGGAAGGATGGATTTATTGGCTGGAAGGATTGATTGATTGATTGGCTGAAGGGCCAGAGAGTCTTCCAGTAAGGAGAAAGAAGAGCAGAGACAACCAGAACTAAGAATCCCTTGCTTGTTGTCTCTTCTTCTAATGTTTCTAATGGCCAATAGGCTAAAGGTGCAGAAAACCAGGGCTTCTGGGAACTGCATATCCAACATCAGACTCCCCCCCCCCCCAAGATGTCTTCCAGATGTATTGGGATTTAACATCCAGACCTTCCAAACCACGTGACTGTCTGCTATATCAGCCATGTATCCAAGGAGTGCAATCCCGACAAAAAGCACCAAGTTGGAAGAGGCTGGATTTCACAGATGCAAAATGGAATGGGATCAACATATAATGGCAATATCACCTGTCTTCTAACAAAACAAAATTCCAGCTAAGAGAAAAGAATCTTTTAAAGAAAGCAATGGCAGTTCCACAAAGAGGGCAAAAATGAATTGAACTGTTGAAGCTACTTTCATCAGATCCTTAATTATTCTTAGAGCAACTCGCTGGAATAAATCAAACCCTGTGCTACATACTAATTAACTATGGTGTACTGAAACCTCATTTTTCAGCAGCTAGACAAAGTGGATAGTTGTTTCTTCAAATGATTTACAAACACTAAGTTTGGGAGAATAAACCATAATGCTGAAAATGTCAGAGGGCTCATGACATTTTGTAGGCACAGCATGTCTGCTCTCAAATTAAAAGACATGTTACATCAGTATATTCCTGAATTTCTAACATCTTCTATTTGCAAGGATTTTGTGTGAATATGCTTCTGAATTTTAAGACAACTTATTGCAAGCTCTGCCATAAATATGCACTTTCTGTTTTATAGTTACTTACATGGGAACATTGGTACCATTTTTTATGCAGCTATGCTACTTATTCCCATTACTATTGATGAAATTTAAGGTGATTTTTTGTGGTCAGAATTGCAGGATTTGCACTTCCTTTTCATTTTTTTAATTTTTAAAAATAAACTCAAAATTGAGGCAATGATACAAGATAATCCTGGTGATTGTGAATCTGTTTTAGCCAGTTCTGATTCTGTTTGTCCTTTTTAACAGAAACTTTCATTCACAACATTTTCTATCTTGAGTCATCATCTGGGACTACTGAACTGTAGTTCTGGCTGGTTACCAGTGTTCAGAGTAGAGATGAGGGATATTTATTGGACCTTTGTTCTCCCTTCCTACAGAGCTGGTCAGTACTCAGAATCATAAATAAGTAGGTTTGGTTTATGCCCCAAATGCAACTGCTTGTATCTTATATGTAATTATACAATTTATTTGCTAAATAATACAATATTTAGTGAATTAGAATTTAAAGGGTATCAGTTTTACCAAGTGGCAGGCAAAAGCTGATGTGAAATACTAGAAGATAGTGAAGCTATTTCAGACAAATATATGAAACCATACCAGGGTATATATTTCAAGGAAAAAGCACGCTCAATTTACCAGTTATGATAGAAGCTGGACAAAATGATTTGCAGTGAAATATTGTCCGTTGCTTTTTGTCCATTTTCCTTCCAAACATACATCTTCCTGAACTGAAGCTGAATGATATACAAGCATTTGCACACTGTTATCATTTTCAGCACTGGCAGAAAATGAAATGCACTCAACCTGCTGGATCCCTTTACAGGAGATGCTTAACTCCATCCATCAACTGAATGTCACACTTGGGCCTCCCATATAAGTCCATCACTTGACCATAGTGGCTGTCTTAAGTAGAGTGCCCGATCAAATGCTAGAGTAGCCGAAGAGTTATGCTCTTTCTTCTCTATATATGCATTGATAGAGCTATCACTTTCTAAAAGAAGAGGGCAGTTGTGGCTGATGTAGGTGTAAATTTCCGAAACCAACGTATCAGAAAATGTTACAAATGCTGCAATGCTGGCTTGGCCTTAAGAGAAATTATTTCTCCTCATATTTCACAAAGAGCGTTACTATGAAATACAACATTTTTTTGTATCAAGCTGATATGTAGAGATTGTGAGCAGATCTTGCCTTAACCAGAGAGTGGAACTTACTATCTTGCTAGGGGATGGCCAAACCCTATTAACGCACACCCTGTAGACCTGAACTGAAACTCAGAAAGGAATCTTAGAGCAGTGTCTAAAGAGAATGGTTTTATAGCAAAATGTCTCATTTCTGAGAAGCATGACCATGAGCTTCACCAAAACATGATGTAAGGAAAAAGTATGCAAAATAGAAAAACCCAGACTAGAAAAATAAAAACGCTAAGGCATATAAGCTTTTTTGTACTTCATAGAATTCTCGAGGTCATTATTAAAATGGGTTTTATAGGAAGGCCTGGTTATTTTTTTAGATCAAAATGATATCAAAAAAAGGGCAGCCACTTTGGAATTATCTCACAGCTAATTTTCTTTCCTCTGGGTATTGGGTGTTCTCAGAAGAAAGTGCCATTATGACAGGAGTGTGCAATCTTTGCTCCCCAAGTTCACATCAGTCACCATTTGGGGTTCACATCCATGTCAGCATTCACACTTGCATACACAACCATATAAAGCCCACACAGACTTTGATTCTTCTCCCCCCCCCCCCCCGAGCAGGATTGTTCAGAGGGATAAACCTTATCATGTTCTCTTCCAGTGATCCTGCTAAAGATGATTGATTTTTCGACTGTTAATAACTGGGGAACATCAGTGATCTTGAGAAGATCCTGGGAGAAAGGGAAAGCAATGTATAAGCCTTTGCTGCTGACAACCCTTTGGTGGTATTGACCAGCAAAGAATAACTACCCCATGAGTGTCTGGCAGATTTTATGGGAGAAAAAATAAAGAGGGAGTTTAGAAGCAGAAAGGGGTAAGCAGTGGTGTGTTGGAATAGGCTTGTACTAGCTCACAAGAGCTGATTGTTAAATTTTCTGGAATTTAACTGGGTCACAATGGCTGGCGCACTGATCAACTGATCAGCAGCTAGCAATGGGATGGTGTGATGGCAGCAATGGGACATTTACCATTAAACATTTACCAACACACCACTGGAGGTAAGTTGACATAAAATGACACACCTTGCATGCAGAGATCTCCCTTTGTAGACCTGAACTGAAACTCAGAAAGGAATCTTGGAATCTGGGATCTAACAGGGATTAGGTGAGTCTCCTAGTTTGTATGCAGAATGTCTGTTTTCTTCCTCATACACATTGCCCTTATGTATTTCAACAAAGGAAATATTTAAAAAAAATAAAAAAGATAGTTCAAGCCACCCATTCTCTATCATCCAAAGAAACTGAGCCTTGTAGCACTCTCTCTGTACATGTCCTCTCACCATTCAGGAAAAAGAACAATGTCTAATAGTATTTATCTTTATATCTTGGGGTCCCCTTCTATCTCAGGTCAAGCCATAAATAAGATCAACTGTTCACACCATTTCAAAAATAGGCACAAAAGCCCTAGAACCCAGTGCTGACACCCAGCTGTGCTGATGACTTCCTAGCCATCTTGTGTTCTTTCTCAACCAGTGGTCTCCCTGTATCACTACTACTACTACTACTACTACTACTACTACTACTATTATATTATTATTATTATTATTATTATTATTATTATTATTATTATTATTATATAGCAAAATATCAAGAAGGGTTCTTATGCAGAATAAGATAATTGTAAAGCAGAGTTGGGGCATCAGGCCCACTTGCATGAAGACCTCTGCCTACTGTGGTTACAGCTCCATTTTATTTCCAGCTCTGCCCACTGCCAACATGCCAGCCCTGACAGATTATTCCTGAGGGGATGTACCCTTCTCAAGAAAATAGGTTTGCCACCTCAATTTGAAGAAATTCTGAACTAATGAATGCACAATGCCTTGAGCACTATATTCTTGCAAACTTTTTTTTTTCTCATAATGATACTGGGGTTGGTGGTGTGTGATCAAGTCTGGCAGGAGATTGGGAAGTTTTAGAACTTTGCTGAGGGTTGGAGAGCAGCTTGTTGGATTTAGTCAGATAGCCCAGAAGGAGGAAACTGGAACAACAGCAGCAGCTGGTGGATGTGAACTCTGGTGTGGCACATCTTGGTAGTGGCCCACAGGAGAATTGGAGAAGTTGAGCTACTTGGTGGTCCGAAGAAGACCAAAGGCCAACTAGATCTGCAGTTTTGAGATGTTCAGTGGCCAGAATAATCAAAGTGCAGCACAGTTGGGAATGGACTGGAGCTTTTAGCCATAGTGCCAATCAGCTAATTGGTGGCCATTGGGTTCTTTCTTGAGATGCTGCTGGTCACTGTTGGAGTCTCCTGGAAGACTCACATTTTTTCTTCCTTGTTCAGGCTACCAGCAGTGGTAGCCAGTTTGAGCCCAAACAAATCCCTAGGCTGCTGGGTGAAGCAGGTTGCTGGATGAAGTCTAAGTTGGATTATTGAATGAGTATTGGTGCTCAGGAGCTGGTATAAGATGGCAACAGGAGCAGGAGAAGGCTGGTGGCCTTGAAAGAGAACAAGCTATGTCCTGAGGCTGCCATTGAAATGAAAGTATAGAACAGTGGCCATCTTGTCAATTTTATTTGCTGGTTTGGATGTTGATGTTGGGCTGCTCTGAGGCTTTCCTGTCCTGGCTATTGGTGGACTTGGCAACAATAAAGTATTAGACTATGGATTTGGGTGTTAGAAGGCTTTTGCTGGGGGTTGTGGGTGGATAGGATGGACTTGGGGGCACTGTCTGGTTTTTCCCTGGATGACAGTTGTTGTTGGCAGGGGATGCAATCCAGGTTACCCTTCCTGGAAGGTGTGTTTGGTTTGTGACCCCTACCACCACTCAGGGGAGGTTAGGGTGACTGGGGAGAAGGGGCAGGCAAAGATACTACGGTGGTGAGAGGTAGAAAGATATATGGTAGGGAACAGGGTAGAGTGCTTTCGTTTGGTACTGAATTCACTCTCCAGCCTCCATTTTTTCCCCAAGTCCTGGTTATCAGAGCTTCAGAAGCCCTGGTTTCTAACTGTTGCTACTGTACTTAATGCATACTCAACTTGTTATAAGCCTTCCCTCATCCACAATTTAATTGTGGATGCAAGGTCTGACCTTCCTTGCATTACTGAAACCTGGCTGGGTACCAAGGGGGAAAGGTCACTTCTCAAATATGTGCCTGGCCAGGTTTTGTGTGTGGCACCAGCCACCAACATGGAGTGGGGGTGGATAAATAGCCAGTTGCTTGGGAGGCTCTGATAGTTTCTAGGGGCATGGTACCACAAATAGCCAGTTGTGAGACCTTATTTGTGAAGTTGGGTTGTAATGAACAGTTGTTTGTGTATCAGCTTCCCTGCCTGAACTATTCCAGTCTGTGGCTAGTCTGGACGTGAAATTCTCCAGGCTAATAGAGCTAGAGGGCTAGATGGACATATAATCTTTAAAAAACCAAAAACAACAACAAAAAAACCTTATCTATCTGGGGTTGGCAGACTTTTCAGGCATCAGGTCAGGTAGTATTATCTAAATGAGATAACAAGCAGTTTGGCCCAGGTTTCTCCTCCTCTTCCATCTTGATTGCCTTTCTGGTCTCTCATCCTGGATCTTGCCAAGTGGGGAACTGCACTACCTCAATCCTGAGCTGCAGCACCAGGCCTACCAACGGGCACCATGACGTGTAGGGGCAACCACTGTAAACAAGAGCAGAGAACAAACAGATTGGACCTGCTGCTGGAGATTGTCAACTCTCTAGTCAACCTTAACTGGTTAGTTAAGACCCCTTCATCAGGTGCCAAAAATTAACATTAAATTACATATACAGGTAGCAGCTGAAATTTCGCATGACCAAATCTCACAAGTTTTTGGCAATTTCATCTCTGGGACTGTGCAAGATTTAGGTATTCTCTTCTTATGCAAAAGTTTACTAGCTTTTGATATTTTATAAAAGTTAAATTACATTTTTTATTTAACTTGGAGTATCACTGGGAGAGCATTATCTCTCCTGTTCTATATTGATATTAGAATTACAACAGTATATTCAAAGTTTATTTTTAAAGACAAAGGTACTATTGGTTAGTTTTTCAGTGTTTCATAACATAATACAGAGAAATGCAAAGTTTAGACATAATGACAATACTTTTTAAACCATTCACCATCATGATAGATCCAAATTAAAGTTCTTTTACATGAGCTTAAAAGCCAGATCCTTTTTTTATGTCAGATTGCCCCATCTGTGTTTTCTTTAAAACATGATTAGGTAGTATATCAGTCTAACCCTCATCAAGGTTTTGCAGAATATACAAAGACAATTCAGCTGTTATATTTTGACTTGTGTAAGTCTTAAATTATTAGAATTTTCTTAAAATTAACAGCCTTTTCTTCAGAAAGAAAAAAAGCTTTTTATTTTACAACAGATTGATGCTCAATTATGGGAATAACTGATTTCTATTAACTTGTTTATTTATTTGCCACCATTAGACATGGAGCTACCCAATAAGAATTCCTTGTTGGTAGAAGAAAATTGCTTCAATTGTCAATCTCTCAACTAAGCTAGGAGAAGGCAATAACTTAATGGGCCATATGATTATTAAATTTTAAGGTCAGAGAATAGGACTACCATTGTCCATTGAAGTCAATGGCCCAGTAAATTGGAGTGAATGGGGAAATACAAAATAATGAAATACTCTTGGGATTATGTTCTTGCTGACTAGTTCTACTGTTTTGAGTGAAAAGCATCCCTCTAACCATTTCAAACACTGAATCATATTTTGGTTGGAGCCCCCTTAATGTGTGGGGCCCAAGATATTTGCTCCTATTGCCCCCCCCCCCCAAAAGCCCAACCCTCCTCTGTGCATCTCTTTCACAGATGTCTTCATGTGCCTCTGGCATGCTCTGAGAAGGCTTGGCAATTCTCAGAGGTGACTGCTGCATAAAAAGTTTCAGCACTAAGACAGGTTTCATGAGTGTCTAAAGAAATTAGGATTAAACTATGCAGAAAAAGTGATCAACATCTCAATCTATTAAAGAGAGAGATCATCAAATGCAGATACACTTGTGTGAAAAAGAAAGTACATCCTCTTTGAGTTCTATGGTTTTACGTATCAGGACATAATAAAAATCATCTGGTTCTTAGCAGTCCTCAAAAGTAGGTAAATACAACCTCAGATGAACAACAACACATGACATTACACCATATCATTTATTTTACAAAAAGAAAGCCAAAATGGAGAAACCATGTGTGAAAAACTAAGTACACCTTGTGATTCAATAGCTTGCAGAACCACCTTTAGCAGCAATAACGTGAAGTAATTGTTTTCTGTATGACTTTATCAGTCTCTCACATTGTTGTAGAGGAATTTTGGTCCACTCTTCTTTGCAACATTGCTTCAGTTCATTGAGGTTTGTGGGCATCTGTTTGTGCACAGCTCTCTTGAGGTCCCGCTACAGCATTTCAATCGGGTCGAGGTCTGGACTTTGACTGGGCCATTGCAACACCTTGATTCTTTTCTTTTTCAGCCATTCTGTTGTAGATTCGCTGGTGTGCTTGGGATCATTGTTCTGCTGCATGACCCAGTGTTGGCCAAGCTTTAGCTGCGGGCAGATGGCCTCACATTTGACTCTAGAATACTTTGGTATACAGGGGAGTTCATGGTTGACTCAATGATTGCAAGGTGCCCAGGTCCTATGGCTGCAAAACAAGCCCAAATCATCATCCCTCCACCACCGTGCTTGACAGTTGTTATGAGATGTTTGTGCTGATATGCTGTGTTTGGTTTTCGCCAAATGTGATGCTGTGCATTATGGCCAAACATCTCCACTTTGGTCTCATCTGTCCAAAGGACAGTGTTCCAGAAGTCTTGTGATTTGTTCAGATGCAACTGTGCAAGCCTAAGCCGTGCTGCCATGTTCTTTTTAGAGAGAAGAGGCTTTCTCCTGGCAACCCTTCCAAACAAACCATACTTATTCAGTCTTTTTCTAATTGTACTGTCATGAACTTGAACATTTAACATGCTAACTGAGGCCTGGAGAGTCTGAGATGTAACGCTTGGATTTTTTGCAATTTCTCAGAGCCTTATAACCCTTCCCAGATTGATGGGCAGCAACAATTGCTTCTCTAAGATCATTGCTGATGTCTTTACCCTTTGGCATTGTGTGAACACACACCTCAATGCTTGAGACCAGCAAACTCCTAAATCTTTGGCTTTTAGATAGGTAGTCACACTTGCTGATGATCAATTGATCAAGGGCATTTGATTAGCAGGACCTGGCTGCTACTTAGCCTCTTCATACCTCTGGAACCAGTAAGGGTGTACTTAGTTTTTCACACATGGCTTCTCCATTTTGGCTTTCTTTTTGTAAAATAAATGATGACATGGTGTAATATGTCATGTGTTGTTGTTCATCTGAGGTTGTATTTACCTACTTTTGAGAACTGCTAAGGACCAGATGATTTTTATTATGTCCTGATATGTAAAACCATAGAACTCAAAGAGGGGGTACTTTCTTTTTCACATGACTGTATTTCTGAGCTACCTGCTTTTTTCCCATTTTTCCCCCTAAAATACACTGACATATTTGGAACTCCTGTATTGCAAGCAGCTCTGAATTCATGGAAGACTGGATTTATTCCATGCAAATAAATTCTATGGATTCTGGAGCTGGAAATTGTCAGTAGGACCCAGAGCAAAGATAAGCAAATTGGTGCTGATTAACCCCACTGTGCCCTTGGACACCTCCTTTGGTAGTTCCAATCCCCATGCAGCATATGGTTTTCATTTTTTTCCATTAACATTTGTTTTCATTTAAAAAAATGGGAAATTGATATGCTTCAGGACATCAACTTTTTGCTTAATCCATCCTCCCTCCCTCCCTCTTTATAAGAATGTGTCTGCCCCCTCCTACCACATAGCCTCCACAAGAGTACCTACAAAAATAAAAACTCTGTGTTTGTACAGACCCAGAGGATACCTTCAGCAGGTTGACTTCTGATAAATGAGTGTTTTGTGACTGGCCATCCCTAGTAGGCAACAATTTGTCAGTCGGTAGGCCTCCTGAACCAACATTTATTAAAAATGACCACAATATGCTCTTCATATTCCAGATGTGCCCAGTGGCCCTAAAAGAATTCTGTCTCTGGCTGGACAGTGCTTTTTCCTGTCAGACATTTCCTATTAATTTTTTTAGAAGAGGACTTTGAGGGATATAGAAGAAGCCATTAGCTGATTCACAGAAAACATCGTACAAGCTTCTATGACATTATTTTAATCAATGTTTTACTCAGTGCTAAAACTTCATTTAGTAACTGATTATGTAAACATACAAGAAAGGAACAATTTTTGCTTTCATAACTTCTTGAAGCTTCCCAGTGTCATACAGTTGGCCATTGCTGGAAATATAATAGCTGTTAGGCTTCTCTTGGGGTGTTCAACCCAAGAGAGTTCATTGGGATAGATTCTATTTGCATAACTGGATCCAGAGCCAGAGATACAAGCACAGTGGGAGTATTCATGGCAAGAAGAAAGGTATCCACCCCATTCATAGCCCCAGGAACTCTTTAATTCACAGAAGCAATATTAGAAGACCATTTATTTATTATGATAAATTAGCATTACTAAGGCCACACTAATGAAACAATGTTTTTCAGAAAATGGTTCAGAGGTTGAGAGCTTGGAAGAAGCTTGACAAGGGAAGCCTGTGATCTCCATCAGTAATGGATGTCACAAAAAGATCAGAACTTAAATTGACAGAGTTCCAGAATCCCCCACTGTCAAATATAAGGTCAGTCAAAAACCCTCATTAAAGATGTCTCAGGCTTTCACTTGGTTGAACTTTCTGAAACTGCTTATTAGTACCATGAAAGTAAGGGCTGTAGTGGATCTTCCTTCCTTCCTTCCTTCCTTCCTTCCTTCCTTCCTTCCTTCCTTCCTTCCTTCCTTCCTTCCTTCCTTCCTTCCTTCCTCCCTCCCTCCCTCCCTCCCTCCCTCCCTCCCACCCTTCCTTCCTTCCTTCCTTCCTTCCTTCCTTCCTTCCTTCCTTCCTTCCTTCCTTCCTTCCTTTTTTTTGTGGAAAGTACATTTGAATCAGGAAGGAAAACTGAAAAATTGCTCCAGAGGCAGCAAAAGGTTGCTCAATCACCAGTCTTTCCAATCTATAATAAAGGAAAACTCCTCAATGCCGAAGTGTTAAAGATAGAGATAAAACAAAGGAAGTCTTAAAATATATCTTGTAAAAGCCTGACTGGCAGCAGGTCAAGAAAAAAGATTGCAGTTATAGGGTCTCATCTAGGTCAGCAGAAGATATGGCAAACTTAAATCAGATAAACCGCTCTAAAGTTGAGAGTTCAGAATTTGAATGATCTCGTGAAGCTGAAAACCAGATAATTTAATTGTAATAGCTGACTATTTATTATTATGAGACTCAAATCCCATTTTTGCATTTTTTCCTGCCACCTGTCAGTTTATCCACCTGTGTTGGAATTATCTTTGTATTGACAGAAGGAAAATAATTTCTTTATTTTTTTCCTGAAAAGACTTCAATAATGGCAGAGAGGGTGGACTAGGGGTCACAAAAATGTGACTAAAAACTTCAGTGGGAGCCAAAGGCAAAGAAGCTTGTACATCTTTAACCTGACAAACCGTTACACACACCCAAATGTAGCACAATAGATTTTGTGGTGGAGAATAGACTGTAATCCTCTTTATGCTGATCGTAGCAGTTGATCATTCAGGAAACTGCCAAATGAGATCAACTAAAGACCTTGGAGAAATAGCTCATCTTGACAGAGAGAGATACAATACTTTATACCAGTTCCCTTCACAATAGAATTAAAATGCCAAGGATGTCATACTTTGACAATCATCTTTTACCCATAACACTGGAGGCAGTTTCCCATTGTAATATTTCTGTGGGAACATCTAAACAACAGTGGAAAGTAAATGAATAAAATGCCACCAATCAAGATAAGGCTACGTTTGTATTTAGAGAGAATTCACATCACCTTCACAGACCTTTGTATTTTAGCAGGCAAGGATCAGTACCCTGGAGGCCTAATCTTTTCCCATAATTTATGTAAGTAGAACACATCACTGTCTCTGTAAATTGCACACTGTATTACAGAGATACTACTAATACATAAGGTTACCCACAATAAAGAACCAAGGATATCAATAATACGGTATTTCTCTAAATCTTTTTTTTTCTTCATATAAAGACCTTTAACATACCAACTTTTTGTATTTCAAAATGCATATTATGTCCATGGGCACTTCTAAAGAATGGAAAGAAGACCCCCCCCAAATTAAAATTATCTTCATTCCCAGAATATCAGTTTTCATTAAAAAAGAGTTTCAAGCCCTTCTAGAAGCAAAGATATGAGGCAATCATGTAGCCTCTCTTCCACTCATTTTATAAGAAAGCCATTTTCCTGTGTTTTAGTGAATGAATGAACAATTCTACTAATGAGTGACATAAACACTGTCTTAAGAAGGAAGGAAGTTCCTAGGAGTTCATAAATCTTCTCTCGTGGTAAGTGATTGCAGCCTCATAAAGGATTAATCAGCAGTCCAGGCTTTTGGTGAGAATGAGCAAAATAGGAACTTGTATCTTTTACAAGGCAGTTATTTTTCTAAGATTTTAAATATTTTTAAAAGTTATTTTGCTTGTGCATCTGATAAACTCTTATTATATAAAAAATAAAGCTTTAAGTGGAACTCAAGGCATTCTCCTATCCAAATGCTAATCAGGTCTCTGCTTAAGTTTTTGAGATCAGCCATTATGATGCCACCTAAATGGGAAGACCTCGATTCAAGTTCAACTTCTGATGACCTCACAAATGCAACCATGCAGTTACCTTGGCAACAGTGGATGGGGAGTCTCTTCCAGAAAGTTCAACTCCGCATTCTATCTTAGAGCCCTGATAAAAATTGTAACTATGTCCAATAGTCCTTAGCTTCTGAGGACAAAAAAAGGTGCTGCTATCTGCTCTGAGACAAACTGAACTCCCCTTCAACTCAATGTTCATGCTTATTTATTTATTTATAGATCACATTTATAAACTGCCCAACTCATAATGACCATTGGTGGTTACAAGTTAAAAACAAAATACAATATAATAAAAGCCAAAAAGAAGGTGAAAACCCAGGTACTAGAACACTGACACACTGAGAAATGCTGCACCCCACACCATGGGCTCATACTTCCTAAGCCAGCACCTAGGGAAAAAGCCAGGTCTTCAAGGCTCATCTGAACGACAGGAGAGTAAAGGCACTCAAACATCTGGGGGGGGGGTGCTGTTCCAGATGGCAGGTAACACAACAGAGAAGTCACTGCCTGGGTCCCATTAGATGACAGTCTTTTAAGGATGGGACCTGGAACAGGCCCACTAGGTCAGTTCCTATATTGAGAGAAAGGTAGTCCCTCAAATAGCCAGGCCGAATGCCATGAAGGGCTTTATAGATCATACCAGCACCATGAATTGCACCCAAAAGTTTACTGATAACCTGTGCAGCTTGTGTAGCAGAGGTGTTACCTGAGTGTATCAAGACACACCCACAACTGCCTGCACCACCATATCCTGGATGAGCTGAAGCTTCTGAATAGTATTCAAGGGGAGTCCTATGTGGAGCTTGTTGAAGTAGCCCACCTACAAGGTGATTAAAGCATGAGTGACTGTGGGAAGAGCTTTCCAGTCCAGGAAAGGGCACTGGTAATGCAACAGGCCTGTCTAGGCAAAACCCCTCCAGCCACGTCTGCCACCTGCTCTTTGAGCAGAAGCTATGGGCCCAGAGGAACCCCAAATTCCATGCCAGTTTTGTTTAAAAGCTGCCCCATTCAGAGTTAAAGATGGAAAATCCATGGAACTGAGAGACTCAGAAACACACAGCCATTCAGGTTTGTCAGATTTAAGCTTGAGCCTGTTCTTCCCCATCCACACCCTGACAGTCTTCAGGCACTGGGACAAGGTCTTGGCACCATCACATGGTTAGCCTGGGATTAAGATGTACATGCTGCACCCCACACCATGGGCTCATACTTCATTTAACTCTGAATGGGGCAGCTTTTAAACAAAACTGGCATGGATTAAGATGTACATCAGCACATTGATGATACTTAACCACATATTGATAGATGATCTCACCCAACAACATCATGTAGATACTGAACAAAAGAAGTGAAAGTGTCGAGCCCTGTGGTACCCCACAAATTAAGGACTTTCAGATTGATTGACTGGATCTTGCTGCAGAGAAAGGAAGAGAACCATTCTAACACCATGCTTCCCACTTCCAATCCCCACAGGCAGTCCAGAAAGATACCATGATTGATGGTATTGAAAGCTGCAGAGAAATCAAGAACCAGAACAGTTGTACTACCACTATCCCAGTTCTTCCATAGGTCATCAATCATGTTCAGTGCTGTCTCTATACCATGTCCTAGTATACAGTAAAACCCAATTGAAAAGAGCCCACATAGTCCACTCCATGCAGGTGCCTTTGAAGCTGCAACCCAACCAACTTCACAACAGCCTTCCCTAAAAAGGGAAGGATGGAGACTGGATGAAAATTGTCCAGCACTATTTGGTCCACTGATGGTACCACCAACTCCTTCAAGGCAGGCAGAGCCACTTCCTCACTCAAGGAAGCATTCACCACCCCACGGACCCCACATGTCAGGGGGGACATGGATCTAAAGAATAGGTGGCCAGTTTAACAGTCCAAGGATCCTGTTCACTTCCTCAGGAGTTACAGGGTCAAACATCTCCCAGGTAGCAGGACAAGGTCTCAGTCAACCTGCACATACTCACCCAGTCAAAGGCTAACTCTTTACAGATCCAGCAACTTTATTTGACAGATGCCTAGAATGTTCCTCATAGCAGTCTTGAAGATAATCCTGTGATCCCTTCCTCCCAGCAGAGAGCAGGGCACCTTAAACAAGGCTGCTGTTTGGCTAGCTGTGGATACACTAAGAGTGGAAAAATAATCCCTTTTGTTGCTCTTATTGCCACAATGTAATCTCTAATGTGGGTTCTTACATGTGTTCGGTCAGGTTCATCCTCAATCACCGTCCAACACTGCTCTAAATGACTCTTCTGTCATCTCATCTCTTAGAGCTTTTCAGAAAACCAGAGAACCCCTGGGATCAATGAACCTGGAGAGGCTGTATAGGAGCAACCAGTCCAAGGCCCCTGCCACCCACCCATTCCAGGTGGTGACTTGGGCCTCAGTCAAACTGCCAACCAGATCTTCAGGAAAAATCCCAATGTTGTTTTTTTTTGGCAACAGTAAGCAAATAGTGTGCTGTTGTATTTTTTAGATTTTTGAAACTATATTTCCTGGTGATTTCTAACCCAATATTTACATGGCTTTCTTTTCAAGATTAAAGCAGGACGGTGACTGAGAGACTGAATTAAACCAGACTGTCAAGGTAACCCAGTATTCTTTTGCTCATATAAAGCAGTCCAATGTTATTATCTAGTCTTGTGGGGTGGGGTTATGCATGTGTTTTAAGGGAAATGTAGAGGGGCATTGAATTTGATTGTAGATATTTTGGACGCATGTAGATACTATTTGAATTTTTTTTTTCCTGTTTCCTCCTTACTACATAAGATTTCTATACAAAGCAAATTGGTCCTATGATAAGACGCCTGAACAGACAGAATTCACCTTTTGTTTCCCCCAAATTCTTCTCTTATATAATCCTGCAGCAGTAGCAAAACTGACAATATATATACATAACAGAAGTCTAACCAAATTTAAGTAAGAATGCCCCTCATATATACTACACATTATAGCAGGGTGAATTTAGACATTTGGAATATGGTTTTTTGAAGAAAGTTATGAGACTAATGAAAAATAACAGATACAATAATTCAAATAGGTACTAGCAATAATGTTTAATGTTTAATGCAAAGTATATATATCTGGGTTGTGGTCAGCAGTTGGGGAAATAAACAGGGATCCTGTGTTATTGAGCCAGTTTGGTGTAGTGGTTAAAGGCAGCAGGCTAGAAACCAGGAGACTGTGAGTTTTAGTCCCACCTTAGGCACAAAGCCAGCTGGGTGACTTTGGGCCAGCCCCTCTCTCTCAGCCCTAGGAAGCAGGCAATGGCAAACTACTTCTGAAATCTTGCCAAGAAAACTGCAGGGACTAGTCCAGGCAGTCACTAGGATTCACACTGACCCCCCCCCCCAAATGTTATTAGAAAGTTTTCCTACAATGACTTATTTATGCTTTATTTATGTTTAGTAGTTGTTTCTCTTTGTTTATTCAACTGTTATTATCCAATGTAGACTTTTTCCTCCTTGCATTTCATTATTCTAATAATAAAAATATATTTTAAAAACAGAGAAAAAAATAATCACTTTATACAATAGCATTGTTGGTGAATACAATTGGCCTATCATTTGAAATAACAAAACCAACAAAATGTTATATTTGGAATTAAGGCCAATAATAGTTGTTTACTGAGGCAGACTGTATTAAATCAGTTTTATGATTTTTATATTCAGGTATATAAGTTAGGAATTTCCATAAATTTCCTGAAGAGTCTCTTCCATTTCAATATTTCCCAATATTTTATTTATGCCAGTAAAAAACAAACTAGCACAACCATTGATTACAAGAAATTACAGAGACAATTCAATCTATGAACCCAGGATATGCCTCTGGACAGATAAACTTCTAGATGAATTGGTGCAGAATTTTTACAGACTTACTGGCACCTATAGTGTTAGAGGTCTATAATCAATCATTTAATCTCTCTATATTTGCTGTATTGTTTCATAAATTTTTATATTACAGTAGCATTAAAGCCCAAGAAAGGGCTAGATGTGCAAGTTATAGGCCAATATCTTTGTTTAATGTGGATGCAAAAATATGAATTACAACATCAACCAGAAGGTTACAGAAACTAATGTCATCTACAATTCACCTATATCAGTCTGTATTTATACAAAATTGACAAGTATGTGATAATAGATGCTTAGTGATTAATAAGTTGGATAACATGGCAGTAAATCACTGTATAAAGATTGTTGGAGAGTAGAAAGGCCTTCAGTGCCATTCAGATGGAATTTATGAAGTGCATTCTAAGAAGATGTGGGTTTCCACCATCTTTTGTCCACCAAATTTCAATTTGGTATCTCCACTGAATGGATTGGGTTATTACAGATGGATTTGTCTCTTGACCTGTCAAGTTATATTGTGATACCTGTCAGAAATGCCCCTTGTCTCCTTTAATCTTTAGTCTGGTTCTTTGTTATCTTCAGTTTGGTTTTTTGGCTTCTTCCATTAGAGTCTCAAAATATTAGAGGTGTGGTGGCACTTGATAATGAATATAAATTGTTTTTACATGCTGATGAAGATATGGCTATTATGGACAATTATGAAATGTCATTACTAAAGCTTATTGAAGTTTAAGTTTATACTCTGGTTATACTATTAACTGAAATAAGTCTAATTAGGGCCTTTGGGATTCAATATATCTATAAACTACTGCAAGAAATTAGGATTTACAATTTGTAAAGACTATAAAATACTGGGTTTTTAATCTTTCGTAAAATATATCACAATATATTGAATTTAATATGTCTAAATGTATAGATGCAATTTCAGTAGACATAACTCAATAGTTAAAATTTCTATTAAGTCTCTGGGGTAAGATTAATGTTATGAAAATGAATATTATATTGAGACTAATGTATATTTTAAGAGGGATTCCAGTGTTAATCCCCACTAGACACTTGACTCAGATGGATAAATTAATGAGAAAAATTTTAGGGCAGACTAAAGCCCCTCAAATATTCTTGTACAAATTGAGGTTACCTTTTGATGATGGTGGCTTTAATCTACTGGATTTTCAACTGTATCATTGGGCTTTTATTTAAATATTTATATTCTTTTGGAATAATTTTTTTTTGAATACTTCCTTCTTTGGGTCTCTTGAGGAGCAAGTGTGTAACATGTCTGAAATCTTGGCAAGTGTTAGGATTCAGATATATACAATAGATTTCACTTCCAGCCTTGGAATCTGCCAAGCACACTTGATAATTAATAAGCAAGTATTTACATTTTGATCCTGATTGCTGTAAAATAACCCACATTTGAAAATAGCAGAGGAGATGTTTTATTGAAATGCTAGGGCCACATAAGGGATCAATACCTTAAATCAGTTGATTTTCTAATGATTGTTTCAAAGACTCTGAAAGATAGTGTGTTGAATATGATTTACCTACAACATTTGCTTGACAATGTATTCCATTGAAACATAAACTAACCAAGCAGTGTAGTCTGCATGTTTTAGCTGCCTCTGAGGCACCTGCAATTTTAGGATTCTTAAGAAGTGCAGCTCTTGAATGGGAGCCATTCAATAAACCAGTTTATTAGGAATTAAAAAAATAAAATAAAAGTTAGTTATGTATTTGAATTGTGGGATGAAGAACTGGAATATCCAGTTTTGGAGAATCAACACGTCCAGGTGTTAAGAAATGTTAAACATACTTATTATGAATTAAGAATGAAAATAATGAATCAGGAAATATTATTTCATCTTTCTTGGACCCATCAAAAATGTTTAATAGATATTACATTTTTTTGTGCTGGAATTGTAAGGAACTGGAAGGTTTTTTAACTTAGATAATTTGGATTTGTCCAGCCGGAGCATTGTTTTGGTTTCAAATCATTACATATTTTAACACAATCTTAGCAAGAAATATTATAGTTATGTACCTTGATGTGGTGTTGAATTATATTCCTAAAATGTGGAATTTGTCATCTTATGAAGACAAATTTTGCTGTACTGTGACTGGGACATGGTAAAGAGAATAATTTTACATAAATGGAAAGAAATTTATTCTCCTGATATTAAGGAATAGACTCAGGATATTGGTTTTTTACCTGTTTTTGAAAAGTCCCTGTTCTCTAACAATAAGAAGATAAGCAATATGTTTCTATATAATCTAACGAAAAGCTTAAGGATTGAATCAATTTTATACCAATATCAATGAATGGATTTTCCTTTCTCTCTCTCTCTCTCTCTCTCTCTCTTTTGGTCATATTTAGTTTATTTTAATCACAGCTAATTTTTTCCCACTGTATAACTACTATGTTTTTTTTAAAAATGTTTGGTGTTGTAATTTCTGTATTTCCCTATTAATTTATTTCATTATTCTATAAAACTAAAGATAGTGCTCAATGAGAAGTTGATTATTGATTTTATTGAACTTGACTGTGTGTGATAATTACTTTCCCTTGCTTTCTCTTTTTCCTAAGAAACTTTTTATATCTACAATGTTATTTGATTGGTTTAATAAGGGAATTTCTCTTTAAAACCTGCCCCCCCCCCCCAATATAAGACTGCATGATTACACAGCTACCCCTTTTGCTTCAGGACTAGCACAAGGTTTGTTCAGTTTTATATTTGTGGCTTTGGAAAAGCCAATCTAAAATAACTTCCTTTTTATTTCTGCCAGAATTTTTTGAAGGAAATAGTATTTGGTAGAAAGGCGAAGAACTTCTCAGCTACATAGATGGAGTTGTATCAGGAGGTTTACCTCAGAAAAAAAGGAACTTCCAGTGAAGTTTAAGTTATTCCTCCTCTCAGTTCATAAAACTCTGCCTTAGAGCTGGCTTTAGTGCAGCATCCACCTGCTGGGAAATATGTGCTTTCTTATATACTGAAAAGAATTCAATTGTGAAAATACCCCAGTCGTCTCTGGGTTACCAGCAGATCCAAATCTAAGAAAGGCTGCAAAGCAGACCGAGTGGCATTACCCAGCAGGAGGAGGCCAGAGAAAGTATGTAGTTATTTATTACATTTAAAACCTGGCTTTCTCTCCCTCAAGATAACTAAGAAGTCCTCAACCTGCCTTTTGACTGACCAAGATAACCTCTGTTTCCTATGGAACATGGGCTCTGTTTGCCTAGTAGTGCATTTAGGGAGGTCATAAAGTATTTCATGATTAGGCAAATGAAGTATTCATACTGAACTTGTGGTCCTATAATGGCTTAAGAATAATAGCAATAGGATCTAAATGATGCTGAACAATATAGAAAGGTTTTGTATTGTGGACTCTTAATGTCTCACTAGCTAAGATTAAGTTGACTTGAAGACAGATCATCTACTATGGATATAAGTAGCTGCATTATTAAGTCAAAGATGGTTATTCTTGTATCACTAAATGAGAATTAATGAGATAACTGGATTGCTTTGCTGTAGCTGTTGCACCATTTTTGTGCATTTGCTTTAGACATTTCCCACCTGATTTAATCCTTTTGGAGAGCTTAAGTGGAAATAACTTGGAGGGGAAGAAGGTTGTAAAATGAATCACAAGGTTAGGTTAGAAATCAGAAAACCACAAGACAGAGAAGACTGCAGCCTTCATATTATGAGCAAAGTAGAGGTTTATATAGTAGTAAAAAGACAAGCACTCTTTATAACTATAGCAGAGTTATTTCCAACACTTTTAAGCTTCATTGATTTCTACAGTGGAACTAAGCATGTTCTTAAATTAGAACTAGCAGATCTGGACTGCAAAAATCTACATGATCACTAGATTACAGCAAAGAGATACTGAACTCTTTAAATTGGTTATTCATTGTTTTACAGTTCAGTTCTGGTAGTCCTACTTCAGTCTTTATCCTTAGATTAATGGAATGAATAAACATGGGTGTTTGTTCCTAACCACAATGACACCAAAATAATGAGATTTGCATCATGTAAATTGGGCCTTTTTCTACTTCTATTGTGATGTTGTATGCCAATTTGTAAGAAGCGGAGTTTGCATCATAATGTTGGAATACTCATTTCATCACTCCACCATGCTCCCTCCCATCACCCTTGTGGACCCCTACACTTGTATGCTGAATATGAACTCAACTGTCTTCTATACTTGGACAAAGAAAAAATCTTAAGCACAGTGTCTGTCATGTTGAACATCGTTATTTTCCTGGTAATAATTTCCTAGAGTTAATGCAGCTTTAGTAAATAATACATTCCTATTTAGATATGGTGTGGGAGCTAGTAGATCTGGATTGAAATCACAGTTTCAATATTTATTTCCAGAGGGTCTTGCAAAACACACAATACCGATGTCTCTTTTCCATCCCCTAGGATTGACTTTCTCACTGCAGTGAATATTGCATTATGTTCCTTTAAAAGGGTGATGCAGCTGCAAAATGCATTTCATTTGTATGCTGTAGCTGTCCTTTTTAAAAACATTTTGAATGCTCCTAACAGTTTTCACATGTGGCATAAAGAGTGTGAGAGGCCTTTTTACATATATGCTGAGAAATATCTTGATCTTTCCTTGCATTGGAAGAATACTCCCTGTGACTGTGTTTACTTGATTGGTATTGGACAGTGGGTTGAGGACTGTATCACATCTCCTTTAGTTTGAGACAAATGCCTTCCGCCATGAAGAGTGCCTAGAGTTGGGTAAACATACCGTAACCGTAGAAACCATGAACTGAAAACACATCCGCTATTAATGGCAATGGAGCTGTGCCAAGCCGGGCATGTTGAAAGAGACATCCAAAAGAAAAAGGATGCAGCCTTCCTAATCTTTCTCTGAGCAGGATTATATTCTGCAAAGCCAACAATAATCCTTATAGCCATTTAAGACTGCAGGAACCCAGCTGTTACGCTGCACTGGAGCCCAGGCAGCCATTAAATAAATTCTTCTGCAGGCTTTTTTTTTTTTTTAAACATCCTTATGTCAGGGGAGAAAATGCATTTTGGTATTTCAAGCAAAACTTCACCCAAGTAGCATAATTGTGCAACATTTAACAAGGACGACATCTTCTAAGAGCGGAGGGAAGGGAAATCTTTGAATGGAGCCTGAGTATGTTTCTATCTCCATTCAATATTAAATCTCTCAGCAGGAGTGTGGGACAGAAATAAGTGGGTCACTCAGCCTTGCAGAGAAAAGAAATGTCATTTTACATGTTGGGACTTGGTGCAAGTGTCCCACTTCAGTTCCAAGTCAAAGGCATTTTGCTGAAGCTCAGCAACACGTAAGCACATTTCAGTTTATTTCCACTTTTACTTCAAAATAATTAAAATCCCAAATGGAAAGGTGTAGAATTTTATATACTCAGACGTTGCAAATTGCTATGAAAGGAAGAGCTGGAGGGGAAAGCTTTCTGAAGGGAAGGTAGTGACCTATTTCATTTTATGTGCAGCAACCGGAATTAAATTTATTTCAGCTTTAAAACAGAGCAGCCATTTGAACAATTTAGCTCAGGCTTTTTCTGTTTTTAATGGAGGCCATTAATAAATAACATTTACAGGTTCGTGTCAGCTCCCACAGTCTGCATGAGTAAAGCTCAGTGTAGGTTTAACTGTAGCAGACTTCCCCAAATATATATAGGACTTGCCCTGTGGCAAGAATGGATGGAAATAATGGTTATGTGGGTTTTACAACAGTAGTAAATTCATTTACACAAGTAGTTTCAATTTTATCTAATTGTTGCATTTTTGCATATAGAAAAATATAAGAATGTACCCTTCTGTCCCATGAGGCTTTTGTTCACTCATCGTACTTTCTTTCTTTCCTTAGGGTCAGGAACCTTCCTTCTTCATCCACTTACCTAGATGACTCAAGGTTTAATTCTTGGTTAACTCACCCAAATCCTTCAGTCTTGGCAGGTTCTTCATCCTACTGAATCTACGTTATTCTTCCAATGACTCTTTGTAAAGTTTATTCTATCTCAGTTCTTCATGCTAGTTGCACAGTTGGTCATATTTCTGTTCCTCAAAACTCATTCTGAAGAATTAAAATATTTGTGAATGTTCCATAGTTCAATCAGTCAGTGACCAGCGACTGACCATAGGAGCACGATCCAGCCACTTGCCACCCCGATTGAACCATGAATTCCCTCAAGTGGTTAGAAACCATCTTGCTGTGGTTCCATTTCCAGAAGCAGTGTATCACAAAACAGGCATGATTATTTTCACTTGGAATAAACCATGGTTTGTAAGAAATTTGTTTATAGGTTTTTCTCTCTGGCTAAATCTGAACAAACATAATCATCAGGTTGATTTTGCACGATACAATCAATGGAAAATAAACAATAGATATCTGGTTTGCAGCCATGCTGCTGAGGTAAAACAGCACCCAAGAACATTTATGGCTGAAATGGGTTTGGTGACAATTTAGTGCAAACATAACCACCCTGTCTTTGCACATACATGTGCATATTAATAATGGACATCAGCAAAATAAATAAAAGTAATCTTAGCAAAGTAAAAACAAAATACAGATGAAGTGTCATCCCTTCATATCCAGGTAACTCACATGCCAAATAGGTCAGACCTAGAGTTCACATCCATGAGTGAAGTATGGTTCTTGGTCACATACAGAGTCAGATTATTCCAGTCCCTCCCTCAACTGGAGATAGAAAATTTGAGTCCTTTTTGAAACAAAAGACAGAACTCAAGGGGAACCTGGGGGCAGAAGTGAGGTTGGAAAAGAGTGAGATTGAATATCTCCAGAGAAAGCATCTGATAAATGACTAAAAACTCCAGGAAATCAAAGGGAACAATTAATTCATGGGTCATATATTTTCTGTAGAAATATATAGGTGTAGTGTAACTCTGGAAGAAACAACAAGGTTTAATGGTATGACCCATTTTTTCTCTGTACATATAGATATACAGTCGTGTGAAAGAGAAAGTACACCCTCTTTGTTTTATGGTTTTACGTATCAGGACATAATAAAAATCATCTGGTCCTTAGCAGTTCTCAAAAGTAGGTAAATGCAACCTCAGATGAACAACAACACATGACATATTACACCATGTCATTATTTATTTTAAAAAGAAAGCCAATTTAGGATCAAT
Source organism: Python bivittatus (assembly GCF_059951505.1). Classification (NCBI taxonomy): domain Eukaryota; kingdom Metazoa; phylum Chordata; class Lepidosauria; order Squamata; family Pythonidae; genus Python; species Python bivittatus. The sequence goes on from NW_028277075.1 coordinate 49,297,867, forward strand.
TGTCAACAGTAAAGGAACTAGCCTTCAAGAAATACACTGCAAACTAGGATTTGGTAGAGTAGCAATGAAGGTCTTGGAAAAGATATAGGTAGTCCTCACTTACCAACCATTCATTCAGCAACTGTTTGAAGTCACAAAGGCACTGAAAAATTAGATTTATGACCAATCCTTGAAGCCATTGCAGCAACTCTGCAGTCACATGATTGCAATTCAGGCACTTGGCAATTGGCACACATTTATGATGGTCACAGCATCCTCTGATAACATGATTGCTATTTGTGACTTTCACAGCTGACTTCTGTCAAACTCAGTGGAGAAGGCAGCAGGAAGTCACAAGTCACAGTCACATGACATGACGTGCTTAATGACTGTGGGCAATTCACTTAATGACTGCAGCTGGAACTGACATCATAAGTCAGTGCGGTCACATGATATTTCACTTTACAACTGCGTTGCTCAGTGATGAAGTTTCCGGTTCCAACTGTGGTTGGTAAGTGAAGACTACCTGTATTCAGACGCCATTATGTGTCAGAATTGTGCAGACAATGGTTTTCCCTGTGACAGTATGGAAGTGAAAATTAGATTTGACGAAGCAGCATGGAAAAAGTATTGATGCCTTTGAACTTTGGTGTTGGGGAAGACTCCTGAGAATATCAAGGACAGCAAAAAAAAAAAAAAAAATCAATCCATAGTTCTCACAATACAAATGACCAGGCTCAAATTATTATATTTCGGACACATTATCCAAAGAACTAACTCTCTTAAGAAGCTTATAATGCTGGGAAATATGGAAGAAAAGAGAAGAGGATGACCAGCATCAAAATGGATGGACTTTACAGTTGATGTGGCCAAAACCTGGCTTACTTAAATCAACCAAATCACTTTGAAGATACAACATAAAATTATTAAGCATGCAAACAATTACAGTATATACCAGACTCCCAGCAAAGCACTGGCAGCTTGCTGTACAGCCCTGAACAAAAGCAGAACCATAGCTTATCTACCTTTGGCCTACTACATTACAAAGACATGACAAAGAAAAAGGCAGAGATAGTGTAAATTATAACATGACTTTGGAATGTTTTAGATAAACCCATCTGGATGATATTATTATTATTTATCCCTGTTGAACATTGTCGTTATTCCAGCATGGCAAAAGGGATATAAACATAACTGAAATGGACTATTTGGAGGTGCTTGTCTAATTTTCTTCTGAGAAAGTCCATAGACATAAGAGTCTATAGTCAATAATATTAAATAAAAATGTACCTATTTTTGTGCTGTTTCAGTAACCACTTCATTTTGCTGACCAAGAAAGAGCTTAATTTGGAACTCTCATGGGTCTGTTTCCACAGTTAATATTGCAATACCATCCTCTAGACTTCGCCATACTTTTCTGTCCTTGCAAACTGTCCACACTTTCACAGTCCATAGACAATTGATATAAAGTATTGCCTTCTGTCTTTCAACTTCTCACCTCTTTCTTTTTGAGAATTATTGTCAACTCTTTCCAATCATGCTGGAATTAAGATTGTAGGGAGAAACATCAACAACCTCAGATATGCAGACGATACCACCCTAATGGCAGAAAGTGAAGAAGACTAAAGAGCCTCTTGATGAGGGTGAAAGAGGAGAGTGCAAAAGCTGGCTTGAAATTCAATATTATAAAAACTAAAATCATGGCATCTGGACCCATTAATTCCTGGCAAATAGAAGGGGTAGAAATGGAAGCAGTAACAGACTTCATTTATTTGGGCTCCAAGATCACTGCAGATGGAGACTACAGCCATGAAATTAAAAGACACCTGTTCCTTGGGAGGAAAGCTATGGCAAACCTAGACAGCATATTAAAAAGCAGAGACATCACCTTGTTGACAAAGATCCGCATAATTAAAGCTATGATTTTTCCAGTAGTAATGTATGGCTGTGAGAGCTGGACCATAAAGAAGGCTGAGCGCCAAAGAATTGATACCTTTGAACTGTGGTGCTGGAGAAGACTCTTATGAGTCCCTTGAACTGCTAGGAGGTCAAACCAGTCAATCTTAAAGGAAATCAACCCTGGCTGCTCATTGGAAGGATTGATAATGAAGCTCAAGCTCAGATACGTTGGTCACCTAATGCGAAGAGAGGACTCTTTGGAAAAGACCCTGATGCTGGGAAATATTGAAGGCAAAAGAAGAGGACGGCAGAGGTGAGATGGTTAGATAGCATCACTGAAGCAATGAGCATGAAACTGAGAAAACTCAGGGAGGCAGTAAAGGACAGGAAGGCCTGGCACGATATGGTTCATGGGGTCACGAAGAGTCGGACACGACTTAATGACTGAACACAACAACTTTCCAATCATGGCTTTCTTGGACTTTTCTTTTTTCTCAAAACCCTTCCCTTTGCTTTCATATACAGTATTTGATTTGTTATTTGATCCTTATTCATCCTCTTTGTATAACCAAATCATCTCAGTGTATTTATTTAATACTGGTCACTCACTTTTGTATTCAACCCACATTCATTCAGCACCCATTCAGCACCCTGTATTGTACTTGAGACAAGCCCTTCCCACAGGATTCAGTGGCCAGAAAGAATGCAAGATCATGGCTGATATTATGTGAATAAAGACTAACTAAGGACTCTCAGGCTCATACATACCCTTCTGTTTTCCTTCCTCTTGCATTCAGTAATTCTGTGATGTGAAGCAAAGCATGATTTACTATTTCTTCCAAATTGATAAACTATGCTTATTCTTGCCTTGTAAATCAGGATGCCCCCTCCTGGAGAACTTATCAGAGGACAGGTTCAGTTAGGCAAACCAATAGAAATTTCACAAATTAAGTTTCCACTTGAGGCAGAAGTGGAGTACAGGGACGATTTACAACAAGACAGAGTATTCTAGGCCTGAGTTTGATATAGAGGCCAAAACACCATACAACTTGAGTCAGTCCTAGGGTTTGTGAGTTCAGGCCAGCAAGACAGTGTACATTGGACTAACAGATCTCTTCCATAGTAAGCACTGGCAAAACCACAAAGCTGTACGTATGAGAATGTTTTCTGTTAACAAGATTAGTATTACCTGAAGGACCGCCTCGCCCCCACGATTTCAACCCGTCCCACCCGATCTCACAGAGAGGGCATGCTCCGGATCCCCACGGTAAAAGAACTTCGATTAGCGGGGTCCAGAAGGCGGGCCTTCTCTGCTGTACCCCCCACCCTTTGGAACATCTTGCCCCCGGAGGTGAGACAGGCCCCCTCACTCCAGGCCTTTCGGAGGGATTTGAAGACCTGGCTCTGCCATCTGGCCTGGGGCGGGGAGGGAGGATATCAGAAATGGCCCCTTAGCGGCCTGGTGTGGCCCCTATCGGCCTCTTGGATTTTTTAGCCTTTTTATCTTTGTAATGTCTGGTTTTTATAACTTTTAATTGTATTTCTGATTTTAGTTTGTTGTAAGCTGCCCAGAGTCCCCTGTTGTGGGGAGATGGGCGGGGACAAGCCTATTAAATAAATAAATAAATACATAAATACATAAATAAATAAAATATACCCACTGAAACATGGATGGAGTTCTGGAGGTTCTGTGAAGTCAGTGTCAGAAATGATGTCTGGTTCCTAATTCCTAATCACCTTGCTGCTGGTTCTCCACTTCTGACTCTTGGAAAAAATTTAGGCTCTGCTTATGGAACTGAACTTTTGCTTGCTGTTTTCCTTTTTTTCTTACGATATCTTGGTTTCTGACTCAAGGATTGAGCTTGGACTATGCTTTTAGATCCAGATTCTTTGTTCAATGAATGAACTTTGAGATGTTTACTGACTCTGTTATAAGTGCTTGACTTTAAGTTTTGATAATTAGCTGATCCTCTAAACATATCCTAGCCAAATCAAAGTACAAAGCATGATCAGAAGCAACATATTATATCCAAACCACCAAAATATGTTGTTCTTGCTCCTCCAAGGATCCTAATGCATATACATTCTATATATAAAGGGAAAAGTGGAACTTTATGTTAACTTTTTGCCCTTCCCACCAGAGGATAACTGTCTATAGAAGAGAGCCTCATCTATTTGTGGAAACTCTTTGTTTGCACACAAAATCCTGGAAATCAAAATTTTAAGTCATGCAGAGAAGTTCCAGGGATAGACTTCACAGAGCGATAGAAGGGAATGGAGTTAACATATTTCTTCTGCGTTCTCCCTCTTCATTGGGAGAACTTCCAGACTTTAAGAATGCCTAAAGAGACTTAGTGGTAATCTGGCAGAGTAATGTCATCCTATGTTTAGAATGCATTGAGACAATTGGAATTTATTTTCAATGGGGAGTTTTCTCTCAAGCAGATGAACCTTCCTCAAAACAACATTCGTAAGAAGAATGAAAACAGTGACTGCTTGGAAACTTTTTTCAATATTTAGGAATTCAAAAAGTAGAATGTTGGTAAATGTTTTCTGCTTTACAAAGGCAAAATAAATGTTGTAATAATATTTTAGAGACCTAATGTTTTCAATTGTTTCTGTTGTGTTTATTGTTTTAAAAGTTCCTGAAGATGTCTAGTGCAAGAAAGGTAAAACCAAACGCATGTCACAACTGCTGTATATGTGGAGAAAAGTATGAATTTATTAGGTTTAAGCTTAATGAAAAACAAGAGTTCAAAGCAGGAAGAAGTAGAAAAATGCTGATCTATGGAGCAGACCAAAACATTCTAATTAAAACACTCTTATTAGCCATGCATTACATACCATGATACATGTGCACACATATGCATGCCTTCATTGACATATTACTGAAGATACCTACTGTGCATAACCCTTTCAAGATATATGATAACATCACAGAATGAAGAATGAGCAATTAAAACCAGTGGATTAACCACTACAACACTGACTTCTTGTTCCTTATCCTTAGTAGTAAATTTATTGCATTTAGTTCCAAAATGGATACCAATCCAATATATACAGTATTCTTAAATTTTTGGATATAACGTTGCTAGACATTTGAAATGTTGCACAGTTAGCACATTAATGAAGGCTCATTGTAATCGGGACACAGCTCAACTGGAGACATTCTTGCTTCCCTTCCATTTTACAGATAATATAGATCTTGGGATTATCATGGTAGGAAACTGCAACAAAGAAGGCAGACCTGAAACATATTTGTTTCCAAATACCTTTTCAAAATTCCTACCTACAACTTCTGAAGTAAAATAATATCCAAATATCTTCTGCATGAGAAGAAATTATGTATGTTCCATATATGTATTTTACATTAATATCTGAATTCACTATTTGAAATTTCACATCAAGGTTGGTATATTAGTGGCTTGCAGATGAATGTAATAAACATATATTCACTTCAGCTGCAATCCTATTCACTTCCATGGGAGCATGCTTCACTGAACTGAATGGAATTTATTTCTCAGAAGACGTATCTTAGCTTTAAAAATGGATTAGGCACATTCATAAAAAAACTTATCAATAATGATTAGTCTTGATATGTAAAGAGACTCAATCTTCAGAAGCATATGCTTTTGAATACAAATTGAAGACAAATAGAGAAAGCATTTGTCTTCCTTCCCTGCTTCTTCATTTCCTGGAACACCTGGAAGCCATTAATGCAGACAAGCTTCTAGATTAAATGATTTTTTTGGTCTGATTGGACAGATGTTCTAATGAAATACAACATCATTAGATATTCTAATGAAGCATTTGAAAGCATCTGACAGGTAACATGTACTGGTGGTCTGACAGGCAACAAGTACTGGAGGTAAATAATATGTAGCTGCTGTTGGCATTCAACAGTGTTTATTTGTTAACTTATTGACAGACAATATTTGACAGAGTACCTGACACTACCATCCCATTTCTATATCATTTGTAGTTGATTAATTTAAAGTTATTTCCTTGCTAGTGATTAATAGCATCTTCTAGTTTTGTCCAACCATTTGTTGTGCCAATACAACAGTAATGACGACAGGCTTTAAGTTGCTGTATGATGCTAGAAAACACCATAAATTGCTAGGGAGGAAGAGGGTTTAATGACATCTTGATTCTGTACATTGTATCAAAGAAATATGTAGTTAAAACCCATATGATAAATCTGATCAGCTGCAGAACAAATCAAAGGATGTAGTAGGCAAAAAACTATTTCTGTCCTAGAAACATTCACTTAAAATTAAATTACATTCAACAAAAATTATAGACTTTTTTTCTCATAATTATGGAATTATGTGGTCAGTGAACACCACTATTTTATGTTCTGTGAGACGGAAAATAGATACTCATGCTCAGTGGATTTTCTCTCCCCTGTAGGAGTGCTCTGCTTGTGGTTATTCTTTGCTGAAGTGAGCTGGAAAGACTAAGTTTCTTTCTCTTTTTTTTTTCCTTCAGGAAAATACTTACCTAGTCAGTGGCATGTTCATGAGTTCTGCAAGTAAGAGCCAAGAGCGAGCTATTCATGCTGAACTGTGTATAAAAATATGTAGAAATAATTAATATTATTGCATTTCTTGAATTTCTTCATATAGTCATCATTTTCTTACCTAAACATTTTTTCCTTATTTTGTTACTATACATTTTTTCCTTATTTTTTTCCTAACAAAATTCTTGGGGAAAATGTATCTCAATCAAATTTATATGGGAAAGATGTTTAAAAGGTTTATGGGGAAACTGCATTTTGTTATATTATTTAGTTATTTATTTCAAAGAGTTTGCCCTTTTTTCTGGAAAAAAAAAGTCCTTAATGTAACTTACAAAGTACAATAAATAAGTTTTTTTTTAAAAAAAGAATCCTTGATGTTCTCAAACCATTTTATAAACCACAGTTTATATCTGATAGCTACAATCATAAATGCATCATAAATTGCGTACATTCAAGGTAGCAACGGTAGGAAACTTCACTTTTTAATACTGGCTATATCACAGTTTCTCCTGAGCACAGGATATCTATGTTTCTTATACTGTGATAAGAAGCATAAGCCATAAAATCCAACAGCCCAGAATTTGACCTGTTACATAGGCATAAGGGAAATAGGTATAAAAGAATCCAAGCCATCTTGGACTGTTTAAATAATGGAGGAAGTTTGACATTCTAAATTTTCTAATTGTTTTAAAAAGACAATTTTAAAAGTATTTGTTGTTGTCCACTCCTTCCCTGGCATTTCCTTCCCTAGACAAGGAGAGGCATGTGAAGCTGACAGGTAGAGATATGGGTCTCAGTTCTAAAGTATATACCCATTCCCTTTTCATCTGTTTTATTAGTAATTTTTACATAACAGCTTAATTCCTAGGGTTCCTAGACAGGGACAGAATATTTCAAATGGGCAGAGGAATTAAATATGTCCAAGATTTCAGCTAGAATTTTAAAACAATGGTGAGAAGAGACCTTAAGGTTTTTACCAATCACTTTCTACAAAGAGATGCCTAGAAGTGCAGAAGATAAGGATACAGAAAAGCCACAAAGTGGATTATTTTTCTTTCATATATGAGTATTTTAGAAGGAAACTCTCTCAGGTTATTAAATCAGCATTTCAATTATGGATCATAAAAATGTTTAAGGAACCCTCCCCCCCCCCTTTGAAATATTCAGATATGAGAAACCAGGAGACTGTGAGTTCTAGTCTTGCCTTAGGCACGAAGCCAGCTGGGTGACCTTGGGCACTCTCTCTCAGCCCTAGGAAGGAGGCAATGGCAAACTGCTTCTGAAATGTTGCCAAGGAAATGGCAGGGACTGGTCCATGCAGTCACCAGGAGTCAACACTGACTCAAAGGCACACACACACACAAAACAACATCTATATATACTATGATCACTGAAGATTATAAACACAGAGGGTTTTTTTTAATGGTGGGCATAGGTAAAAATAATGTATTTGACAGCACTAATCTGAACATTAAGCAGCAATGCAACCCTAGTATGTCTACTCAGAACTAAATCTCACTGAGTTTAATAGGCTCCAATTTTGAACTCCAAAACAATCTCTGAACTGAACAAATTTGTTAGGAGAATATATAGGAGTGATGTAACTATCCCAAATCTTTAATATTAAACTCATGGTTCATTTGCCCTTACAATATTTTTCCAAGAGTTAGTGATCTGTTTTACCAACATTTATCAGAGCATATAAAAAATTGAATATAAAATGGTTCTGTGAATCAATCATCATTCACATCTGTTATCATATCATAGAACATATTTATCCATGACTCGCAGAGTTGCAAAAACAGTTGAATTGGCCCTTATCTATCTATTTAAATTATGCTATTGATAAATTATTCAGCCTATGGAAAAGCAAGTTTAACATGTCTTACAAGGAAGGATACTGTAGATTGAGGTTCAGGTATATTTTATACGCTGTACAGTTATGGCAAAATATTATTTAGCTTCTGGGTAAAAGTTAACTGCAAAGAAGGAAGTGAATAAAGATCTGCTAATATTTTTTCCGTTACCCTCACGGTACTAATATTGTTGTTATGAATTAAATACAGTTTTAGTAAATAAATAAGATTTATCTTTGTGTCCAAAGAGTTTCTATCTTTATAATCAGTTTTGTTTTAAAATAAGAATCAAGCAAAATAAGAATCAAGCTAAATAAGCTGATGAAACTGCTCTCTCCTGCCCTCATCATATATGTATGTATGTATGTATGTATGTATGTATGTATGTATGTATGTTTTAAAGGTGTTCTAGAAACTGAGTCCTTACTGCTGAATGACTCCTACTGAGATTTCCCTTTCACCCCAAACACATAATGGGAATCTTTAATCAGGTCATTACAGAGCTGCCTGCAGCAACTGTTCTAAGCTATGCTTCTTTTAGGGCTTTCTACAACAGGAGACAAGCAGGAGAATTAATGGGATATTCAATATAACTAAGCTCTCCCTGCTTCTAAATTTATGCACGCAATATAGGCAGGCATTTAATCTAACTGGTCTCTTGGTTCAACAAAACAGTTGCAGTAGCATATGGACAGTGAGAAATGTGGAAATAGTCAGCATATATAACCAGCACATGATTGAGGTGGAAAGTACATTTGGTGTTTATGTAGACGTATATGGTACACAGTGTACAGCTACCCAAACTATTTTAGTGGGGCATTGTCCATAACTAACTAAATATTGCCTTTGGTTGAAAAAGTTCTGGATTAAATAATCAATTCCAATAAAACTGTAGAACATAAAGTAAAATGTGCTCTGATGCTGGTTCTTATACCTCCATTTATTTTTAAAGCACCTTCCATGGGTAATCAGCTTGCAATAAGCCTAGATCCAGAAATGGCACTAGCTCATATCCCTTCATATAGTAATTTAGTGTGTTACATATTACTGAAGAAATTATAAAAATAATTTAAGGAAATTCATTTTATTTATTTATTAATTCAATTGCTATGGCTGTCCATATCAAGTACGTGACTCTGGGCAGCTCACATCATTAAAATAAATGAAAATATATAAAAACTAAAATAAAACAAGAAATAAAATACACAGCTGCTGTAGAATCATAAAAAGCCCTCAGCACAGCCAAGGAACAGGCTCCACACTGGGGGCCCAGGCTCAGGCACAGAACCAGGTCTTCAAAGCCTTACAGAAGGCCAGCAGGGTGGGGGCCAACATCATCTCAGGAGAGATGATGTTCCAGAGGGTGGCTACCATGGCAGAAAAGGCTCTTCTTTGAGGCCCTGCCAACCAACATTCCTTGGTTGAATCAATTTTATGCTGAATTAAGTTAGGTAACATTTGAATCTGAAATGCTCTTACTGAAAGTTTACTTGTCATAACGATGGCCATTGATTCTGGGCCCTAACAGGAGCCATCTAACAAAATTAAACTTTACAACACTAGAACAGCAGGAAGAAATAATTTACAACCAATGATATAGCATGCAATATTATTACTATTATACAGTATATTATGATACAACCTTGTCTATAACTTTTGCTGACGGTGAGACAATAACGTTGGTAGATTCTGGACCTTGCTGCTTCCGAATTCTTGCATAATGAGCTCTAATTTCTATTTCATGCTTTATGGCTGAAAAAACAGTATTATATTTCAGCAGTGAAACCGATTTCTCTAATTATCTCTTAAAACATGAAAAAGTACAGTTAATTTTAATTTAAGGTTGTCCTACAACTCAATTTGTTTGTCTCCTGTAAACCTGAGCATTACTGAGAAACCTGCCACTTAAACTTCCAGAAGCCAAACAAGATTCAGCCATGAATCTTATCAGAAGGAGAGGGAAAACCTCATTATGGGCAGTATTCCTACCCATAAACATGATATGCAAACCCAAGTTTACAAGCAGTTTCATGTTTAGAAACTATATACACTTTAATTGTGTAGAATATTGCTAAGAAATTCCAAAGGATCCTTTTAAAATTTAAGTAAACTACCTTTTTGGCTCATAAAGGCATGTCCTGTAGAAACACAAACAATCATGTCTCTTTCTATTTCTTCCCATGATTGCAGCTGGTGTCCATCAGGTGTATATAGTATCTTTGCAGGCTGTGGCATTTTTAGATGAGTTGTACAACTGTCAAGTAGCTGAAACATTAAAAGGGCATTAATATTCAGTAGTGTCTGTTGGTTTGATAGCAAGTCAGAATATACAGTTTTCAACCTATCAGCCAAAACAGAGACACCAACACTGTAGCTCATTTATATGTAATTACTTGCACAACAGGTGGGGTTTTTTCCAGCCATAACTTACAACTAAATCAAAAATAGATACATTTGAACCAAATAGTCAAGAATTATATTTGGACTTCATAGTAGACCTGATAGAAAAAAGAGGATTGCCTGCACAAAGAAGGATGCAGAAATATAATGAATGGTGTTGGTGTTAACTAGTCTTGGTTAGTTTTCCTTTCTCTTTTCTCATTCTTTTAAATTCTTTTGCTTACTACTTCTTAATCTTTTGCTTTCCATAAGATTATGCTTTTGATTATACCAAAAGGAAATGAGAATATATGCATCCATGTGTATGTTTATGAGTGGGTATATGTGTGTTTATTTACCTTAGGGTTGTGCAGTGCTTTGGATTCAGTGTGGAAGAAATGCTTTGGAAGATATAGAAGTACAAACATAGTACTTGTTTGCAAGTCATTAAAGCCTCTGCATCTCATTTCAAAATCCCATGCCATGAAATTTATACTGGAAGGAATAACTAACTTGAAATTCTTCACAATCAAAATTAATTAGTTACTCCTAATTCCCCTTAATTAGGAGAATTTGACCATACAGTATAATCAAGGGCTGATCAAGTGTTTGATTTTTTAGACTTTGTTTCTGTCTTAAGGGGAAATTAGATTACTGTGTACATGTGAGGAGTGCAAGAAATACAGAGGATTATCTAAATTGATACAGAGTAATTTCAAGTATAGTATGTAATCCGTCAGTACAGAAATGGTATGATTGCATAAATTAATGAAATATACATCTCTCAGTGTCTAGCCAGCATGATCAACTGTGAGGATTTGTAGTTCAGCATCCAATGGAGTGCCATATGTCTCCAACCTTTGTTTTAAACAAAGGAAAAACAATGGTTTGGAGTGATACAGTGAGCATGATAGGATTATCTCGTAAGCAATTGATGCATATTCGCTAATGTGATGTAGCAGTTAATATGTTGGACTAGGAATGGAAACCCCCAGATTCTGGTCCACCCTCAGCCACAGAAACTCTCTGGGTGACTCTGAGCCAGTCATTTTTAATCAGCCTGACCTATCCTATAGGGTTGTTGCTGTAAAGAAAAATAGGTCTTACACTTAGATATAAGCACATACACAATATTTGTATTAATACATAAGATTGTACATATATAAACTGTATCTTATCATATGAAATTTTGTTTAAAGGAGTAATCCCCAATATTTGATTCCTTTATTTATTTAAAAGAAAAGTTGTCCTGCTTTACCTCTATAATGGTTTTTCCCCAAACATGTGCTCCTTGCTCAGGTATATTTCCATTTGCATAAGCCCACACTCTTTTGGTTGTGGGCTGCTTGTAGAGACCTTGGTCATTTTTTGCAAGTAATTTAGGGGAAAAGGGAGAACTTCTTTTGAACTGCAGTGCGTGAAGCTCTGAAAGGTGCATCTGGTATGAAATATAATCCAAAATCGTGGAATTAGAATCAATGGCTGACTCTGTATGGTAGTTTATATTCTCCAAAACCATACTAAAAAGTATGTTACATTAGAAATATACACACTGATATCTATCCTTCTTTTTAAGCAAGAACAATTTAAGGCATTGGCTCAGTGGGCTTAATTTTTGTGTAAGAGGTTGTCCTGAATACTTTTTATTCATTGAAGCCAAATAGGAAATGAAGCTTCCAGTGAAGACCTGAAGGCAAATGCAGGTCAGAGAAAGAAAAAGTTATCTGGAGCCAAGGCATCTGCAGCAAGCCAAGATGTCATCAAAATGTCAAAATGTGTACCTGCAACAATGCAATGCAAATATAAAAGGGCTGGGGTTTTCATCATGACATCACTACATATGTACATATGTATGCCTTCCTTGCTCTCCCACAAACACAAAAGTATGGAACCTTATATGGCAAGCACATTTGGTGGTTCCAGTAAACAATGGCTGAAGAAAACTATCATACACACTCTTCAGAGCATCTAGCATTATAAATTAAATTTTTTTAAAAAAACATCTCCTAAAAAGAATCCTATTAAGCAATAATAATGATAAGGGTAATAGGAAGGCTATGTTTTCTAAAGCAAAAGTCGGGTTTTTGCTTCAAATTATACACGTGCAACTCAAGCTGCTTATTGCATACTTAGGATATATACTTAATAATTTTTTATTACAAGTGTAGGTAATGTGGAATCTTGGGGGCTGTGAAATTATTGATCCTACCTGTCCTTTTTTAAAAGTATTTGCAATTAAACAAAGAAATAAAAGGAAACTGGCATGCTTCAAAGCAAATTCCAAATTTTAGTATCATATTTACAGCCTCTCAGTTCCAATAACCTCCACTGATATTCTTGAAGAATTAAAGTGGTATATTTCTGAAATCCAGTACTTGTTATATAATGAACATGTCAAATAGATGGTGATCACAAGGAAGAATGTTGGCCAGTCTGTAAGCATGGCCATCTGTGGAGGAAGGGAGGCAAATGACAAAATGTGTGTCTCTTGATGCAAAAACAGAAACTTGTGTCACCCACAGGGCCTAAATATATAAGGGTGGGATTTGCATCATGATGTTCCTGAATGTGTGCTGTCATTTTGATATAATTTTGATTTGTTGCAAATACCTGTGTCTGAAAGTCAGACTAAGATCTGTAGAAAAATAGTTCCATAAAGGCAAGCACAAGGTTCAGCAGACCAAGGTTATCCAGTATGATGCTGGCATGGAGAGCAGAAGTTGCTTAGACAAATCTTGTCCTTAACAAACTGCCTCTGCTGACTTTTCAAGGCCCCTGGCCCTGGTCCCTTCCTAACCCAGCTTTTGCTTGTTAAAACAGAAGCAGCTATCTGTTCCAAGTGCCTGCCCCTTTAACCCTGAGCTCTGTTTCCACTCCAGTCTTTGTTCTGTTCAGGGGCAGCAGTGCTGTTTGGTGCTCAGAGATTGTGGCTAAGGATCAGGGACTGAGCAACCACATCTGTGGGATATGCAGGGCTCTGGACTGTGACACTTTCCACTCTGAATATTTTTTAAAAAATGTTTTATTATATTGCTCTAAGACATACATAATACATTATATTATTTTGATACACTGTATTTATACAGTGTTTACTAGAGTTTATTAATAGTCTAATGTTTAGGTAACTTAGACCACTAAACTCTCTCTGAATTTGATAGCTCAACAAGGTCTGGATCCTCACCTTCAGACATCTCCCACTTGGAAGGAGGGTAGTATCTAACACAACCTTGTCCATGATTGTGGTTTATTTGGACATATGTCCATCTATTTGCCCTTCCAAAAGATAAAGGCAAAAACTTTCTGGGGGCAAGAAAAAAATGACAGGGAGCAACTGGTGTTTGGTGATTGGTCTTGCCCACAATGACAGCTTCCTTCATGCAATCATTTTGTGAGACCACCCACAACTTTCAAATGTGCTCACTGACCCAAAAGATTTCATGTCCCATTTTATTAAACAGAATGAAGATATCTTTATGATTCTGTACTTTAGAGTGCTTCTAAAAATATAACATACTGCTCTTTTCCCAGTTCCTTCATAGTGATTATTTATTAAAGACTTAATGAAAATGGCTGTTTGAAACACAGTGCTTCCCTTTAGAAACTAAACTTTGATTCCAAGACCTTGATGATAAAACTGCAGTCTCAGGGGGACTGCCAAGTTCCTTTCTCTCAAGAATAATATGTGGATTACGGGGAAGTGAAACATGTAGATAAAATGTTTGGATAAGAAAATAAAAGAATAAGTTCTGCTGCCGAGAGCAGTTCTACCCAATGTAAAATTATACATATTTCTCTCTCACTATGACACGGAGTCATAGTTCACATAAGTTCTTGGGTTAGTGGGTCACAAATCTTTTGTTAAAACTTGTAGATTTTATTTCTCAGGAAATTAGGTAGCACAAAGTATATATTCATACCTCTGTGTGTTGTATAGTTTCCATAAGCTTCATCTCTTCTTGAGTTTCTTCAGTCCAGCCTCCTTCTACTACCACAGGCTGGAAAGGGCTCTTAGTGGGCACCAAATCAGCAGCTTTATATTTTGTTATGCGACGCCCTAAAATAAGAATAATTTCAAAGTTTTTTAAAAAACTTATTTAGAAGAATTTTAATTCAGTAGAACAAATGGCAATAAAACAAACAGCAAATAAGATAAGCAGACACTACACAGGACACAGAGAATGTCTAATAGTTTGAAAAATATTGGCTAGGAACTAAATTATACAAATACCGTATGTAGATGGTGGCTATGATAGGTTGGGTGTGATTCTCATTACCATGTTGGCCTTTTATTTTAGAGTGACAAATCAGAGAACACCAGTGTGATAATGGAAGAAACCAGCATAATATAATCCTTAACATCATAGCATTGTCATTATAATTTGCTGTTTATATCTTAGCTACTTGTACATTTATCTCTTACTTTGCCAGATGAAATCCATGGATTACAGCAAGATTCTAGACTAGATCTGAAACCAGATGAGCAAAATAAAACTGAATTGGGGAGGAAAAATGTTCAAAATCCCCAAAATCCCTAGTCTGGAGATGCGGGAAGCTGCTAGAGGAATAGCTGAAAATTGTCACTTTCCTATTGAGCTGATCATACCTTCTATTGGTGGCAGAAATTTAGAACTGTACAAATAATATAATTATTAAATGCTGACTGTTTGTTTGGTGCCATCGAATCAGGCTCAATTTCCAGTATCCGCTCAGGATCTTGATCTGTCACCAACAGTGACAGTTCCAAGGACAATCCTATAATTCCTTTGTTCTTGGCCATCCACCTTATTTATTGTCTTCTCCTTCTATTGTCCTCAGCCCTGCCAAGCATAACAGTTTTTTCTTGTCCATCACCTGACTGCATCACATGCAAGTACTTTTTTACAGCTCATCACTTCAGTGTGGTGGTAACATGTAACATTTTTGCCCTTTTGGAAAATAATACTGTGGTTTTCAAAAAAAGTAGCAGTAGATCTTTCAAGCTTTAAATCACCTTTCTGGATTTAAGTAACCTCTTTTTTCCCACCCACCACTCCACCCCCAATATCCATAAACTCTCTCTAAGGCTAGTAGTGAGCATATATTGGACTTTCTCTCTTTCCTAGCCCTCAGGGATGGGTCACAGCTATTCCCCCCCCCCTTTTTTTTTTTGGCTTCCAAGTCCTGGTGACTGTCTGGACAAGTCCATGCAGTTTTCTTGGCTGAGAAAAAGTGATTGGCCCAAAGCACCCAGCTGGCTTCATGTCTAAGATAGGACTAGAATTCACACTCTCCTGGTTTCTAGCCTGCTACCTTTAAGCACTACACCAAACTGGTTCTTGCTGTTTCCTTAGAACTGCTTAGATATGATTTCCCCATTTAATGCAATTAACCCAATAATTACTATCTCCTTCATTGCCATTTCCTGTTGACATGTTTGCATTGTATTGCTCCTTGATAAAATCTAACTCAGTTCTCTGAAGTGTTTCTGGTTGCAGTTTTGAGGTCCATATTTGCTCTGAGATGTGGAGGTTTAAAAAAATTAATTATAAGATCTTGCTTGCATACCAGTCACACTGGACACTCCTGGTGTAACAGTAGCAGATAGCAGGAGAAAAGAAGGATGCATTTTCAATAACGTTAATATATTGAGAAGTCTCAGCAAGAAGCTCTTGATACATGGACTAATATTAAAAGTTGTTATCTCATGTTAATACTATATTATTGAAAATAATGTAATTACAATGAAATAACTTTCACTATGACACTGACCTTGCAGTTGCCTCATTTTGTGTTTCATTGCATTAAGGTCTGCCAGAATTTTATCTTTTTCTAGCCACTTCTGTCTTTCCTGCCTCTCTGTGTTTTGCAAAGCTGTAATGAACAAAATATACATTATTTTTGGTATAGTTTTTTTTTCAAAAATGATTTTGCATCTAAAGGTCTAGAAGGATTACCAATTAGCATAATTGGATCTATTTCAGCATATAGATTTTAAAAATCAGATACTTGTAGCAAATTAAATAGATCTAGTTCTAAATATGTAATTAAAAGGTAAATGCCTCAGAAAAAAACTGTTTGTGAAAATGCTGAAGTACTTTAAACACACCTTAGTCAAATATGTACAAAATAAAGAAAATTAGTAAAGTTACAAATTCAGTACCATTTAGTGCTGTAACCCTGTCTGAAAAATAGCACCTTTTAAAATAATATTTACCCAAAAGAGAGAGTTGCTCTCCACTCCACACACACACACACACACCCAAAAATAACCTGTAAACTGGGAAGGGAAGAGGGTGGTTTGTTAAAGTGCCTCCGAGGGAGTTAGAACCCTGCTTCCTCTTATCACCTTCTATTCGTAGAGAACGAGAACGCAGAATATAGAGCTTCATTTATCCATGGATGCTCTCTACAAATGGGGAAACTGGAAAATCAATACTTTTGGTTGGTGAACAGAGGCTCTGCCACTAAAATGAAGAGGAAGGAGACCCCTGAGAGTGAACCAGAAGTCCTAAGCAGGCTTACCAGGGAGTAGGAGCCACTGAAGTCAGTGGAGCTTGCTATTAGTCGAACACAAATGCATCTATCAGCCCATTTCCTTAATATATATATATATTATATAAATATATAAATATTATATATTTATTTTTATATATATATATATATTTATATATATATATATATATATATATAAAAGGGGGAAAAAAGTTTCCTAGTGTCCACAGCAATTTACATGGAATAACCAGGGTTCCAATATAGCAGCAACCTATGAGCATTTAGGTGAGAGTAAGACTGAATGGGTCCTAAAGAATCAGCATTTATAGTTTTATGTTTGCAAAGCCCAGATTTCTACAGTGTATGAGTCTATATACAGTATTTCTGCATACATAATGACGCTGAAAGTTGCCGGCCAGAAATGGTCGACACTTCAGGGGTTCGAGTCCAGCCTTCGCGTTAAACAGGGTGAGCTCCTGTTTCCTCCCCAGTTCCTGTCAACCCAACAGTTTGAAAACTTACGTGAGTAGATAAATGGGTACTCTCACTCCGGTGGGAGGAAAAATGCTGGCGGCGCCTTGCAAAAAGGAGTTGGGAGCAGTTGCCGGTAAGCCCGAAAAACCGTGCGCGCCCAAAAAGGGCGCGAAGCAACGGAAACCCGCCTCCTGCGCTCGCCAGCTGGGCTCTGCTCTAGGAAGGAGGCTCTGGCAAACCACTTCCAAAAAGCAATTGCCTTGAAAACTGCAAGGACTCGTCCAAGCAGTCACTGCAGGGTCAGCAATGACTGAGCGCAGACAAAAAACAAAAAAAAGACAATAGTTCAGTGATTCTCAGCCTTTTTGAAGCTGCTGCCCCCCTAAGGAGCGGAAAATGTTTCAATGCCACCCTTTGTGAAAATCCTGTAATTTAGGGTATGGGGAGGGGGGGGGAGTTACTGAATTATAAAAGGCAAAAATTTTAAGTAATTTTTTTCAGTAGATGCACGCACTGCGATTAATCACGCGGGAAGACAGCTGACGCACGCGCTGCGATTAATCGCGCGGGAAAACAGCTGACGCATGCGCTGTGCTGGTTGGGATCAGAGAAGAATCGTAGTGTCGAGTTCTTCAAGGTCAGCCTACCTAGAATACAAATTCGTCTCACCATTCTTAGAAGTGCGTGAGGGCAGCCGTTGCGTAAGTTCGTTTTATTGCTGATACAAATGGTGTAAACCGGATAATCGATTTAATAAATTTTGGGGGGAGTTTTAAAATTAAGTTCAAATGCCAAAACATGCTCATCACCCCTCTACTGCCCAAAACATGCCCACCGCCCCCCTACCGCCCAAAACAAGTTCACTGCCCCTCAGCATCCTCCCACTGCCCCCCGGGGAGCGGTACTGCCCCCGTTGAGAACCAATGCAATAGTTTATTGTTTTTGGGTATACAGTTTTCAGCTAATTAAATTGAATCAGTATTCATTAATTTAATTAATATCAACTTTTTGTCTAAGCCCTGCCTTTTTTGTGTTGCTTCTGGACTGTGCATGATGTATATGCATGTGTATGTATATATATGTGTGTGTGTGTGTCTATATGTATATGTACTAGCAATGGAGGCAAATGTATATGTATATGTATTTATTCTGTCTGTCTGTCTATCTATCTGTCTACACATACATATATACATACATACACTACATAAAATTCCACTTATTCAACCATATCACAGGTATATATCTGAGAAAATCTTTCACTGACATTTAGCAATCCTTGTGGGCAAGGTAGAAAAGCCTGGCAGTATACTTAATTTTTGTGTTTTATAACTTTTTTCTGCCTAATTTTCCTTTTTGTGTGGGATTTGTCTTAAATCCACACTCATCTTCCTATTTGATAAATATGGGAAATAATTGAAGAATGTTCTAGAATGGGATGACAAAAATAAATAAATAAATAAATAAATAAATAAATAAATAAATAAAATGCTGTAATTTTCTCAGTGATGATAATCTATTATTTTTCAAACTATATCTATTATTTTTTCTATATTCTAGAGATGAGTTGTACACAAATTTGCATTCTTGAACATTTACATTCTGTATTGAATTATGGAAACAAAGAACAATACAAAAAGAATTTGTAATTTCATAGACACGGTGTCAGCCATTTAAAGGAAAACAGGTAGAAATGCCATTGGACATATCTAGAATATTTATTTATGCATTTGATTTAAAAAGTAGGCTTTATATTATACCAACATTATAATTTGCTGTGTTTTCATGCTATTATAACATTTTCCTTTTTTTTTAATGACTTACTATCCAAAGGCAGAAAAGGTTCTCCACTGGAAACCCAGACCTCAACTGGATTTCTAAGAATGTTGGTGAGTACAAAATGATCAATATCTGATGTTATCATTGATGATGTAAATTTGATGTTCTTATCCTTATCTTGGTAAAGAGAGAAATAGAAAGGTTTTATCAGAATTCTTTCATAGTGCTGTTTCATTTGACAGTTTTCTCAAATTGTACAATTTCCTAATTTTATACTTATTATGTTATTGAATTTATATACTGCTGGCATCAATTTGACTTTCAGGGGTTTGCAACATATAGCCACATACAGTAATAAAAATAAAACAATATGTAATAAAATGTACTATAAAAAAATGGCAGCAACCCAAACCATTAATAAAAATTATTAGGCTTCAAATACCCAGAGGAAGAGTTCCATCTTCAAGATCTTCCTGAAAGATTCCAATGTGGGAGTAATGTGAATCTCTGGGGGGAGACTATTCCAAGATGTGGGGGCTACCAGGGAGAAACACTGCTTTAGGGAGCTCATCCCTTTCTCCTCATAAGTGTGTGAGATACTCAAAGCCTTCTCACCTGGGATGAGCATATCAAATTCAGGTGGTCCTGTGACCAAGCCATTTGGGCATTAAAGATTTACAACCAGAAACCTACTGGGTTTCCACAATATGAGGTATTCAAATATTGGGAAGTTTCTTGCTAACGAATTAAGAAACTAAAATTCAATGGAGGAAGCCATTATTCTCACAATTGGCTTCACTATTTTCTACTGACTCCTTCAGAATTGAGTGTTTGTTCTGGTGGTTCCACCACCACTACCATTGTCCCTTATGCTGTAATCAAAGGACTCCATCTACTGTACTTTATTAAAAATAAATATCAAAACTAAAAAGTTTATTTAAATAGTTTATACAATAGCTATCAGTGATATTTAAAAGGCTTTAAAAAATTGTTGGCCTTTTTTATGTTCTGGGAAGAAATTATGGGCAATTGACAAGATTTAATTTGTTGAAATTATTAGCATTGTTTTAACCTTTTGAACTGATGGGATAAGTAAATTTTATAAGAAATGGAAGGATGACTAATACCAAGCAGCTGCAAACTTTTAATGAAAAGCATCTTAGAAATTAGTATATTGCTTAGAAAACAAATAGGCAAGAGAGAACAAATGAAGGAAGTCAGGTGAGTTCTTTTTATTATGTACAATTGATTAAAAAATAGAATATAATGTGTAACAATCAAATATAAAACAGAAATAATGGAAAATTAAAATAGCTGAAATACACCCAAACAATTAATGGAAAAGGTGTTTTCATTTCACTTTTTGATAATTATTATGTTCAGCTTTGACTATATAAAGATCTATCCAGCTTGATACAGAATTCTGTTAAAAAAACCCTGGAAGGCAAGAAGAAAGTTTGTGCCAGTGGTATACTTATTATCTTTAACTAAGCTAGAAAAATAATTTATTTTTCTCTTGCACTGAAATAAATATTTATAACAGTTTTTCTTTTCCTTTCACATTTTAATGTAATTGAATATGTTTCTGGAGCCCAGCATTCAGAATATCTTGGTGGACATCACATTTCATAGTATTTCATACTATCACATAAATTTCCTAGGGCTGTGCAAGAAAGCTTTGATTTGCCTCAACAAAGTGCTTCACTGCAAAGGCAACCTAATTTGCATCACTGAGATGTTTTGCATCATCTTAGCATCATAATCAGCAGTTCCAGCAATACATGCAGAAGTATTAGACCTACTGAAGGAGGCTCAGAAGTGACAGTAAGCAAAGTATGTGCAGTGGTAGGTTGCACTGCTTCATCGTAAGTACCTTCACAGAGTGCTTCATCTGAAGCGTTGTCCAAGCAAAGTGGAACCTTAAAGCATTGCCCAGTTCTATTTGTTTGGCTAACCACTAACTTCCCAGCGCCACCCTCCTCCCCTACTTTAGGGCTATTAGAACTATATTAGTCAATGTGTTTCAAGAAGTGGACAGATTAACAAAGCTGCTTTTTTCTATTATCATAAATGTGTGAGTGTGTTTTTCCATTAAAAATAAAGGGTGCAACTTTGGACTTCAATGATAAAGATAGATAGATAGATAGATAGATAGATAGATAGATAGATAGACAGACAGACAGACAGACAGACAGACAGACAGATGATAGATTTTCCAGAATTTATCTGTTGCCCTATAACTAAGAGCGTTTAGACAATCTATACATATAACCAGTTACCAGCAACTAACTAATCTTCACCTTCTACAGGTTGCTAATCTGTAATTGTGGTTCTCTGAGTTATCAACTATGTATTTGTATATACATAGAAACAGAGTTTTCTGTGTATACAGAATCCAGTTTGACACCTTCCTATTGCTGAGAAATAACTTTGGCAGGAAGCCCTTGTTCCCAAATAGATCTTAATTAATCAAGGCTGCCATAGCAATATGCAAGGCCAAGGTCCTGTTAACATCTAGAGTATTAAGAAAATGTTCCAACATAGTGGAAATGGCCATAAAAAATAGGAGGCAAACAATATACTGATTTAAATGGGAATCATATCACCTTCAGGGTCAATGTATTGCAGCACCAGGATATGGAATTAGTCTGGATTGATAATCTGAGGAATGCTGTGGAAACTGAGTTAGGTAGTAGCTGCCAGTCCAGATAAATGCCTCCACAGACATTGAATCTGCTGCTAAATCTATTATAAGAACTCTAAAAGGCAGCAAAACTTTTGTTAAGTCTGTTTAGAGAAGTACTGGTAATACAGCAAAAATGATAACAAGATGGCCCTCACCCAAGTATAACAAGCAGAAAGAGCACCCTCACATACAGCAGTTGCCAAAAGGTACTGGCTGACATAAAGGAGGATAGGAAAACTTAATTTGTTGCTTCTCCCTTCACTGATGATGACATAAGATAGATGTCTATGCCTGAGCTGGCTTTTTCAAGAAGGGGATCTGATGAACTGAGACAAATAGACAGAGCAAGAATAAGAAACTGACAAATTAAAAATAAATAAATAGCTGGGCCCAGATGGTATACATCTGAGGGTTCTTATAAATGTGAGATTGCTGCTCTTCCAACAAAAATATACAACTTTGTTTTAAAATCAGTATCTGTTCCTGAGATTATCTGAAAATAATCTGTTACTTTGAGATCTAGAAGAGTCACAGGAATGCATGTCCCATTAGCTTAATGTCCATTCTGAGTAAAATGATACAATGTATTATTGTATTGGAGAGATATGTGGAAAGTGCTCCACAGATTAATTTAAGTACACAGAGTGATACTTTTAATTTATTAATAAACAATCTGGATTTAGGGGGTAAGGATTTATTGATGATATCAAATTTCTCAAGATAATAAAATGTAAAAAATGGATTGCAAAGACCTCCAGCATGACCTATAAGTGGGTTTCAAATGGCAAATATTGTTCAGTAAAGAAAGTACAATATGATGCCCATTGGTGTGAAAGAATCAGAACTTTGCATATACATTAATGAGACCTGAAGTAGTTCGAAAAAGAATCTTGCCCTCATAGTGGACAGTTCAGTTGTGCATCTGTTATAAAAGGCAAAATCCATGCTTGGGATCATTAAAAATGCTTGGGATCATTAGAAAACAAATTTAAAATAAAACTACCAGTTTAGTAATGCCCCTATGTGTTATGTATAGTTCTGGTCACTACATCTCAAAAATGATATTACTGTAAAGAATTGGAGAAGGTACAGAAAAGGACACTCAAAATGGTTAGAGGTCTGTAATAGTTCCCTGAGGAGAAAAGACTACAGCATCTTGGACTTTTTCACTTAGTATGAAAGTAGGTAAGGAAAGATCTGACAGTTATATAAAATCATACATTAAACACAAGGTGATTCAAAATCAAATAAAAGGAGGAACTTCTTTGCACAGCAAGTAGCTAAAACATGGAATTTGCTGCCATCAGATATGATGAAGGCTACCAATTCAGTTGATTTTAAAAGGGGACTGGAAAAATGCATGGAGGAGCATAAATGATTTCTTGTCTTGATGGGTATTTACTACAGCTGGAACCATAGACTAAATACTTTAAATATGAGCTGCTGGGGAGCAAAAGTAGAAGGGGACTCTTGCCCTCCTGTCTGTCCTTATGAGCTTAGTGAATGCATATGGCTGGTCACCATGGCATACAGAACACTGAACTAGATGAGTTATTTGCCTAAACCAGCAAGCTTCTTCAGATACTCTATTCTTCTTTTATTTTTCTTCCCATTAATAAGAAACAAGCAATGCAAAACAAAAAACTAGAAAAGAGTAAATAAAACAGAAAACAGAAAACAAAAACTGAGTAAAAAAAAAAAAAGCAGCCCCCCCACCCTCACCCCCCAATATCATTCTGCTTTAGAAGATTCCTGAACAGGGCTCTGAGCAGGTAAAGAACCCACACATATCATGAAGACAGACCTCAAAGAATCAACTCAGTGTCTGTTTATACATGAGCTGAAATATAGAGGAACCTTTTAGTTCATTTGTTTTTTTATTTATTAGCAGTGCACCATCTTTTTTGTTCAGTGCTATCAAAACTGTGCACAATACATCTAAAAATAAAAGACCAAAGATGTACTGCGTAAATAAGTAAAAATGTCAAGCCCACAAAAATCTAAAACCAAATCAACAATAAGGATTTAAAACAAAAACAAAAAAAAATCAGAGATTTCTTGGCAGTATGTCAGAAAACTGTTCCATATAGCTTTTAGATTTAGATTTATTCTGATGAAGTTGGATAATCTATATAATGATTGCATACACTTTTATTTGGCAAGATATGGAAAGTCACATTTTACCTTTCCCTGAAAACACAGATGCAATTTGTTTAAAGCCAGGATCAGAAATGGCTTCTTCATCTCTTTCTTCGGTTTCTTGCTTTTTGAGATAATCATTCACTGCACACAAGACTAAATCCTGCAGTGTGAGGATCAGAGTCCCTTCACTGTTATATAGTTTACAAGCTGTCCTGCTAAGTTCAAGACGCCTTGTACATAATGAAAGCAGCTACAAAAAGGAAAACACACACACACACACACATATATATTTCAAATATATAATTACCAATATATAAGAAGATATCATATTGTAATCCTCATTTTGTTATTTTTTAAAGAAGTTGCTATATTATATTTGTATTCTGCTCTTTAAGATTCTAGAGGACATATATCAATTTTGTTTGCATGATTAACTAACCCCTAATATAATTTTCCTTTCCTAAATCTTCACTGGATTTCCCACTTAACATATAAATCTCTGTTTTTCAGGATATGGACTGCCTGCAAATGCTTGCAAGTTCACTAGGTGATCACTCTGCATATTTACAATTAAACATTCATTCAAGCAATATCATAAGCCTTCAGGACCTTTTCTTCATCAACAGAAACAAGCCCTCTAATGCTACTTAGGGAAACATTTTGAAATGAGAGAGGGTAAATGTACAAACTTGACATTATTAACTAATAATGAGATTCTTAGTAAATTATAGACATATTACTTTTAATGTGTTACCTGCAATGAGAAGGCTCTTCCTCCTCACAATGCAGTTTGCTCATACTAGATCCATAGCAGTTCTTACACCCCTTGGATCTGACCTGACATCTACAGGACAGATACCTGTAGATTCACAGTTTTCCCCCAGCATGTATGAATTTGTAGTATATTTTTTATCTTTTTCAGACTCACTATTTGTCCTCATCAATTAAATTACAATTCTCTCTTTGGATTATTCTTACTCACCGTAGGGAATGTGTGAGCAATAATTAGTTGCCCATTTCGATATCCATCTCCATTTTTGTATGCAATTATTTTTACTGTTTTTATGTTTAGAGCTGCAGTTATCTTTTCTGAGATCATTTGCAAGGAGGTTTCAGTCTTTAAGGATGCTAGAACTTCTTCTAAATAATGCAGGGTGGATTCCGCTTTATCAGAGAATAAATCAATCTCCATAATAAAACAAAACCAAATTTTTATCATTACTTTGTTTTTTTATAATCATAGTGAAGTGAATTTTTAAAAGGTAACTAAATTGAATTAAAATTAAAATTTCAAATGTTATACTTTATGACAAAATGGAAGAAATACAAGACAGACCGAAAAACAGGCAGATATCACTTTACAGACATACAAATCACCGAAAATTCAGAGTTGAATTTTTATAAAAACATTACCAGAAGTTATGTATTACATATTTAAAAGGGCTAGATTCACTACCCTGGATACATAACTACATGATAGATAACTGCAAAAATATTGAGATAACTAAATAACACAAATTAAGATGAACTGTATCCATCAAAGAAAGTAGTAGAAAATCAATTTGTAGTTGATATTTTCCCAAATGCCATTAACTAAAACAGGAAGTGAAATGGGCTTTTATTGAATAGAAACTCCTGAACTAATGTTAATTGCTAATCTCCACAAATGTTTAAGATTACCCATCCATCCCTTTTACACATTCCCTCTCAAAAGAAAATTGCTTCTCCGTTATTGTACTAGATTTCAAATCCTTCTTTCCCAAATAAAGTACAGTGTTAGAAAAAACTGCTGACTTTTCTACCATCTACCTAGTGAATATTCCCATGGCAATTTCCCAAGGCATCTAATTATGTCCCAATTCGATTATTTCTCATTTACTGCCTTTAAAGCTGCTTGATGGACTATGTTTGTAGCTACTATATATTAGTATCTACTGTAGTGGCAATCAGTATCTGCATCCCAAGGGGTTATACTGTCAACTATATTATGTCTTTTAAAAATTTTTAATGGAATAGTAAGCTTGGGGGGTGAGGGGGAGATTATTTTTTGCTTAACTCAGTACCCTCCTGAATCAAGGTACAATAAATGATAGTCATTTAACAGATATATGTGTAAGTACAAGATACAGGATAATTAGTCACACTTCCTTTTCTTCTACATGAAGATTAATTCATAATAATTGTGAGGCATGCCACAATCATTCCCAATTCGCAGGTAGAAAGCCACAGTTAAGGTCAGGATTTAATCCAAGCATGATTTCAACTCATTTCAGCATTTTCAATATCAGAGTAGAGCACTAAAATCTTTAAAATACTGCTTAAGGTGAACACGTTCTCTAGCATGTGCAGCATATCTTTCCTTTCAAAATAAATACAAAGCCTGTGATGATGATCTGGATTCATAACTAGCCCATAGCAACTAGTCATTACTAAATCCAGAAAAAAATGGTATTTAACTTTAATTTTATTGTAATGTTGATGTTCAAGTACAAATACTCCACTATTTGAAAACCATCTAAAAGATAAAGTTATAATACCATCGGTTATCTGTTTATGCCCAATGTATATATATAGGCTTAACCAACCTTGTTAACATCAACACACTTAAAAGGACAAATGGATAAATGATTTCTGTCCTGGAACCCAGAGGCACAGGAAAATATAGTACCAGGGAGCAATTTTTTCAGTTCTTTCTTTCCTCTGATGGTCCTTCCACAAGCCAAACATATCATTATTTTCTTCTTTCCACATGGTGAAAGAAAATAGTAGCCCTATTAAAAAAAAATAGTCAAAATACTTTAAATAGAATAATTTTTCTAATTTTTGCGTATTTATTTGTTTTAAATATCAAATATTTCAAATTTAGTTTTTATAATTTCCTGTAGTTTTAATTGTATGTATATCAGTAATCCAAAACTGGCAAACAGGCATATTGCAACTTTGCTGTATGCAGATGACATAGTACTCCTATCACAAACACAAATTGGACTTAGACGAGCCATGAGTGCTCTGGCCAGATATTGCTCAGAGGAAGCATTTGAAATTAACTATAGCAAGACTAAGATTTTGACTTTTGCTAAGAGACCTAAATTGCACACCTGGAGGATAAATGGCCAGAATATTGAACAAGTCAAATCTTTTAAATACTTGGGCATGGTTTTTCATAGCTCCACTAAATGCAATGCACACCAAAATTATGTTATACAAAACGCTCAAAAAACAGTGGTTGCAATCCAATCCTTTCACTTTACCAGAGGAGCACAGCATATCCCAGCAGCACTGAAGTTATACTCAGCTAAGGCTCATACACAATTACTCTTTGGTGCCCAGCTAGAACCTTATCCTTCCTTTACTCCTCTGGAAA
The DNA here is from genome assembly GCF_059951505.1 of Python bivittatus. Classification (NCBI taxonomy): domain Eukaryota; kingdom Metazoa; phylum Chordata; class Lepidosauria; order Squamata; family Pythonidae; genus Python; species Python bivittatus. The sequence goes on from NW_028277075.1 coordinate 49,325,415, forward strand.
GGGTTCAATCCAAATTCCTAAAGGCCATATTTCAGGTACCCCCCTGCACTCCAAATGTAGTATTAAGGAGGGAGGCAGGGCTGCCCAAAGTTGAAACAGGTGCATGGATCTGTATTGTAGCACATTGGCTGAAACTACTATTTTTTCCTACAGGTTTGGGTTCTTTCCTTATTAAGGACAATTATCAATCAGTATGGGCCAGGACTATTCTACAAAAACTCCAACATCTTGGCTTTTCTAGGGAGGCATTCCTAATGATGGGTTATGAGCGTGCACTCAGTGAATTTAAACAGAGTATCAAAGACCTGAAAGTCCAGCAGGACCAGTCTGTTCTTCCTAAGAATGTTTTTTTGAGCAGTCAAGTCTTTTCTTATAAGCCAGCAAGATACCTAAATTACATAACCATCCCCAAACTTCGGAGGGCATTAACTCTAGCATGCTGTAATGCTCTTCCTACAGCAGTTTTGGCCGATACAAAAAAGTCCCATACGAGCTGAGATTGTGCCCTGTGGACAAGGTGCTATTGAAACTACAGTACATGTTCTGCTATACTGTATTTTCTATAAGGATTCACGGACCCATTTAATAACTCCTCATTTGGTAAAATATCCTGGAAATTCTGATCCTTTTTATGTGCAGTTGTTGCTATCTGATCAGAATGATATAGTTTCCTTGAACGTAGCTAAATTTTGTTACACTGTTTGCAAAATCAGGCACACGTTGACTGCCCATTGATGATCCCACCAATCTGCAAAAATACTATTATGTTTAGTTTTATTTTATTTTAATGTATTTTAATTCACTTTAATGAATTTTTTAACATACCTTTGTTTGTGGTTCTGGTCTGTGACCGTAATAAAGATGATTCTGATTCTGTATATTAGTAAAATTCTGTAATCTGAGTTGTTACTAGTATGTTTATTTTTAAACTATATATTTATTAAACAAAGCTTGCTATAATTTTTAGAACTCCACCTTAGCTTTTTTATTTATTTATTTATTTTATTTTATAGATCTCTACCTTAGCTTAACTGGGATACATAGCAGTCTAGTTCTCTGAATTTTGCATTGCATTTTTGGTTCAAAAATATAACAAAATGCATCTTAAAATGTATATTAGAAGATTAAATATATTTAGAAAAGTGAATTTTAAAATAATTTGTAGAAATGAGTATAGTACTTTGTTAGAAAATGCTTTCAAGGGGCATTTTACATTTGAATTTTACATTTGAATTGTTTAAATGTCTGTATACTTTTATAAAAAAGTATTTTTAAAGAAAAGCAGATTAATGCAGAACTAGAATGGGATATAAGTAATGTTTCATCTTTACAAACAATTGTGTATGAGTCATGGTACTTTTATCCAGAGCTTTTAAAAGAATATTAAAAGAATATTTGATAAGTCATCTCTTTATTATCCATCTTAGTGGAATTAAGTTTTTCTTTTCCTTCATGGAGAACAAATAATACTTACTGGTTGGTCAATTTTCTCTGTCTTGGCCACAGTAAATGTGCAAATAGAAGCATAGTTTGCTGCTGTGATTTCTTGATCCAATATTGTGCTGTAAAAGGCACTAAAAACTTTTGTTTCTGTGAAATTCCACTTTTGGTTGGCAGCTCCATATTTATGTTGTTTGTATTTCTGTCAAAACATAAGATATTAGTCCTGCTTTTCTTTTTCAGTAATTTTCAGCTGATATTGCCTCTTTATCTTAGTTACAATTTAAAAATTAAAATAACCAGGGTAATAAGACAATATTGTGCATTCTCCCTATATCTTTTTTTTTTCTGGGTACACTTCTGGTGCTTAACAATATTACCATATAAAACTTTCATCATATTTTGCATATTTACTAGCAGGCTAAGTCAGTGAACAGTAGAAATTTGATGACATCTGTTTAGCTCTTTGCATTGTCTGCATTTTTCCCCCCTCTATACCTTTCTTGAATGTGCTGGGACTAAGTAAAAGAAAAATAAGAGAATTAGTTTGCATTAACGTGTCAAGGGTTTGTACCAGACACAAGTAGATTAGATAAATAAATTTATTACAGAAAATTAGGAAGCCATGCATACAACAACAAAGCTGGGTCTAACAGCAGTCAGGAATCTTGCCCTATCTCCATAGCTGTTAGTCCCAGGATTTAAACTGTGGGCCTCTTCTTCCTGCCTTTTTGAGACAATGGCCATTTGGTTGCTTGTTTTTTAGTGTGGAATGTTTCTGCCATCTGTCCGTTAACAAAATGCCTTTCTCTGTTATGAGAATCAGAGATTCCTGACTCAGTAGCTTCAACCTTTGCATAATGGCAGCATATAAACTGGTTAATCTTCAGCTTTAGGTAAGTCCTCCAGACTTGCCAAATGGTAGATACTTCTGTCTCTAGGCTTTAAGAATCAGCATCTTCTGACTTCCAGGGGAGGTATGGCAAACTGAAGATGGTTCTGTGAAAGTGAAGCTGATGACCATGGCAAAGACCAAGGAACCTTGGAACCTCTTCCTTGTCCTTCTGGAAAAGGAAGATGGGAGATCACCTATATGTGCTCTGGACAGCTGCTCCTCACAAGGAGACCACAGGACAGTGGTTTTCCATGGGTTTGAGTACCAGGAGACCAGGATCAGCCATCTTGCTTGCAATTGCAGCACAGCCTTTTAAAGGACACTAAATTTGCAAACCTCACTTTCTAATCACTTTTGGAAATTGTCTATTAACTATCTTAAAGCTATCAGAGACCTTCAGAACAACAAGTCTGAAAAGTCTTCATTGGGTGAGTTTATCTTCAACTCTGAAGAAAAGAAAACTTAATTATAAGTGTAAGAACTTGAATTTGAAATAAACAGCAAAAAGCTAAATAAGATTTTTAATCTAAGAAAGTTATAAACAGATTAAGGGTCCAGATAAATTTGGAATATTGATTTTTAGTATAAGTTTTTGGAATTAACTGTTAAAAAAAAGTTTTTGTAGGAAACAGACTTATTTTGGCTATCCTGGTTGTTGCAAATCATAACAAAACATAAGTGATGATTTTAGAAACTGGACACTAGAGGGGACTAAAGATTTTAAGCAGAAGAAAAAAAATACATGTCTGATGTCAGTTAATACTGGGACTTACAAAATGACACAAAATGTAATAACATTGGAAATATTAAGGGAGATTTTTGAAAAATGGAGCCAGAAGTTAGCAACTATAATATCAACACTGTCAGTAATGATGTCTACTTCTATGGATAGACTATGTCTAAAAGAAGTTAATGAAGGAATGATAGATGTGGAAGAAATTTTATCTGGCAAGCTAGAGAAAATACAGAATGTGGAACTACAGAGACAGGCCAAGAGAATGATTTGGAAAAGGACACTTCAGCGGATATACCAAAGAAACTGGCTAAGGTTTTAAAATTAAAAGGGAAATGCAATATTTGATTGAATTAAAGATGAAGACTGTTGGAAGCAAAAGGAAGAAATATAAAGTTGGTTTATTTGATCAAGGTTAAAACACGACATGTTTTTATGAAATTCTGGCAACCCTGTACAGACTGTTTGATGACACCAGGATTGAAAAGTTGATGTTTTATGGGTTTGCTTATAGATAAGGGATGGGATATGGGAGAAGAGATATCTGTTTAACCTTACAGGGGGTGAAGAGCTACCAAACTTGTTTATACTTGTTGTGATGAAGTCACTTCTTTATATATTTCTTTTTTTTTATCGTATCATATCATATAAATCATATCATATTATATCATATCATATCATCATATTCTTTTTCTTCTTTCTTCTTTGTTCCTGCACTTTCTATTCTTTCTTTCCATTTTATTTACTTTCTCTAAGTTTAGTTTGCATTAGTTTTTACTACTGTAATTAAAATTCTTAACAAAAATATATTAAAAAAAGAAAATGAGCATTTTCCATTGCTCTTCCATTGCTTTCTGAATTATCAGAAAGTAAGGGTAACACAGTGAAATACCCATTAAACTGTGAACCATTGAACACAATAGAACTGCCAACATCAGTACAGCCATGTATCTTGCTTTTTGAGAATACAGTGTTTTGGTGGCAGCTAGCACAGAAGAAAATATTATTCATCCCTGACCCAGGTTAGGATCTCTCTAATACCCAGCTCTGCAGACCAGTTTTACAGACCAAACAGATCACTAGCACTGTTTTAGAAAAGAGAGGTATCAATAATTAGACCAGCCTTTCTGCGTGGATTCCTCTGTAATTTATTACATGACCAAGAAACTCTTTTAGCGTTTATTTATGTTGGGCCACATGAGCATTATGCAAACAGAGATCTACTTATGGAATAGGATTTCTTATACTTCTCCTTCCTGTATACTTCATCTATTCATTGAATTTATATCTCATTGTGAGACTTTCTGCAGTTTACAGAAATAAAGACATAATAAATAAATAAAATGTTCATGTAATTTTTTTTTAAATGATTACATAATTGTAAAGCCAGTCTAGACCCTCCAAAACAACTTTATTTTCAATAGTGTCTGGAAAGCCAGACTGTGAGTGCCAACTTAATTTGAGGTGGGAGGCTGTTCCATAGTACATGCATAGCCACAAGAAAGCAGTATCTGTAAGCCTCTGTACTATGCACCTTGGGGAAATGGGGGATCATCATCAATTTCTCCTGGGATATCTGAGTTGGTGGGTTGATTCGGGCTGAAGATGGTAGTCTGGAGACACCTTAGTGCTAAGCTCTATATGGCTTTATAGATAATGACCAGCACCTTGATTGCATCTAAAGGCGGACTTCCAGTGGAGGAATTAATGGTGGAAGGTTAGTTCCAGCTGAAGCTGGGACTTTAGCACAGTAAATTGGGGGTCTCAGGATTTATTCCGAGACCCGAAGCATTCTCTGGGCAAGGAGAAGCTGTCAAATTGCACCTCGTGTCTTCTATCGGCTGCAACTCATCGAACAATCGTGGATTGCGATCGAATGGAGAGCAATCAGCTGGGAAGTAGGTGAAACATCTTGTTGAAGCTACATCTAAAAGCCTCTTCGAAGGGACAGCACTTCTGACCACCCCACTTCTAAAATCACTTGCATTGTATTTCAATTTAGAATTTAAAGAGGCTATCTCTACTACGGAAATATTTCTTCTCTTGGTTGGTTTTTCATTGTTTTTGGGACTTCTAAAGTGTGTTTTTACTGGATTTGAAGGATTGATATTACAAGCATGCAATCTGGAAGCTTTACTGTTTTGTAGGATTTTTTTTCCCTACTTTTGGGAGATTATTTTTATTAACATTTTACATTCATTTTCAAAAGAAAGATTTTTATATATGTGATTTTTTGTGGAGTGAACAATCTATTTTTAGATGTCATGAGAAAGTTTTGGTTTGGCGATTTTTCTAAGCTGTGATTGGTTGCTGATTTGGGCCCCCCCATCTTGCTGTTTGTTGTGGCTATTCAGCTGTTTGTATTTGGAGAATACTACTTTTGACCACAAGAGGGAGCAAAGGTATTAAATTTGAAACTATCGAATGAAGAAACAGTTTTGTTTTTCTCCTTTTTTTATTTTTTAAGTAAGGGGGGAAAGAAAAAGAAATATAAATAATGTCCAGCAGAAAGCATATAAGGCATGGGTCTGGTGAACTTGATTGGATGAAATGCATGTCTGAAGAATATACTCTTAAAATCACACAAACCATTATCTAAAGTGTTAACCAATTATTTGATTGAAGATTTGCTGATTTTGACAAAAGGCTTGATCAAAAATTGGACAAAATCGAAAAGAAATTGGAAGAAGGAAATAAAACACTTAATGATAGAGCTGAATTGTTGGAAAGTGAAAGGGACAAAGAGTTGGACAAAGCTGCATCACTGGAACTGAGAGATAAAGAGTTTTGTTTAAGGTTTAGGGGAATTCCTGAGATTAAAGAAGAAGACTTAATAAATATAATGGATGAAATAGAGAAAAATCTCCATATAAACTCTAGGTGTGCAATTGTACATGGTAAGCCAAGAGATGTGTTGGTACAGTTTGTTAGGAGAAAAACAAGGGATTTAGTCTTGCAAGCACACTTTGATTCTAAACTTAATATCGAAAATGCAGATATAACTGTGCTTAAAAAAATACTAATAAGGATTTTAAGGAAGAGAAAGGACTATGCTGTTTTGACAGTTGTTCTGAAAAAGAATAAAATTCCCTTTCATTGGGAAAAATTAGAAGGGATAGGGTGAACTAAATTTTAAAAAAATAAAAGAATAGTTAGAGTTAGAAGGCTTTACATGTTATTGGTTTACTTATATGTAATTGAATGTTTTAAGTTGGATAAAAAGAATTAAAGATTTGCTAATGAAACAATTTATTTCGAGATACAACTTTGTACAAATGATGATATGTTACTGTTAAGAAGTATAAGATGTTGTTACAGATGAATCTGGATGATGATGTTGAATTACAATTTGAAAGAATTTTTTTGTAAAATGATGAATTGTTGATATTTAACTCTTGATAAATTGTCAAGATTGGTATAATAAATGTTTGTTGAAAGGGTGAAGGAACCTTTTATCATGTTTGGTGGACTTGTGAAAAGGCTAACAAACTTTGGGATTAGATATGTGTTATTATCCAAAAGATTCTTTAAATGACAAAAAAAAGTAACTGTTCTTACTAGGCTCGATGGAGAAAGAATTGGAGAAACAAGATGGAACTCTGCTTTTGTATATGACCACAGCTACAAGATTATTATATGTTCAAAGACTGAGAGATCCACAAATACCTACAGTGGAGGAATGGATTATTAAATTAATGGACTTGGTTCAAATGGAGAGGTCAACAGCTCTAATAAGAGATAACACTGTTTCTAAATTTGTATTTTTGTGATAACCTTCTTTAGATTACGTGCTTGTGCGGGAATAAATGAGATTTTGAATGTGGGTTTTAATGCTTAGATGGTTTGTGCTGATAGAAATAATGTGAACTAGGATTTATTAGTGGTAAGAGACTATTTTTTTCAATTTGTATTTATATCTGTATTGGAGATAGTTGGAAATCACTTTCTGTTTCAACTTTCTATCTATTTCCACTATTTTAGTTGTTGTCTTTTTTGTTTTAGTTCTATTCTCTATCTTTACTGTACTCTTTGTTTTGTTTTCAACTGTACTTTGTAATATAATATAATGAAGTTTCTATTAAATATCTAACCATCTGGAGAACATACATAGAAGCTATCTATAGAAGTATAAATATTCTTATATTCTTATAATTCAGCTACTGAATTATAAGAATATAAGAATATTTATACTTCTATAGATAGCTCATATCTAATTGCAATTTGTGGATTTAAAATAATAATAATTTGCTACATTTGGTATTAATACTTAAATCTGTAATAACACATGATACTTACCTGAAGGATAACAGGACACCCTTGTATTTCCAGTGGAAATTTTGGACTTCCATTCAGTACACTGGGCATTGATACCGCGAGCACTAGATCTGGATCAATTATAAGGTGAAAGGACCTAGAAACAAAAAGTTGGAGGCTGAAATAATAAAGGATTATGTTTTAAAATAATGACATTTGCATTTATCTTCATTTTATCACAGAAAGTTTTGTATACATCTCAAGAGGTTTATATTACATCTCCAAAGTTCTGCTAGAGAGATTAGGGAAGAGATGACAGCAGCATAATGGAAGCTTTTACCCTAATCTAGGACTTGATGCAAGAGGATAACAGGAAAAGGAGAGAAATGGACGTAAGGGTAAAGAAGGAAGAATACTGTATATGGTCATTGTAGTTACCTAACCACATATTACTATAGCATATGGAAGGTAGGTTTTACCAAAATCTTCACCAAAAAAGTAGTTATTTAAAATGAAAATGTAAGACTTTGGTAACCATAGATTATAATTTTGGCTGTTTGTTGTTGCTGTTGTTGTTGTTAAAAAAAATCATTTATCTGGGCTTTCATTTTGAGAGACTTCAGATAAGTTCAGAATTAACTTGAAGAAGACACCATGAGCATTATTCAAGAACAAGTCAAATGGAAAAGCGTCCAAGCTTGACTGAAGGTCCTGCTAGGGATAATGTAATGCTTGAAGTTCCATCACATTTCTAATATACAGAAATGTACCTGTTTTCCTCTCTCCATATCCAATGTTGCTTGATATCATCAGACTTCTTTTCCAACAAAACCACTTCAGTGCCAGAATGAAGATCAACATTCTCCACACCCAGTACAAGATTTGGAAAACTGCAGTTGAAGATCTTCCCATTTCTAAATTCAAACTGTTGATGGTGGGCTTCCTGCAGTTCTTCAGCCAGTTTTGGTTTATGCCTGAGACCAGCAAAAATAAATGCCCTGTGCACACTACGTTATATGCTAACAGCAACAAAGTATAAAACAAACCAAATGTGTGAAATCAAAAATAAATTAGAATTCAAAGGAACTGGACACAGATGTTGGAAAATTGGATGGGTGATTATATGAAGATGTGGAATAAAAGCTAGACAGACTGAATCTGTCTTTCATTTGGATTTCTGAATCAAGCTCAGTGACCCAAATGACCCTTTCTGACTCTGATCTTGAGGAAAGCATACATTTATTTACTGAATCTTATAAAACAGTTTTCTAAACAGCTGGCAGAAGTAAATGCCACCTTTCTAGGGGCGATATTATGTTCCACCATGTTTATATGAAATGTGGCAACTAACAAAGACATCTGGATACAGGCCCAAAGTCTTTTCAGCTTGCTTTGATTTTTAAAATAATTATATTAGTACATATTGTTCTATACAGAGAACAAAGTAAATAAAACTCATAAGATAGGGACAGTGAGCTGGCAAAGGAATAAGGAAGACCTCCTCAAACTCTTGTGAAATGTAAAATCAATGAAACTCTAAATAGATTGTCACATTACATGCTCATTGTTCCTTTAGACAATTACTGGATTTTCATGTTATTTTCTTTCCCCTGTTGTCTTTTACAAGATTATATCCTATGAACTTTTTTTTTTCCATTTTAAGATATTATAATGTCCACATTTTCTTAGTGCATCAGAACCTGATAGTGGCAGAGCTCTTAAAAATTATTAAAGGAGTATTAAAAATCTGAAGTTGAAAGATCTACGGAAAGCAACCCTATCTCCTCCCTCAGAATAAGAGAAAGGTGTATCTTTTGTCCATTGCACTTAGTAAACAAGGAGTGGGGTGAGAGATGGATTTTTCTCTTTTGCTTGATTTAACATTAGTCAGAAACATAATGGACTAATCTCTGCCTCAGCATTCTGATAATTCAAGTGTTCAGACTTATCTTAGTGCCATCTATGTGTTTAGTAAGTACCTGCTCAGAGTAGTGGTAGAACAAAGTACTGTACTAGATTTCCACCTAATTCTAATTATGTAGTGAATGTCTTAACTGCTTATTCAAAAGATTTAATTTTCACAGAATTTGTTGCATCAGAGTAGAACTGAAACCTTTGTATTAAGCACTTAACCTTCAACCTGACGCTATCAACTTAAGTGAATTATTATCAACCTAGAGCACAGTATTATTTTAATATAATCCAAGGTGGTTTGATATAAGGAAAATTATACCAGAAACACTCTTTTGGTTGATACCCTCTTGGGTATCATGGTACCCACATGGTACCCTCATAATTGTAATATGTGCAATTTTTAAAATGTTGTGATAATAAAAAGATACAAAAGGAATAAAATTCACCATGCTTAAATATAAATAACTGACCTGTATTTTTTATATAACTCTGCATCTTCAAAGAACTGCTCATCTTTTTCCTTCTGAAAGTTGCAGTCCTCATCAAAATCATAGGAAACTTGCTGCCAGACATATTTTGTAGGCTTATAATATGCTTCTGATTTAAGATGTGACCTTATGTGTGAATTTCTGGAAAGGTATAAAGTCCATCAAGAGTTACTCTGGTGTTTGAGGTGGCATACTTGACCAATCAATCAATCAATTCAGAGCATTAATACTTATTACCAGTGAATGTTTTTCATAGAGATTTGAATCATTGACTAAAACTGAGTTTCCCAAGGAGCATAACAGGTTAAAGCACTACAGTGTTTATTTTAATGGGAAATTGAGTTTCATAAACACTTGGATTGAAACATTTAATTAGGTGCCTTAAATCCATTGGGATGAATGACAAATAAACTGTATGGGAAAGTATGGCCAGTGTGATTTGGATAACAGATCTAAGGACAGTGTAATAGTCAATACTTATTCATTTTATAGTTTCTAAGACCATCAGTGATGGGTTTCAGTGAGGAGGATTATAAACCTACATGCTTTCATTCTATCTTGCATAAACCATTTAGATTAGCGCTAGCTGTTACGCCTATATTTTAGAAAGAAAACAAGGGTAGGTCTGAAAATAGGAGGCAAAAAGAAGGGAGAGAACTCCAGAAAAGTTTTTGGACACTTTTTACTTTAATAAACCCAATTCCTTACAGCTAAAAACAATAGTGTTGTAACTTAAAATGACAAATATTTGTGATGCATATACCAGCATAGCCTATTTTTACTTCGTAGAAGGATTAAGGGTTATTCTCATTACATGGGACAGAGAAAAGGAAAATAGTGTTGGAAACAGTGGGGTGAAGTGAAATTGAACCAATAACAATAATGCAAATAAATATGATTTACAACAGCAAATATCTGTGATTTGAATTTTTCTTCAGAGTGGTATCTGTTGAAGATGACAACAACAACAACAACAACAACAAAGGTATTTCTCTGATACAGACTCACAGAAACAGATCCTTCAAGAAATATTTCTTAGTCAAAAAGTATCAAGCTTTGTTAGCCAGCAACCGTCTGCTTGAAGGAACAGGAACCAGGCTTTAGACAAGTAGGGGAAAGACATCTTTTAAAAGCTACATCCAAGCACAAATAAAAAACTGGGATGTGCCAAGAATAAGCTCTCTGAGAATAGCTAGATAGTGGGATGCTTCTTGTAGCACAAAATGGTTTTCCTGACATATTAATTGTAAACCTATACCAACTACGCCAACTAGAAATACACTATGGAACTTTTCTTTGGGTGTTAGTTGTATTGTTAAATATACGGGCATAGATATATTAGATCTATATCTATATCTATATCTATATCTATATCTATATCTATATCTATATCTATATCTATATCTATCAATAGATATTACTGATTTAAAATATTTAATATTTAAATATTTATTATCTTAAATATATTAAGTATAATTATATTAAATATAAAATATTTATAAATATTTAATTGTCTATTTAAAAATACTCAAAGTGGCCAGCAAAATCATTATGATAATTAAGCCGCAAACCCCGCACTCACCAGCACTGATGATGTTACCTAGTTGGCTAATGAAATGTCTGCAAGCAAACAACCAAGCTCAGAGAGCACCAAGGACTCCACAAGATAATTAAAAACAGAATTGAAAGCACAACATTTAAAACCACAATGTTAAAAAAAATTAAAAATGCATACTTTGTTTTTGCAACTTATATGCTCCTTCATTTCTGGAGAGAGATTACTGTATTAAGAACAAAAATAAATTAATATAATTGTAATAAATCAATCTCAGGTGCCACCATTCAGCGACAGCATGTTCTTCCTCGTCCCCAAATACCTTTTTGAACAGTCATGTTTTTTATGGCTCTCCAGAAATAAAGTAGGGAGAGGTAGTCTGGATATCACTAGATCTTCAAATTACTTGATGCCTTCAATATGCTATAAGTGTTTTTTAAAATACTATTATATGGGTTTTTGACCAGCAAGGCAATATTAACTTAGTTGTAGTGGTATTATATCTTTACAATTTCAATAAATTAGTTTCATTAGTCTTCCCAGTTTAATTTTTGTCTCCACTGTCAGATATTGTATTATTTCTCTTCTCTTTTTTATCTTAGGTAAAAGCTTTCTGTACAATAAGATATTTATTTAGTTCCTCTTCTGAATTCCAGTGTTTTCATTTTCTCATTAATTTTTTTTTTTTAAATGTACTAAATAAATACGATAAGAGCAACAGTTTGAAACTTGGATTTCAAGGTCCACATCCAATACCCTGCAACATGAAATGGATTTTCTTACAGAAGATAATCTGAGATTATTTTCACTCCTGCTAGTTTCACTGAAAACAAATGGAACAAATTTATGTCCTTTTCCAATAGCAACAAGAAAACCCCTACTCCTACTCTATGGTAAAGGAAAGTGAAAATACATTATTTACACTCTCATTCACATTACATTCACATCCCTTACTACAAGTTACATATGTGTATTTATGTATGGGTGAGTGTGTGCATGTGTGTGTGTGAATATACACACACATATCCATACATACATACATACACACACTGTTGTAGAGGCTTTCTATTGTGTGTTTCTGCGTGCGTGCACATATAAAATATTTAAATTATTTAATTAAAAAAACCTCTACAACAGTTAAGCTTCCTTTTCCATTTCCATTGAAAAATCCATTGAAAAACTCAGTAGTATGATTACAGCCCAAAAGCCAGGAGACAGACTGAAGCAAAGGTTTGCACAAATGAGAAAATGGCTCCCCCACAAGCTTCACAGCATCTTAACAAACTAACTAGCTCAACAATAGATTCAAACAGAATGCAGATGAGCTGGACATCTAAGCCAAGCCAAGCAAGGATGCTGTTGGGGGACTGAAGGGATGTAAAGCTGACCTGGCAGGATATGGAGATTACATGCAGAGGCGCCTACATGTTAATAACTTGAATCGCCATTTTCTTTACTTGGGGAAGCAGGGGATTTTGTTGGAGAGGACAAGGCTGTCTATTAGAGAAATCTCAGTATCTCACTAAACTATATTTTTCAGAATTTTTTTTAAAACACCATTACAGTTAACTGGCTATAAAGTGTGTGTGTGTGTGCGCCTGTGGAAAGGGGAAGGAGGGAAAGTGTAACATAGTGTAGACAGACCCTTGGATCACAATAATTCCCAAATGAAATGTGTTTACTTCTGATTTTATCAGTGAAAAACTTTGGTTGGCAAAAGAGTAGCCACATTCTGTAAACTTGAGAAATCTGCTGAAAGAGACAGAGAGAGGTCAGTTTTCCATATGTATATGGAGCCCTTTTAATCATATACATGAACAAAATTAGTTCGACAGTTTAAAATAAAGTGAATCAAGGTAGAAACTTGCAAGATGTAGCACTGGTAACTCATTTTTATCAGCACTAGTATTATGTCATACACACACACACACACATTAACTTTAGTGCATATACAATCAATAAAAGGAAACAAAGCTTTCTGAAACATCTCTTTCATTTTAGTCAACCCAAAACTTCCGCATAAGGAGTTTATAGTGCTTGAGTTTATTGGCGAGCTATTTTTTGTTGCACTTAGTAGGTCGAAATCCAGCTCATAGTTTGCATGTGGGAGGCGGAATCTTCAATCACACAAATTTCATTAAAAAAAATATTTTAAGTAAACATTGATCCAATATGTTGTCTGTGACAGACCACGCAGATAGAAAAATCAGTAAATCTTCCATGTGACATTATGATTAAAAATATGTAAAGGAAAAATTCTGATGTTCCACAATCAAAACACATTAGCTGGAAAACTAATCCTGGATATTTCATTAAAATGTTTAACTTCTAAGTACGCATAGGATCCCAACTTAAATTTTATACACATTAAAGCTGTTCCTTTACAGGACCCAATTCTTTTCTCAGGAAGTAAGCCCTTTTAATCATACACTGTGTGCACAATTATTAGGCAAGTGACTATTTTGACCATATCATCATTTTTATGCATATTTTCCACCTCCAAGCTGTATAAACCTGAATGCTTATTGGATATAAGCATATCAGGTGATGTGTATTTGTGTAATGAGGGAGGGTGTGGCCTAAGGAGATCAATACCCTATATCAAGGTGTGCATAATTATTAGGCAGCTTCTTTTCCTCAGACAAAATAGGCCAAAAAAGAGATTTAACTGACTCTGAAAAGTCAAAAATTGTAAAAAGCCTTTCAGAGGGATGCAGCACTCTTGAAATTGCTAAGATATTGGGGCGTGACCACAGAACCATCAAACATTTTGTTGCAAATAGTCAACAGGGTCGCAAGAAACGTGTTGAGAAAAAAAGACGCAAATCAACTGCCAAAGATTTGAGAAGAATCAAACGTGAAGCTACCAGGAACCCATTATCCTCCAGTGCTGTCATATTCCAGAATTGCAACCTACCTGGAGTGCCCAGAAGTACAAGGTGTTCAGTGCTCAGAGACATGGCCAAGGTAAGGAAGGCTGAAACTCGACCACCACTGAATAAGACACATACATTGAAATGGCAAGACTGGGCCAAGAAATACCTGAAGACAGATTTTTCAAAGGTTTTATGGACTGATGAGACGAGAGTGACTCTTGACGGACCAGATGGATGGCCCATGGCTGGATCAGTAACGGGCACAGAGCTCCACTTCGACTCAGACGCCAGCAAGGTGGAGGTGGGGTACTGGTATGGGCTGGTATTATTACAGATGAGCTAGTTGGACCTTTTCGGGTTGAAGATGGACTCAAAATCAACTCCCAAACCTACTGCCAGTTTTTAGAAGACACTTTCTTCAAGCAGTGGTACAGGAAAAGGTCTGCATCTTTCAAGAAGACCATGATGTTTATGCACGACAATGCTCCATCGCATGCATCGAAGTACTCCACTGCGTGGCTAGCCAGTAAAGGCTTCAAAGATGAAAGAATAATGACATGGCCCCCTTCCTCACCTGGCCTAAACCCTATTGAGAACTTGTGGGCCCTTCTCAAATGGGAGATTTACGGTGAAGGAAAACAGTACACCTCTCTGAACAGTGTCTAGGAGGCTGTGGTTGCTGCTGCACAAAAAGTTGATCATCGACAGATCAAGAAACTGACAGACTCCATGAATGGAAGGCTTATGACTGTTATTGCAAAGAAGGGTGGCTATATTGGTCACTGATTTTTTGTTTGAAATGTCAGAAATGTTTATTTGTAAATTTTGAGTTGTTTGTTTATTATTCTCACTTTAACAGATGAAAATAAATGAGTGAGATGGGGGAATTTTCGTTTTTCATTTAGTTGCATAATAATTCTGCACACTAATAGTTGCCCAATAATTGTGCACACATAGATATGCTCCTAAGAAAGCCAAAACCTCATGTTTACTTTCTTAAATATTCAGTTTTGAGGTTTATTAACATTTTGGATTGACCAAGAGCACTGTAGTTGTTCAATAATGAAATTCATCCTCAAAAATACAACTTGCCTAATAATTGTGCACGCAGTGTATATGGGGCATTTCAAAATAGCCACAGTCATCATTCTTATTCCCCAAACCGTTGTTACTGTACTCATAGCAACCCTCAATGACAATGTGCAACAATCTGTGCTTTGATCAGTGCTCCTCTCTCACCGGATCAGCTTGCCATGTTTGCTGCATAGCAAGGGAAAAAAAACCACTGATAGCAAGGGAACAGATCAATCAAGAAGAATGGAGAGACAGCTAAAAGTGTCATGGCACATTGACTTCTAAAGGGGGGATGAATCTAGGAGCTAGAAATGTTTGTCAGTGGGTAACCTTGTAGCTCCAGAGAAAAACAGATTCACAGCATATACTCAAGAGTAACAGTGCTTTGATTCACTTTAGAAGCCCTACAGTGTTTTGGGTACACAGGAACATAATGCTGATCTTGAGTCAATACAGCACTTGGATGTGGAAGGGCTATAGAAAACTGCTTAATGAAATAGAAACTCCTATACTGTCTTTGTAATGTGTGCTTATTACTCATTATAGCTTACAATTGTTAAAGCCAACTCTATTATGCAACAAAAATCATTAAAATAAGATATAATGGAATACATGACCAGCTGGTAGATTTTGAAAAATTCTATCTGATAAAATAAAGGCTAACTGGAACAAAACAGCATATGATAAAATTTGTTGGTGGATATTAGGAGTAAAGAATTCCAGTTGGAATGCAGTCTTCAAAAAAAAAAAAAAAAAAAGCTTTCTTCTGTTACAATTTAATTGAATGTGCCCAACCTGAAGACCAAAACTGATGATTTGGAAAAAACAATGAAGTTTTATTCTGGAAATCATATTCCAAAAGCCACATTATACTTCTGTTGTCTTTGAAATTGTGTTTGTTTTATTGATTAGATGTGGAGTTGCATGAACTGGTTGGTTCCACAACTGAAATGAGGAAGGAGATTTTTATTCATTCTTTTTCTCCTGCATCTACCTACGCGCTGCAAAATCTGTCCCAGAATAACCCTCTTGGAATGATAACTGAGGCTGCAAAAGGCAAAGAAAAATTGGCAATAGTTCTTATTTTACCCCCTTTCTTCAGCAGAAAGCATTTGCAGGACCTTGGTTCCCTCTGTAAAAGTAGGTCTTCTGTTCATGGGTGAAAAAATCTGCATTCAGCTTGCTGTTATAGTATCCCATGTTCCATATCAAACCTTAGGATATTTTTAAATTGTATTTATTTCAGTTATAACCTGCTGTAATCCAGTTAAGGGCTCTCAGAGGTTTACAAATCCACAATACACATACATTTAAAATGTTCACAGTAAAAATTAAATATTTTAAAATACAACATATTAGAAAAATAAAATAATAATAAATGATGGCAGTCCCTAAACACCATACTAAAAAGTGTTTATAAGCTGTTTGCAAAAGGCAGTGAAGAAGGAAGTCAAATTCATGGGAGGACATTCCAAAGGGCCACCCAGAAGCAGTGCCTCCTGGCCTTGACCCCCTTACCTCCCAAAAGTGGGGAACCTGCTGCTTCTCCCAAAAAATTACGTTAAGCCAAGCCTATTCTAGGTGGAGAATGCAGCTCTGAGGGTAACCTGGTGCCAAGCCATAGAGGGTTTTACAGGTTAAAATTAGCACTTTAAATTGTGCCCCAGTAGCTTATTGATAGCCACTGCAGGACCCATAGCATAGGTGTAATGTGCTCATAAGACCAGGTTTTAGTGAGTACATGGACAGCTGGATTCTGGACTACTTGCATCTTCCAAGTGGTTTTTAAAGGCACCCCAATAGAGCATGTTAAAGTAGTGGGGACCCGCTGCTTTTCAGGTAAGAGAGAGAAATTACAATATTCTCTGTATTCAAAGCTTTGGAGAAATATGCCCTTTTGTAACATCCATAGTGTAATAACAAAATCTGCAATTTTCTATGGTTTTATATATAAGAAGATAGAACAGATGGAGATAATGCATTATATACTATTGACACTAACATGAGTAGTTCATCATCAGTGAAGTAGCCTATGTTGACCTGGTCTTAATATCTCTAAGATAGCAAATACTCTATAAGATACCAATGGCACATCATTTCTAAAACAATTATTTATCATCCTGGCAAGCTTTTTTAATATTTCAGAAAACAACAGTGCCATCTATTGTGCAACAGAATTAATGCAATATGTTTTTACATTTGTATTTTCAATGGATTTCCATCTTCAACGTTCTTCCACTGTGGCAGTGCACACACAATAATTTTTCAGAAACTGGGCAAAGAGATGCTAGTAGTATAATCAATCATTCTTCACAAATATATACACTTTGCTTTCCATTCCCTTTGTGAACGCTGATCAAACAGGTTTGTAGGTTTTTGCAACAATAGTTCTATCATATAGTGTCTTTCTTTCATATATTCATATAAAAATGAATGTACGGAGCATTTATGGATATTTATGCAGTATCTATAAAATAGAAATGCTATCGTAACACGAGACAGTTTCAATGTTGAATAAAGAACAACATTTTTCTAAGGTATGTGTTAAGAGAGATTCTAGTTCCTAACCGAATGTGTCACAAAAATGTTTTACAGGGAATTACCAAGGAAGTAAAACAGCAGATCATATACTGCATCAGGATATATCTCTGGATGTGGAGATTCAGTCAACACAGCAGATACATCTGCCTTCCAAAAAATGTTCTCTCAGCACATAGAAATGATACTTCTTTCCCCTCAGAAAACCTTCCAGGCAGCAGATCCAGAAGTTAGAACCATTCCATTTATTTTTAGGGTGCCATAGGACTTCTACTTGTGGCTTTTGGCTTTGAGCAATTTAATGTGAATAAATCTTATTTTTTAAAATGTTGGTGCTAAATATAAGTGGGAGATAATTTGTAACACTAAACAGTGCTGAGGTAAAGTTACTTAAAATCTCATTAAGAACACAATAGTCCTGCTAATGCCCATCTTAAACCAGAATTTTGTTTCTTACGTGACTAACCAGATGCCTCTGGGGTCCCAGCAGGCAGAAAATAGAGATACATCCCTCTTCTGCTGGCATTTCTCTGTTATTTGAAGGAATACCAACACTGCATTCAATCCAGAACCTCGAGGCTAATAGTCCTCAATAAACCTGTCCTCAATTAATTTATCTAGTCCCCTTTTAAAGCTATCCAAGATAGTGGCCATCACTGTGAATTCCACAGGTTAATTATGCATCATGTGAGAACACATACAGGCAACTCATACTTGCAAATGGGCTGCCTATTACTAAAAATGGCGTTCTCTTTCTTTGAGCCAACAAACTGTGGTGCATTTTTAATATACAGCCTGTTTTCAGTGGTTTTCAGTGGTTCATGAAAACATTGCACAGCTTCAGCAGTTTGTTGGCTTGAGGAAGGAGAATGCCATCCGCCATTTTTAGTAATAGGCAGCCCATTCATAAGTATGAGTTGCGAATTTTACATACAAATTTGAGTTAAAGACAGACTTAGGAACAGAATTCATTCTTAACCTGGGAACTGCCTGTATTGTGAATTCTAATTCTCCTTCCAATCAGCTTGATTAGATGAAGAAAGAAAAACTTGATTTCTTATATCTTCATTATATTTAGTAGAGCTATCCACTATTTAGAGGGCCAGTTTGGTGTAGCAGTTACGGCACCAGACTAGAAACTAGGAGACATGAATTCTAGTCCTGCCTTGGACATGAAGCCAGCTGGATAACCTTGGGCCAGTCACTCTCTCTCAGCCGTAGGAAGAAGGCAATGGCAACCACTTCTGAAATCTTGGCAAGAGAACTGTAGGGACTAGTCTAGGAAGTCACCAGGAGTCAACAGTGGACTTGAGCCCCCCCCGCCCCAAAGGTCCACTATGACTCCAAGAGCTTGTTCCCTGTTACTTACAGACAGCTCACACCCAATTGATGCATATTGTTGTTGTATTTTTACTCCAATATGCATTAATTTACACATATTTAAATTGCCATTTGAATATGGTTAGGATCACCCAGTTTAAACAGATCCTTATGTAGTTCTTCCCAATCACTTTTAAGTTCACTACCCAAAATACTTTGGTACCATCTGCAAACTTGCCAGCTCATTGCTGACCCCTAAGTCAAGTTACAAACAACTTACAGTCACTGATCCCAACATGATTATTGAAGAATTCCACTTCTTATTTTCTCTGCTGAAAAAAACCTGCCCATTCATTCCTAATCTTTTTTTTTTCCCCAAACAGATAGCATTCCATAAAAGAATAGGTTTTCTTAATCCCATGACTGCTATGTTTACTCAAGTGCCTTGAGGAACTTATCAAAGGTTTTTGAAAGTCCAACAGGATCAGTTCCATCCACAAGCCTTGCAGATACAATAATTCTAGGTTAGTAAGGCAAGATTTACAGTACCTTTGCAAGCATCAGTGCTGATTTTCTTTCAGAGTTTGTTCCACTATTTGCTAGTTATTTTTTCTTCTTTCTGCCAATTTACTCAGAACAAAAACAAAACAAAATGCAGCCTTTGTGCGGGAGAGCAATAAAGCTGCTCTTTAGAACAACCAGAAATAGCAGGCAAAAGCACCTTTGGGGACCTCTGAAGAAGGGGGAATTTCTATCAAAGGGATTGATAGAATCCCCCCACACACAAACAGCTGCAGAAGAAAAGCTGCAAACTATCTTTGCAGTGCTTCAGCGGAGTTGGAAGTTAATCACAAGTCCCACAGCACAGGAATAATGTGCTCCGAGTTGTTGTGCAGTACTGCACATCATTGAGCTAGATGCTGAATGTGAAAGGAACCTAATTCCATTCTAGGAGAGGAAGGGAGTTAGAAATGAGTAATTGTTAGAAGAGATTAGGGGGGGGGGGAGGAAAAACTCATATCTCCAAAATTCAGCCATCTAGGTGATAGTGTTATTCCAAATTGTATTTCCACCCTATTTTCATTTTTTTTCTACTGTATATGTAAATTTTGTTTACATAAAAAAAAATTGTAGAGAAGAACTTGGTGAAGAACTTAGAAATCAGTTCTTTAAAAGATGGCAATTGCCTGAAGTGTTTTTATTATAATTGCTACAAACATTTTAGATTCTTATCTTTATTTCTTCTCATGTCATTAAAAATACAATTTTTTTAGCTATTACTTTTGTCTACCATCTTTTTATTTGAGCCATCCAAGTTATACAAGACAAAATAAAATTACCAGATAGTAAAAGAGAAGTACAGGAATCTTCATTTATGCTTGAACACTAAAAATAATAGGACTACTTTTTTTTTTAATGTGGCTTTCTCCTATCTATCATAAGAAGAAGCAAAAATAATTTAAGTATTTTCAAACTGTAAGCAGGAAATAATGGAATAATACACCATGCACTGTAGAACTGATTGGAAAGTATACGTGTGTTTATCATAATTGCTGCAACTAATATTTTAAAAAAAAAATGTTTCTAAAATATCAATGATCTGAAAAAATAGTATTTGTAACTATACATAGTATAGTTGTACTGATTATTACTTTGGACCACTTACAGAGATTTATCTGTGCCATCTTTTATTCTTTCAATGTTTTCTTCACATTTTTCTTTCTCTGGCTCTTCAAGACCTTTTTTTCCTTCAAATTCTACTATAGCTCTTGCAACAGAAAGTTTGGCACCAGCAACAATGTCATTCTTGACTTCCAAAACAAAATCTGGAAAATGAATTTAAACATTATTTGTTTAAAACAAGATACAGATTAGTTTTCTTATCGATATATTGATAAGAATATCTTCTAAAGTCAGATTCCCAGCAAAAGTTAAAGAACATTTATAGGCCTTTATACCCACACCTATTTCCCAGATCACTGAATATCAAAAAGGAATAAATTGAACCATTGATCTAACTTCTGGGGGATTTAAATTTAGTCTAAACCAGACCCAATCTTCAAAAGGATTATTCTAATTCCATCTAATCAACTCAGTCATGAGAACACCAGTCTTGCCTACTTAGTCTTTCCATGGGGGGTGGGGGCAGCAGTGAAAAAGTGGTTCAGAAAGTAAGGCTTTCCATAACAGAATCTGGAAGCACAGAACATACCTCCCTGACAGTGCCTACCTGGCCAATGAGGAAGGAAATGGGAAAAAGCCTGGAACAAGAGTCATGGGATACCAGGTTCTTCTTGGATAAAATTAGAGGAGACTCTGTGTACTCAAAAGCACAACTTTCATCCCATTTACTGTGAATATATGCTACCAGATCCACTGATCAGGGGATCTGACAGCATGAGTGACTAAGTGAATTAACTGTATTTTGGGAACGTGTCTTCAACTTTGTCTATCCATTCTTCTATTTATTCCCCTTTTATATTGTGATGCAAAAAAAAAAAAGTTTAAATTCTTCAAGCTGTCTGGTGGGACAGCATATTGATTTATTCTTTGACATCACAATCCCGTTTCTAAGCATGACCAACGTGAAATGCAACACGGGACAAAGAGGTCTGCCAGTGGCTTCCATTCAGGTGGTAAATACCCAATATTAGATAGATGCCATTATACACAGATTGTTTTAAAAAGCATAGAAAGCAATGTGCTCACTTTTTGTATTTCTCATGACACAGTATGCACGCATAGCCATTATATCAGATGCTAAATTATTACACTGGAGACGTTTCTTATGTTGAGCCATAGTCCACTGTGGATCAATCCATTGCTCTCCACATGATATGTAAAGCTGTTTAAAAAATGAGAGCTGAATTTGTTTCACATTCATATTATTTCATTTTTAAAAATAAAATCATGCATTTTCTTCTCTGATGCAGGTATTCAAATCTGCTCACAGATTAAATATAAATATAATTGTGTTTCTACAATATAATAACAAAAATGATTCTTAATATTGCAGAATTACACAAAAGTGCCTTTCCCAAAAGTATATTGTAAATTATTTCTGATGAGTCCATGTTCTTAGTAAAATTCCAGGCATGTCTCAATTGTCTTACTGTATTGACGATACTTTAAAGCTAAATGGTCTGTAAGTCTTCTGTAGAAGATCCACATGGAAGATCTACCAGTAGCTAAGCATAATGCAAGTGAAAAGGGAAAATTAGTTTACCTTGATGAACAGAAATTTGCAAAAAATTATTCTAACTCCTCAGCAAAAAAGTAAAATAAAATTTCCAAATAGACAGATGTGGAGATCAGCAATATTTTATTTGCATTAGAACACATGAAAATACATGAAACCATAGTAAAAATCTCTGAAATAGTAAGTGACAAGATAAGCACAGGGACAGATAATTGATTTTTCTCAGTTTTGTTAAGGGTCGTAGTCAGTGAAAACTATTGAATCTGTATGTAATAATGTAAGTTATTATACAGTATTTGGGATAAATTTTACTAAAATAAATTTGCCATCCACAGGGGCAACCATGGGATGGGTGTTAAAAAAAATGTCAAGATAGTAGGTAGATCTGCGCAATCAAGGCCCCATGCCTTTTTAATATGTGTCATATTCATTAGAGGTTCCAGACCACAGATTGAGATCCATTACATTATCTAATGCTAAACAACAGCACAGATCCTTGTGCCACCTAATTCATTGTTCTACTTTCCTCTATGCACCCCTTAGATCTACCCCAGATTATTCTGTCACCCTTCTGATCTGATTTTGGTTTCATGTAGAAAAGTGGGTGTTATTAAAAATCCATTCTGATGGCCATCTGCTGGCATAATATAATTAGTTTTTGCTGATTTGTTGGCCTGTACTTGTAACCAAATGATGGGAACTAAAAAGAAGGAAGTAAGCCTATATATTCCAATACATGACTTGAATGAAAGACAGGAAATACTATTTAACCATACTAATTTTATTGGAAAAATATTTTTTGAATAAAGTATTGGCAAAAACATTTTTATTTTTCTTACCAGCTGATCCTTCTCCAAGTCTTTCAAGACAAAGAGTTCCACTCCTTTTTCAGTGAACAGCCTCCTTGCAGCAAAAGGCAAATTCAGTGCTGTGGTACACCTTTTTAACAAAGGAAAGCATGCATGTAATGTTTGCATTAAGTCTTCAACACTTGACGGAATAGAATCAGGATAACTGTACTCTTCATTAGAAATATCAATTAACCTAGCACTGTTATAACCAAAGGTGTAGCTCACCCTTTTCGGAACTTAAGAACCATAAGTCCAAACATCTCGAGGGAGCCCTTATTCTGTTAAAGCGAAAATAGTTCCAGGTCTGGGAATAGACCTCTTATCCACAGGGAGCAATTTCAAGACTGGCAATCCCTCAACTGTACAATCTTTGCAGAATGAGAAAGAGAGTTTCAAAGAGCATTTGCTCTTCCACCAAACTGATACCATTTATTTGTGAGTAAAGCACTGAACGTGTTGATATTTGCTTTGTAACTCCTGCTTTTAAAGCTGTATTTCTGTATTTAACAGCTGCATTTTAATACAAATCTCATTTTGCTATTCTGCATTTGTACAGCCATCTTACTGTAAGTGGCTTTGGCTAAGAGTTGCCAATGAATGAAGAAGCTGTTGTTGTTGCCACCTCTAGCAAGCAGAGATAAAATAGGTGACATTTGCATAATATCTTAATGAAGGGAATGAAGGTTGGGGAGGAGTTTGAATATACATAGGACACTTCCAAACATGTACTTCACACTGCTCCCAAATAACTTGTGTAATCCCACACTGTCATCTTTGTTTTGCAGTTGAGCTGATTTATTCCTTTGGAACTGCACTTGAAGATGATGGGAAATTATGAACACCCTCAGCAGAGTGAGAGTACCAGTTCCCACTGGTAGGAACTTCTGCCTCACCTTACCTCACCTTACAAGACTTGGGCTCAGGCCAGACTCCCCTCTCTCTAATAGAAGAGGATATGTTTAGCTTAGGGTTGAACTGTGGAGTCCTTGGGGTTCTCTGAGCTTGGTTGTTTTCTTGCAAACGTTTTGTTACCTGGCTAGGTAACATCTTCAGTGCTAGAATGGAATAGGGTTTGCTTTCTGTTTATATACAGTGGCATGCCCTGCCAGTGTTGGTGTGGATGTGGGTTTTGTTTTATTTTTTCCCCTCTGGTAGTTTCCCAGTTGAAACTACCAACAGACTAATACAACCACATGGCATCTCCATAGCACACAAACCAACTAAACCTCCAAAACATCTTAAGCAAACCAAAAGACCCAGTAGCCCAAGAAGAAAAAAAAACAGGAGTCATCTACAACATACAGTGTAAGGACTGTAACGACCACTATGTAGGACAGACAGGCAGAAGGCTAGCAGAACGCATCCATGAACACCAGCTAGCAGTCAGAAGACATGATGAAAACTCCTTAATCTCACAACACATGGACAGACTTAACCATAGTTTCAACTGGGAAACTGTCAGCATCTTAGACCAAGCTAAATCCAAAAATGCGAGGGAATTCCTGGAAGCTTGGTATTCAGACAAGGCAGCCATCAACAGGCACACAGAGATAAGCAACATCTACACACTATTGAAAAGAGACAATAGAGAGGAAAACAAAAGACCAGAACATCTCCTCACCAGCAACCATCACCCAGATAAGCAGAGATTAACACCAAGATTATCACCAGACATACAATCAGCAGTAAACAATACCCTAATCAAGGAACTACCAGAGGGGAAAAAAACAAAACAAAACCCCCACCCCCACCAACACTGGCAGGGCATGCCACTGTATATAAACAGAGAGCAAACCCCATCCCGTTTTAGCACTGAAGATGTTACCTAGCCGGGTAACAAAACGTTTGCAAGAAAACAACCAAGCTCAGAAAACCCCAAGAACTCCCCTCTCTCTGTAGGGTCTGCCAAGTTTTACACATTTTTTCAAATGCAGGATAGTGCCTTGGTGGCTTTGTAGCTCCCTCTCATGGCAATTACTGGGATATTTCAGGAAATTACTAAGAAAGGAATATTTAACAAACGGAGACTGTGCAATATTTAACAAACTAAAAATGTGAACAAGAGTATATGACTTAATGATTTTTAAAAATTTTCCTATTGGTCAGTTGGAGGGGACAACAGTTGAACGGCTTTGAAGGGCTTCCGACTGCTTCTGAGGGAATAGGGAGTGGAAACAGCAGTTATGTGTAAAGTGACCCAAGCTCATATTTCAAGCATCCTTGATTACAACTTCAGCTCTCTAATTGTGCAATACAAGCTGATAGCATTGAGTAAATGACAAGCAACAGAATATAAAAACTTAGATAGCCTATTCTGTAAATGAAATTAAATAATTGTAATGGTCTCTCATCCCTCTAATATATTAATGTTGAATATCAATGTCACAGTGTGATGGGGCTCTTTTTGAACTGGAGGTGTATTTTGCTTTGCAAGGATGGCAACTGACACAGAGAACAAAATAGTGGAGGCTTTTATTTACAGTGAAGCTATTTACAACAAGCATTTACAAGACGTATATACAGTACAGTCCTGGTGTCAGGTTTCCTCCTAAGTCTCCCTCCCAGAGACTATCCCCTTCTAGCAAATCTGCTTCCTCCTCCTTTTTTTGGCTTATCAAGAAGAAAGAGAGTAAAAAGAAAGGAACGAGCTGGATTTACTGTAGTGTGCTCAGCACAACTTGACTGTCTCCTGGATCCACTCAGCTGAACACCTACTGCTTCTCCATTGGGGGAAGAACCTCTCTCAAGGTCTTCTGCCCAGTCCTTCCCCAGAGACCAGGGCTTTGCCAACGACCAAAGATCCCCTCCTTCCTATCTTGGGTCTTCCGTGAAGATGCTACCTGCAGCCAGCTGAGTCCTTTCTTACCATCTTGGGTCCTGGGTGGAGCTCTCATTCCTCTGGGTCTTCACTCTCTTCTTCCAGAGAAGCCACCTCTGAACTTTTCTTCTCCCTTCCCGACCAGGAACTTCTCTGCAACTTCTCTCTCCAACTTTTCTCTCCAGCCACTCTGTTCACTCCATGCACAGACTTTTTCTCTCCTCTCCTTCTCTCTCTTTCCAATTTTAGGTCAGACCAGTAGCTTATCCTCCAGCAACTGAGGAGGTGGGTGTCCCCCCAGGGCTCTAGTCCCCAACACCTATATATCAGGCTGGGTCAATGGGACTGCTGTCACTACATCTCCCCCACAATGGCCCTGGCTAGCAGCCAGGTCAGCTCATCAGCCCTCATGACAGCACAGCTGCCCTTCAAGGCCAAAACTGAACTTCTCCCCTTTTCTCATTCCATTTGCTGACTTACACCAGCAGAACAGCAGCCATGCTAGGCGACTAAAAACTATACACCACAATCAAATGGAAAACAACAGATTTTAATATGGGCATATTTACCGTTCAAGAAACTGCTGAAATTCTGTTTTGTGTAATTCCTTTTCTGGATTTGTATCAGCATACATCTTCTGATGTCCCTTTGGTTTCTGGTTTTTTTCTGAGTCAACATTTCTGAAGTAAATCAATGTATCTTATATAAACAAGAAATGTTCAAATCAAAGTGACTTTTAAAATTTATTGTGAATAATTATATAAAAATATAATTACACAATTTAGCAGCATAGAGAAAGATCACTTTTCACTCTTGATTCCAATGCATATCATGTTGTTAGCATCATTGGAATTACCTGAGACTGATACTAGCTTTTATATTAGAAAAGGAGTTGATATTGCAATACTGAGCTCCTTTCACTTCCACCCATGGAAGCTGCACAAGCAACATCTGAAATTAATGGAAATTCAAACAACAAAAATATCGGGCACTTGCATATCCACTTAATAGTGCCTCTGGTAATATCTCAAATCCTGAACAATATAGTGTAAGCACTGCCTTAGATTAAAATGAAATTGATTCTTAGGAATGAATTGAGTGGGGAAGTCTTTTCAATTGTCTTTATATCACTGAATTACTACAGGAATGGCTTTCTCTCACATTCTTTTTAAGTGGAAAAAACATAATTCTGATAACAAGGCATCAAGGATAACAGCCGATGGAGCAACTGAGCTTTTCTTCTTCTTCAATCAGCCCCCCAGCCCAAAAGCATCTGGGAAATGGTATCCAGGAACATCCCCAGGTAAAAATGTGGTAACTTGGCTAGAAGCTATTGAGAAGAGTTCTGTTACTGCTGTTTTTACCACTATCAACAACAGTATTTTTTTTTATGTTAAAAAAAAGATGGGGGAGAAAAAAAATAGGTCACACCAATTACTATTATAATCTACCAAACGTACCTTCTAACAGATCATTTGAAGGATTACATACATACAATTCCTTCCCTTTCATGCACCTCATTGTTATTGAAAATTCATTAGAATAACTTTTAATCTAATCCTCATAGAGACATGTGCCATATGCATTCATCACTTGTATCTATATTAACAGCTGGAATCCAAAGAACCAGATAATTCCTTCCTCATGCTGAAAGAGAATTAGAGCTTCTGGTTCTTAGAAAACAGTTCTCCATATTGTGGAGCTCTCAAAAGCTCTTTGTGAAATGGTGTAGATGTCAGCTGGAAAAAGGTAAACACACACAAACTCTTGGTCAAGAGCTTGAATGTGCCTAAGTAGTTGTTTGGATCCCAGACTCTGCATGCAAACTAAATAAATCAAATATATACATAAATGATATCCCATGCTTTATGGCATTTACATCCAACAAAGAAATGGGAAACCTTTTACATTTAAAATAAACTTCATTGGAACATGGTGCATAAGGTAGAGGAATATTTTTCTGTCACAATTTTCTTCAAACTCAAGTTCAAATTGACCAAGAGTAGAGAAGTAGTAGCAATGTTAACATCTTCTTGGCTGCTGCTATAGTGACAGTAGGGATAAAGTCTCATCATAGCTTCACACTGGTTTCATGTATATAGCTACGTAACTATTAAACCCAGCTGCAGGAATAGTTTTCTTCATTTCATCAGTTATGGGTGGATGGGGGGAGGGTTTTAGATGACCTAACATGGAAATTCAAAAATTTCATAAAAGGTAGTTTGGAGAACTTTAGATCTTGCCTCAGATCTAGAGAAAAAAAAAACTTTAAAAGCTTATACCATCCATTAAATTTCTATGTAAAAAGATCTGAATAAATTTAAGAACAGCATATTCACATTTTAGATCTGGCAGAGAGAGAACTAATTATGAGATGTATGCGTCAAAGATTTCAATTTCAGGCTTGACTTTACTTTGAAGATTATTTTTTTAACTGTATCACTTTTTCAGGCAGCTCAGCAGACAGCCTATCTGAATGCTACTCATTGTTCAGCGATGTATGAAGTGTATTTAATCAATCTGAAAAAGTAATATTAAACCATTATCAAAAAGCATCAGATGTTCTAAAAAGCTTAAAAGAAAGGTTAAAAGGTGACATCTTTGCTAACAATGTGAGAAATGATGTATTTAACTTATTCTTTACATCAAAGCTTTTCACTGATATATGAATATTCAGTTCTCTGTTATAAAATGAACATATAAAAGCAATAATATTAAATAATATAAAAGTTTATTATATGTATGAAGTTATATTCTATCCTATTAGAAATAAAGGATTTCATATAGAAATGGGTTCAGTAAAGGATTACAGGCATTATTGAGCAAAAAGGCAAACTATATGGTTTTAAGTTCTTTATGGCTATATAAACTTTTAGAAACATAATTCCCAAATATTTCTGGAAGGCTAAAATCTTTGACAATTTATCCCTAGTATCCTTCATTCCTATTTTAATAAAAGAAAAGAAAAACTGTGCTGCCGTTTTCTCAAAGAAGTGAGAAATAGGCATTATGATATTCCTGAACAACTAGGTCAGCTCAGTTCTATATCAGAGACTTCATTACTTTATTACTGTAGTTAAAGATTTTGAACAATTTGAAATGTTTTATCTTAAATATCTCATCAGTCTTTATTAAAGACCTTATGATTCTTTTATTACTGTTTAGTTCTAAAACTCTGAAATAATCTGCATAAGATATGATAGAAATGTTGTTTCTTCTTACATAATCTTCTCCTCACCTATAAAATACAAAATAATTACCAATGATCCTCACCTATAGAAATACAAAATAATTACCAATGATCAAATTTTTAAAACACCTTAAGAAAAATTTCAGAGCATTTTTAACTGCTTAGGTTTTAATTAAAATCTTCCAATTTCCATTTTTTGTTGTCTGTAGTAACAGAGAGATACTGTAGACTTCAGCATAATTAATATAATTAACAAAACTTTATTTGACCAAAGCCATGATGGGTGGAGGAGGTGGAAAAGGCCCATCTGGTGATGACCATGACAGTGACTTGGAATAAGAAGAGTAAATAGTAAACAATGTGGATTAATGAAATGAACATATAGATAAGTAGGCAGGTGGATGGATCAGTAGGTAGCTATATTGTTTGTAAAACTAAAAAGGAAGGATGCAATAGAACTGAATGTAGGACACCTGATCTTGGGGAGTAAAGTTGAGTAATACAAGCAGGTGAAAGTATAGGTTTAATTATGAATGAAAAGGTTAAATATATGTCAGAAACTATGAATTGTTCTGAGTCCATATAAAGTTAGGGATCCATAGGTCAGTGACAGGAGCATATTACATTTCAGTAAACTGTAATAACAAAAGAACCAGAATTGAGTTTTAAGAGAAACAGCAACATTTTGAATAAATGCAATGCAAGGGAAATTTATTTTGCTAGGTGACAGGAATGAATGGATGGGAATAGAATGAGAATATAGTGGTGCCTTGGTGGACACAGGTGTTGCAAATTAGTCTCAAAGTTAGGATTTTGTCTATGGGCAATTCGATATAATTAGGTGTCAGGCCTAATTAAGACACCAATTAGCAAAATGCCTTTTAGCAAAAGTACATAAAAGAGCAAATGTTAGGCAATGGAGGAAGTTGTTGGTATTGCATTTGTGCTATGTGGACTAGAGATTCTGGGTGAATCCAGACACAGTTGACCTCTGGACTAGCCAGTGACAGAGGCGGGAACTGAGGTAAGATTAAGTCAATGAGGAAAGTTTGACCAAAGGGCTGGAATTCCAAAAGGCTCAGGAAACAGTTATTTTACTCTCCTTATGTTTTCCTCTCTAGGCTAAAGCAAGTTGAGAAGTGAAAGTAGCTGTCTCAGTAAGCATATCAGAATCATGATAAGGGACACCTTCATGAATCAGGGAGGGAGACAGTAAACAAACTGTAAACATCTCCATCTAGAAATGTATGTAGATAAATATATGTAAAGTTTGTTAAGTTAAGGCTGCTGTATATAATAGACATCAGTACAAATGATTAACATGAAAAGCACTGTAATAATAAACATTACTTTATTATTTAGAGAAAAACTGTGTGTGTGTGTATGTGCTTGTTTGAAAAAATTATTATTTTTTCATCAGAAAAAATGATTGGACCATTTTGAGACTCAAGCATGAATGAAAATGGTGACTGGTGAGTATCTACATACAAAAAGGTCTGTTTCAAATACACAGCTTAAGCATAAGTTATTAATGTTTACACATAACAAAGGAATATATATATATATATATATATATATATATATATATATATATATATGCAATTGAGTTGATTGTTTATGATGAAAAACAGATAAGTGGTGAAGGATACAGGGGATATGAGCAGTTCCAAATGTGAGACAAACCATCATTTTGCAGTGTCAAGGGTGCAACTTGGGGAAAAAATGAACATAGAAAAAAAGATTTGAAAGAAACTAGCAAGTATAATTGTCAGATACCTCATCTCCATTCACCAAATCGTTTCTTTCATGGTACAAAATAGAGGACAGATTACCTGGTATCCTACTTTCCATCTCTACTTTTCTGCCATTATGTACATAAAAGGATTAAGACTAGCATAACCCCTTGGGACTGTTCATGCTAATTACCCACAATATTGTTTCCAGTGGCTTGGAAAGTTCTGCAAATTGTTGCCTGTTGTTCATGTTTCTCTCTTTCCCTGTTTTTGCTTGCCTTTCCTCCTGCCTTTTGGCAGTTAACCTTTTTTTTTTTTTTAATGTTTGCTGATGTTTAATAAACAAGCATCAGGCTATATTATTTTTGCTAGCTGAACTGAGTGGTGTGTGTGCTTGCTCTGATCTGGATTTAGGGATTAACTGGGAATGTGCTGGGTACAAACTAACTTGGAAATTACCCACAGTCGTTTTCCAACAGAATGACTGAAAATATGAGTCCCAGCTAGAAAAAGGATTAGAAGGTAGATTAATCTCCCAACAGAATGGATAGAAAGTGGACAGAATGAACTATGATATGGAAGCTGGTTGGAAAAAGTGAAAAAAAAGTATAGAGTATGTGAAAGTATGAAAAAAGTTACTTAGTGCAATAATGAAATGAAAGGAGCCATAGATGAGAAAAATGCATATAAGAAAATGATTGTGACAGAAAAATGAGGATGAGAAAAAGGTATTTATTCATTTGTACGTCACTTACAAACTCTAGGCAGTTATAAAAACAAAATAGCAATAATGTATATATAGAGAAAAAGATAGCTGAAAGAATAAGTCAAAGAGAACAAGAAATGGTTAAGTTTAAAAGACCCCAAGAAAATGAACATTAGTTAATTATGATGTTATGCTGCTTCAAAACTATTTTTTTGTTTTCAAAGAGGTGACTTCAGCAGAGTAGATGGAATAAAAATGCAAGTGATGAAATGATGAATTGCTGGAAAGGATGAGATTTCTACAGGAATTAAAGTGATACATTGAGGAATGGGACTGAAACAAATACTATAAAATTAAGCACAGAGTAGTAAGCATTTGTGCTTCACTGCTTAAGGCCACTATTGAGCACTATGTATTGATTATTGTTTTGCCTAAGGAAACATAAGGGCTTGTGCAATATAGCTATATAACTATTGCTGACAGTATTTAATTTGTGATGTAGCTGAAATAAGGATGAAATAGTAAGCCAAAGAAATTTAAGTCATAAAAAAAGAAAAAGGAAACATAGCTAGAACTAATTTACACCAACACCACACTTTTTTGCAAACCATTCTTGCTTGCACTGCATACACACATATATTGCCTTTTATTCTTTAAAAATATTCACTTTTCTCTTTTACAGGATTTCATGTAAAATGTTCACTTCTCTCTTGTACAGGATTTCATCCAACCACAACTTTCTCAGTGTTTTGCTTCTTCTTGACCCATTAATTCTTTCCACCTACATTGGTTTTTCAATGAAATCTTCATTCATTTTCTCTATATAACAAAGTAGCTCAATATATTTCTTTCATGCCAGTCGCTCCCTTTTGTATCTAGTCCACATTCATTCAGCACCTTTTTATTCTTGATCTTATCTTGTCTTGTTTTACCATGCAGACATCTTAAGTGTCCCATTGCCACTGCTCAGTAAGACTTCCATATCCATGATCAAATATTATGGATGGGGCTATATATTGCTATTCAGATAGCAAGACACCCTGAAACAACCAGACTGGTATAGTAGTTACGTAGCCCCAGGGAGATCCAGCTTCAAATCCACCTTCAGCTACAGAAGCTTACTGGGTGGCTTTGTGCCAGTCGCTGTCTCTCAGTCCAACCTACTTCACAGGATTGTTGCTGTGGGGAAAAATGGGAGGAGGGAACACTATCTACACAGCTGTGAGCTTCTGAAGAAAAGGCAGGATATAATTCTAATAAATACATACATTAATATATTATCTCCTCATCAATACAATATAAGCTGCATTAACTAGGATATATATATATAGGTACTGTCAGGCACTGTACACACTGTGTGATCTATGCAAACATGTTAGATCCTAGTTTCAGAGATTTCTCTTGCTGAATTAAAGCAATGATGGACAAGATTAATCAGAATGAGCAAAAATCTAGACACTGTTTTTCAACATAGTATCTCCAAAGACATAGGCTATTGTGATATAGGTCGCAAGAGTCACTGTGCACTTCTAAACCAGTCTGATTAAATGGAGATGTAAATATATGTGGGCACATGTTTGCCATAATGTGCCTAAACAGCAGCAACATTACATATAAATAATGATGTTTATGACCAAGATGGATAGCTAGCTGTTTCATTTAATCCTAGGACTTGTGTTTGAATTCATATTTTCCTCAATGTTGCAAAACGAAATAGATTTTTGAGAGAGATTTCAGAGATTGTGGTACAGCTTTTTTTAAAAAAAGGTGAATGGAGTGGTATATTTACTAGCTAAGGTCAGATAACAATGGTTTTAATTTGTGAACAAAATGACATTTACATGTTTATGAAGAAAAAAAAAACTACTATATTCTTACTGTTTTCTTATCACAGATGCAGAGTCAAGTCCAAGAAGAGAGATGGCTTTGTCTTTGTCTGGCTCGCCATTCCTCAAAACCTTCAGTCTCAAAGGCATGTTGACATCTGATTTCTTACCAGCAGGTTTCTTTAGTGGAGGGCTGTTTGGAATCAGCAGACCTTCAATGGGCCAGTCAAAAGCCTTTCAGCACAGAAATAAATATTGATTCTATGTAGGTATTATAATACTATATATTATAAAAATGATAAAAATGCTGCTGCTTGGAGACATCAAAGAGCTTCACATGTGGAATTGGAAAATAGATTGAAGTTCAAGAATAACAAAAGTATCAGTACTAGCAAATACGTTACACCAGTTCTTCTGCAGACAGGACTCAGCTGAGAATAACTGAAAGTTAATTTTTTTTCATAGTTATTTCAAAATTCACAGATAGTTGAATAGTTACATAGATTACTACCTGCCTAGGAGAGATACTGTAAGGTGGAAAGCTATCATGGTTACTCACATGTATATTTGAAAGTAACTCATGAAGCCACTGAATCCCATATTCTCAGTGTTTGAACAATTGGAGATGACAAAACCAAAAGCCTGAAACTACAACTTCAGACATGTAAGATCTTTTGGTTCCCAAAACTAATCAACAAAAGTTACTAGGTTTGTGCAAAGCATTGAAGGGCTGTTTTGCTTCAGTGATGCTTTAAGTGAGGCAACATGCTCCCAACATTTCTGACAACAAAGTGAAGCTGCCACGTTGTGCTGCTGTGTTTGCTCTAACTGCTTACAAATATATGGGAGAACCCCCTTCTGGCTATTGGATCTGCTAGCTGAGGCTTCTACAACAGGAAACACTTCACTGAGGTAAATCTTGCCTCCTGTTTATATTGATGAGGAGAATCACATTGTCTTCACAAACATCTTCCTAAGGTAAATCCAAGTCACCTGGGAAACTGGAGTTTAATTCTATGTGTGACATGCTGGCTAAAATATGCCAAAACTGATCAAAGTTGTTCTTAATATTCGTACGGTAGCATATAGCAAAGGTATGACTAAGATTGATAAATCAATACCTTCTTTACATTACTATAAAACATTATATCAATGTCTCATTGAGCAAAGTAATGATGGGTGACAGAGGTCAATACCTATGGCCCTTCTGGTATGACCATAGCTTATGGAAGATTGTGACTTGGAATGTAAGAGGATTAAATGGTATAGAGCCAGAATTAACTAATGGAAGAGGAAAACAGAAAATAGAAATATGTCTCTGAAATTAAAATAAAGGGGAAAAATGTAATAGATATGAATAAAGATAGTCTGACCTTGTGGAGTAGAGATGATGAAAAGATTCAGAGAAATGAAGGTGTAGGTTTAATTATGAATGAAAGGGTTGAAATCTATGTCATAAAGTATGAATTGGTGTCATCTAGGTTGCTATGGGTAAGTATGAAAATAGAAATTCATAGGTATATGATAATTTTATGTTACACTTCATGCATACAGATGTCAAAGAAATAAATATAGTTCTAAAAGAATTGATATGATTATCATGCAAATATGAAAAGGGATGTTTGGTAGAATAATATAGAAAAAGAGGGTGTGGATTAGAAAAAATACATATGAGAGTGCTGCAAAAATGAGAATGAAGGAAATTTATATAGAGAAAAGTAGAGATGCAAAAACATAATTTAAAGAGGTAGAGAAAATGCACAACAATTTTGACAGAAAAAGTTGTTTTGGAAGTGGGTGAAGAGGGCTGAACAAGAATCTTCCAGCAGAGTGAGTAGAATTAAAAATAGAAGTGATGAAATAATTTGGAACGAAACAAAAGTGAAGGAGTGCTATGGGTATGCTGAACTATCCTTTTCACAGCAAAGTTATATTATTTTATTATAGTAAGTGGCATATCACATATCCATTCTCCAAGCAACTTAATCTTTTATTGGGAAGCTGCATGATGCCGTGAAAAGAAACATTTGCTTTAAGAAGTTGGCAAGAGGTGCTACATGAGGGCTCCCTGTGCTCTGAAGCACATTTTTTCCCTTGAAATCTAAAATACTGCACAGCCGTACTAGATACATTGCATTATTGGTGGGAATGAGACAACCACTTCAGCCAGCAGCAAGTGCTGATAAGGTAAGAAAAATCCAAAAAACAGAATTCCAAGCACATGGCCTGTGTCACTCTTAATTAAACTTCTTTACTTAGTTGCAGTAGAGAATGCTGTCCATTTTGATTGTTTATGCAAGCTTTTAAAAGTGCCATTTGTACCTTAAAATGTGGAAGTGCCAAATTTACCTTTGCCACATGCACCAAAATTTGTTTGCTAGCCCTGTATCTTCAAACCCCCAAACCATGTACAAAGATATGATGCATTAGTACATGGATATCACATCTGTTTCTTTCATTACTGCATTACAAAGAATTACTGCAATTCTTTGATCTACATTAGAAATTAGTTGCCACCACTAATGGCAATACTGGCAGTAACAGATGTTTTCTCATTTATTATTGAGCTTTTTCTTTCATCTTCTTTCAATGTTCTTTTTATCATTTATACGTTGATGTGGCTTCTCACATGAACATGTGTGTGGGCAGCATACGGTACAATACTGCAAACCTAAACTGGAGGCTAGCCAGCATCTGAAATAAGAATACTTACAATGAGTACATCCAAATGATCAAACCGATATCATAAGGGCCCATGAATAATGTTGTGGATACAAATTTCAGATAGGAGATGTGGAATTTGAGGGAACAGATCTTCCTCTCTTCTACCTGGATGCTTTAGTTACATTCTGTTTTACTTGGACAACTTTTTTATTCTGACTGGTGGGGTCTAGAAGGAGAGCCTTTTCTGCTGTTGCCCCCACCCTGTGAAACATCTTACCCCGAGATGAGATTGTCCCCCTCTCTTATGGCCTTTTGGAAGAACGTTAAGACCTGGCTCTGCCACCTAGCACAGGGAGCTAATGGGGGCTTGCAGCACTGGGGGTGGTTGGTGGTTTGAGGGCACTCTCTCCATCTTTTAATCCTGTATATTTTTGTAAAGACTTCTACTGTTTTTTATCGCTTTTTTATTTGTAAGCTGCCTAGAGTCACTTATACAGTGAGGTGGGCAGTGTATAAATTTGTTTGATAAATAAATAAACAAATAAACAAACGTTGCCCTCCCTTCAGTGAAGCCTGAATGTTTAGAGAAAAAAAAATACCTTCAAGATTACTTAGTCTAATCACACTGAGACTGTAATGGAAAAAATAAACCAAACAAAATGGACTACACCCTTCCCCGCCTCTTTCGGATATGACCAAGGTCAAACCCAGTTCCTCTCTTGGCTTAATCCTATCAGACCCAAAGTGACCCTCCCTGTCCCAGACAAAGCCCCCTGCAAGACCATATAGATCAAAGAATAGAAGCCTCCCCACCAGCTCACAGCACAACCCAGGGGCAGCCCTAACAAGGGAGTTGCAACCTAGAGAAACTCCAACCTTCCATCTTTTTATCAGCTGATGACCTCAACATTCTATCTCCTTAACAATGGGCTTCCCCAGCTGTGCTGCTCTCCTGAAAGGCCCACTTTGCCTAACAACAGAACTCGCCCCAGGCACACTGACAAGGACCTGCCAACTTCCCCAAACTGGCCAGACAGTCAGATCTCTAGAATTTCCTGCCTTGTATCCCTCAACTTCTATAAAAATCTTTGCTTTCCCATTGTTCAGGGTCCCTCTTTCTTGTAAAGCAGGCACCCAATGATAATTGCAATAAACATGGTTCTTCTCCTCAGTGTTGTGCTCCTTACTTTGGCAAAAATTCCACGACAGAGACATGGATGAAAGAAATAATATTTCAGAGTATTAGTTTCATGTTGACCATCAGCTTTACAGAAAGTACTTACAGACAGTACAGGATAACTTACACATGCAACAAATTCAAAGCAAAAGAATTGCCTTGAAATAGGTTTTCCAGCATGCAGCACAAAGCTAAGAAATTTGTAAAACAGACACAAATTATGCACTGAAGATATTATCTAGCCAGGTAATGAAACGCCTGCAAGAAAACAACCAAGCTCAGAGAACCCCAAGGACTCCACAGATGCAAATTATTGCTTTGCACACACCTAATAGCTTTAAGAATTCTTGACAATCAGTAATAAAGGATAGGATAAGGTGTTAAGAAAGATAATAATAATGAAAGATGAATGGCAGTTTCTGTATTTTTATGGGTAGCGATTTGTATTAATCATATGGAACAATTCCCTAGATTGCATTGCAAACCATTTCAAAACTTATGGGAATATTGTAGGCAGTTTTTAATACGACCTGAAGTCTGCATTTTGTGGAAAATGGTCAAATGGCTCCCTGGGGTAGAAGATTTCTGTGGAGCTTCTCCAATGAAACTTTCTGTGGATTGTGATTTCAAGAATTATGCATCTAAGTTTTAGTATGTGATTCATATGGCTGTTATTATCCCACCCTATGGTTAGGGTGTGTGTGTGTGTGTGTGTGGGTGTACCTATATATTTTAAATGTCTTGGATAAATATGTACAGATCACATATACATGTGTATTTGTATATTCTTCCCCCTCTAAGAAAT
The DNA here is from genome assembly GCF_059951505.1 of Python bivittatus. Lineage (NCBI taxonomy): Eukaryota > Metazoa > Chordata > Lepidosauria > Squamata > Pythonidae > Python > Python bivittatus. Next base: position 49,363,471 of record NW_028277075.1, read on the forward strand.
TACCTGATTTAATTCTCCATTTGGAAGTACAGGCCACATATAGGTCAACTTATTCCATAAAGGATTCTCCACTTTTGATTGTTTCCATTGACCAGGCTTACTTGTTCCTTCGTGTTTAATGGCCCATCTGAAAGAAAAAGGTCCATTTTCTTATAAGAAGGTTCACTTGCTTTTTAACTAATATGTTTCTGACTGGCAGTAATTCTTGGACAGCTAAATCATCCTTCCCTTTGGCAAACAATTCTTTTAAAAACGTATCAAATACTGTACGTATGCATATATGTGTACTGTTGTCTGCTCTATTTTCTCCCCATGCTGGCTTTCAGTTCGTTACTCCTGCTTTGTGAATTTAATTTAACCTTCTATAAATGTTGTTACTTTCATGTATTTTTTTTTTAGTATTGTTCTATAGATTTGAATGTTATTGTTCTTTCCCAATATTTTAGATTGTTTAAAAAGATGTACTACTGGTTCATGCTATTTACCAGATATACCACTCCACAACAGTTGGTTCATAATGTATTTTATGATAACACAGTGATCCAAAGGCCAAATGAACTGAGTAAAGAAAATAAACTATAGGACAAAATATAGGAAGCCACACATAATATGCATCTTATAATCAACTAAGTACATATAAAACTTTAAAAAAATACTTTTTAAAAAAGATGGACTATATAACAATAAAGTACAAGGTAAGACAACATGGAATATTGTGTCTTTTTTTATGATATACAACCACACATAACACTCATATACAAAAATTTTCCTTTCATGGCAAGATACTAGGTGCAAACAGGAGAAACTGTTGATACGAACTATTGATACAAGAAAGAGGAGTCATTAGATTTCTTAACTACTAACATATTCCTTTACCATTCTATTTACTGCCCATTTAACAAGAACAAGGAAATTAATTTCTTATCTAGAGCATTGGAAATCAATACTCTTTCAATTACATTATCATAAATCAGTTTGATTCAGATCCCTTGGATTCATGTCAGTACTCTAATTTCCTTTAAGAAACTGGTTATGGGACAGGAACTTTGATTTTAAAATGTTTTGTGTTTTTTTCTAAAACCGTAGATGAATGGGGTAACCAGATAGATGAGTTACAGATGTTATAGCAAAATTACCTGATGCATTCGGTCTATCTAAAGGGGGTCTAATTTAGTTTGTTTTTCTTTTAAATGTATCTTTCTTTGTTCAGAAATTTGCAAATACAGTTTGAGAGGAAAAGGGGGCTTGATTGCTATCCACTTGAGCAAAAAGCAGTTTGGGATCCAGTTGCACATGTGAAGCCTGTCAAGATTCTGCCAGGTCTTGTGCATTATTGGTAATGAAAATCTGCAGTGTACACCACATGGTTTTTCCTGAAAGTGCTATTAAGCTGCCAGGTTTCAGCCACAGTATGATTTTTAATAACCAAGTTCAAGCCTTCTGAAAACTGTGTTTTATAAATGAAAAGCTGACAATCTCTGAACTGCATTGGCACTAATAGGTAGCAAAATAATGACTGTATAAGTGCCTAAATGCATTCTGCCCTTACAGCACTTCATTGGGGGCAGGGGGTCTGCTTCAGCTTTCAATACTATCTCTAATTTAAACTACAATATTTTTCATTTGCAGCCACTAGGTGGAAACAGCGGTTCATGGAAGCTCAGTTGAGAGCCATCTATTTTCAGATGCTATATCACATTTAATCCTACTTATGTTATTTCAGTTTCTTTGTATTGCAGACAGTCCTAATACAATTGCTTTCCCCCTTATGGCATTCAAAGATGTAACGCAGAATTTCTCATGCCCCCAACAGCATCAAATCTCTGTTTTTCAAGAACACATGCAAAGCTCAATGCTAGGTTAAAAACAATTATGACAGATTTTCTAACTCCATAATCAATAGGTATGATATGAATCCTTTTCCTATTAGAAAAGCAAAGAAGAGACTGACTAGGATTGAAACAGGTATGTCCATCTCCGTCAGTAGGAAGGATATTCAATCTTGCATTCCCACATGAAAACAAATCTGGGTCAGACTGAACAGTAGATCTGGTGGGTGCATAATGGAAAAAGCAAAGGGAAGTGCTACACTGTGAGCAATAGTGAAACAAGATCACTTAATGTACCCTATGGTTTCAGCTGAAGCCAAGATCTACCTGTATTTCTTGATATTTTACCACTTTGTAGAAACTTGGGAGAAAACTAACAGGAGCATCTTTTGCACATTTACTAAGAATACATCACATTATGTACAGTGGATTTTTTTTCCTAAGAAAGTATATGTTTTTCTCATTAATGATTCTTACCACATGCAGGGAATATCTTGAATCTGCTACAAACCACATGCCCAAGCATAGCATGACACATGCAGAAAACATACTGGCAGGCTGTAAAAAGGCCAATTTTTGGCTAGAGAGACAGGCTTTGCTTCCTTATTTTTGCAAACTTTCCTAATACAGTTGTTTCTCCCCAAAGGTCTCCCAAACCTCTCCACTAAGTGATTAACAAAAGTGAGAGATGTGTGTTTGTTTGCACAATGTAGTTTCGTTTTGTTTGCTAATTATAGAGCTATCTCCACTCCTGTTCCCTTTCAGCCTCTCCTTGAATCTAGGTAGTGAGATCAGCTCAAGTAAATGAAATTAGGTTTTACAATGCCTTGGGCTTGTACTGCAGATCAAATGGGTTGAAGTATAGCATGGCTCAGTGTCTTTATGGGATTCATTATAAAGCTAGATGTAAACATTTCAGTAGGGCTGATCCATTCATTAACATGGTATTTTTGTAAGTCCCTAATAAAATTAATAAGCTTTCATTTGATTTGCAGGACTATAATATTCTGACAGACCTTTCATCCTAAGATTTCAGCACTCAACAATTAAAGCAGTATCTGGCTATAGAATACACATAATTTTGCTTTTGTTGTTATAATGTTGCCTCACTAAAACAACAAAGCATGGTAAAATTAAACTTTTGAAGCATGTTGCAGAGCTCCACAAAAATTAGCCACTGTCACAGCTGGGCAGTAGGAAAATTAAAGTAGAATTTCCCTACTATTCTTTTTTTAACCACATGGGAACATTACATTATCCATGAATTTTATCAGATTAAATATTCCAGCCTACAATACACCAATATATACAGCAATGCAGTCTGCATGTTGCACTTGATCAGGAACTATCCCAGAAAATTACTGCATTCGTACACAGAAGCAAATAATTATATACACTATAGAAATGACATTGTTTATTTGTGATATTTTTAGTCCTACAAGCTTAGTAAAGTATTTAAAAAACATGTGGGATTCAAGTACAGTTCCCAGGTAAAAGAGAACGGAGCTGAGCTATTGAAACTTTATCAACAGATGAAACAATCATGCTTTCTCTTAGTCCTCTTATTAACTACTGTATGGAACATCTCCCTCCTAACAGCACCAATGTAGCCTTCATGACATTTTCAGTCCTATAAATCCTCAACCTCATAATTAAGTGTAGTGCTTTACAGGAGTTCACTGGGTGACTCTGAGCCAGTCACTCTCTCTTAACTTAACCTACCTCACAGAGTTGCTGTTGTGATAAAATGAAGGCAAATCCCCATGAAAGCTGTTTTGAGTTCCTGGGAAAAAGTAAGATATAAAACTGACAAATAACATTTTCCTAGCAATTGAGAGAGGGGATACCACCATTACTGTCCAAAATCCAAAATGAAAATTAAATCAAAAGTTGTAAGATAACAGTTGACATTTTGTTAGCATAGAATAGTCAAGACTAACAGGTTCTTATACTTCTTATACATGAAGGGCAAGCTGTAAATTGTATAAGGTACAACTCCCAAATGAAAGGTGCAAAGTGCATTGTTAGGGGACACTGACAAAAGAAAGAAAGGCTGAGTTCTTTTTTCGCTCACGGGGTAGCTCCCTCTTGTTGACTTTCAGTCTAGATGTTGGTGGACCTCTTCCTTTCTTCCATTAGGATCCACAGTACCAAGAATGGGATAGACATTGGCAACATTACACATTCATTTATTTAACAACAGTATTGCATGTATTTCAATTTCCCCCCACATTTCTGGAATTTGGGGGCAAAAAAGCACCCTTGATTTTTAAATAATTGCTTCAAAATTTCCAGAAATGTTACATCTTTAGGGAGGTAGCAACTATAATGATTTTAATTGTGAGCTGCCCAGAGTCACCCACTGGGGGGAGATGGGCGGCATACAAATTTAATGATAAATAAATAAATATAAGTAATTAAGTCTGGTCAATATAATATGGCAATAGTGATATTTCTAGAGGATAGATGATCTGGCAAGTATGAAGACAGATTATTCAAGCAAGAAAAAAAATCTCATACTGGAATCTTATATAAGGCTGGCAAGTATTTGTGACACGTTTCTCAGACTCAAAGCAGGTCAAGCAGGTTTGCAGTTTGGATCACCTCTACCCTTATTCATCAATTCTCATTTCTTGATGTAGGTCATTAATGCTTTCTTTTTCTATCTTGCCAGTTTACTGGGACAAGTGTATTCCCTTTTGCTTCCATACATCAGATGTCTCAAAGGGAAACTCAGTGGTGGAGATATTTTTTTCTTTCATTTACCAGAACTTACCATCAGTCTTACCTTTATAAATATGCTTCAGTTTATAGGTTGCATGAAGCAACACAACAGAAAGAAAAGGGTTAAAAGGTTGAAGATTTTGGAAAATTTAAGTAAAGTTAACCTGTTTGTTTGTTCCATCACATTTAAATCTGAAAATGAAATCAAACAGAGTACTGTATGTTATCTGAATATGATATTCTACATAATAATTACCTTGAATACCAGCCCAAAGCAGCATGCTTCTCAAAAACAGTAGGGAAAAAATCAACAGATTTGCAGACTACTACTGGGACAGGGACAAATTATATTTTTCTCATATTTTTCTTCAAGTGGTTCATTATTTAGAAATAATGAACCACTTGTCAGAAAGGGATTGCTATAATCAATGGAAGGGATTTTCCTTTCCTTTTCTCCTTAGTTTTCTGAATGCTCTGTGTCTCCCTCTTGGTCCTCCTTAATTTTAGTCAAGCTGCTCTAGACAGCACTCCTGCTGCATGGCTACTTCTTCCAAAGACAATCCATTAAGGACAAGAAGCAGCAATTGCAATATTACATCAGCAGAGAAGGTGAGTGAAGAGGCTCTTCAATGCAGTGTATGAGGAGAAAGCTTCCTCCAAGGTGTCTTGAAGAGTTGAGGGTGGGCTGCTCTGAAGCTGCTTGGCTTTGCCCATCTCCAGCCTATTTAAGGGGTTGCTGGCATAGAGGAGCAACAGCTTAGAATCTTGGCATTTCCAATAAGGGCTGGGTAAATGCCAACCTGAAATCCTGAGAAGCTGTTGCCAGCCATACAACAGACTAACTCCAGTCACTTATTCTTGTCATGAGTCTCCCAGATGTATTATTTTATTATTTTATATTATTGAGTTTATAGGCCACCAAATCAAAAACTCAAAGCAGCATGCGTAATTAAAATATCACAAAATATAATATAAAAACAAAAATAGAGCATATGAGGGAGGAAAAAAAAATGCAGCTTGAACTCCCAGCTACTCATCATCCACCAATGGCAATCACAAATCGGCCTGACCTCTGGGCTGTTTGAAAAACCAGCTTTTTAGAGTTTTGCTGAAGGATGTGAAGGTCAGAGCCAGACAAACCTCTACAGGAATGGTATTCCAGAGGGCAGGAGCAGCAACTGAGTAGGTATGACTCTGGTTTCCCACAACATGGCACTGTTTAGTCAACGGGACCTGGATCATGTCTACCTCATCACATTTTTAGGATCAGAGAGAAAACTGGAGAAAGGTGGTCCTATAAATAGCCAGGTGAGCCACATAGGGCTTTATAGATGACAACCAGTATCTTGAATTTCATCTGGAAATCCACAGATAACCAGTGCAACTGGTGGAGCAGAGGTGTCACAGAGGTAACCCCATAACTGCTACTGTAGCACAGCTGTACTCTGGACCAGCTGTAGCTATCAGCCTTATGGGGTAGACCAGATCAGGAACCTAACTCTACAGAAAGACTAGAACAAAGTTTATTGAGATAGCTATAGTAACAGAAACTTGAAAATCTTCCTGTGTATTTTCTTTCTTCTTATACTCCAGGGAGTCAGGGGGAGCCAATCTGATTTTTTTTAATACTTTCCTGCCTCTCTGGGCTTAACACATGTTTTAGCACCTGCTGTTGTCCTAATGACTTCTGGATGTCTTCTCCAAAGCGCTCTACAATAGCTTCTGAGTAACATCAAGGGCAGCCAGAAATACAGTGCATTACAGTAATCCAGATGAGAGATGACTAAGGCATGAGTGACATTGAGGAGGTCTGTTGGTTCAGTAACAAGTACAACTAGTGTACAAGACGGATCTGTGGAAAAGCCCTCCTAGCCACAGCTGCCATTTGCTCTTCCAGTAAGAGCCATGAATCCAGGAGGACCTCCAAATTGTACAACAGTTCTGAGGAAGTACAACCTTATCAAGAACAACAGATGGCAAATCTTCAGGTACAAATGATCCATAATCCCACAGTCTTTCGGTCTTGCTAAGTTTGAGCCTGTTTCTTCCCATCTAGACCCTAAGAAACTCCAGGAACTAAGGCAGCATTGCTTGGTCAGTTGGGGGTCAAGATATGTAGCTGGGTAAGATAAATATGCTGATGATATCAGATTCCATGCAGCCAGATGACCTCCCCCAACAATTTCATCTAAATGTTAAGTACAGGAAAGGAAGCTTTGAGCTCTGGGAACTCCACAAACCATGGTCCTAGGACTTGATCTCTCCCACACTACCACCACTGACTGAAACCAGCCCCAGAGAAAGGAGAACCACAATAAAACATTCCCCCTCTCCCTCAAATCCCAGAATCAGTCCAGAAGGATATCATGATTAATGGTATCGAAAACCTCTAAGAAGTCAAGTAGGGCCAAGAGAGTTGTACCACCCTTATCCCAATTCCAGAAGAGGTCATCCACAAGTGCAGTCAATGCTGTCTCAGTGCTATATCCTGGCCTGGATTCTGACTAAAAAGAGTCCAGATAATTTGTTTCCTGTAGGGCCCTCTGGAGCTGCAGTCCAGCCACATTCTCCACAAACCATAATTCCTCCATTTGTATCTATTATATTTAGAGTTACACACAGGTCTGAACTTAGATCAAAATTATACAGATCTACAACCAAGAGAAGATATAAATGACCATTCAAAGAGAGATTGGTACGCTTATCAGGCCAACAGTAGTAGAGCTGGTGGCAATATTTGGGCAGACAAAGGCATTCTAAGGCCCACTCTGGCTGACACTGTTATAGGAATTCAATTCATATCTGAGAAATATCGACCCTCTTAGTATTGGAAATATACATTTCATTGAAAGTATCCTAAATGTTATATCCACCATAGCAAGAAATATATTACATCTTTAAGATGATGCTTCTTTGAAAAATGAAGATAAAAATGCACATCTAGAATATCACCTAACTGCCAGTGAAGACTGAGAAGGATTAATTAACTGAGATGGTTTCTATGAGAACTATTGTTATCTTGGAAAATTAATGCAAATTCTAGCTTCCAATAAACTTATAAAAGAGTAAACAATGCCGTTACCAAATTTATACATAATACAAACTAGCAGGACTACCAAATCTTTGGAGGAAATATGACAAATTCTGAATTATTACAGTTAATAGGAAATTGTGACACACAGAAACATACATACACACACATACACACACACACTGAACTGCTAGATTTTGGTACAATTTCTTATTAACTGTAATAATTCAGAATTTGTCATATTTTTTCCAAAGAGTTGGTAGTCTTGCTAGTCTCTGTCTGTCTGTCTGTCTCTCTCCTAAGAAAAAGTACTGTATTATGCATATAGAGAATAACCAAATGGGTATTTTAGGGAATAAGATATTAACCCAAAACATAATGAAAGATGAAGTGGTAATAAAGGATAACCATATTTCAAGTTACTAAAATAATGCTTAGTACAAAAATACTAGTGACAATTTAGGGTGTATGAACTAAAACATCAATAAGATTTAAGCAGTGACAAGACTTCAGTCTGCATTCTATTCTGGCTCCATAATTTTAAAAAAGGATGCTGACTAATGAAAATTATTCAAGGAAAATAAATAAACTGACTTAAGTTTGAATAGAATGTTGTCTACATAAAGACCACTGGATGATCAGTATTAGATAGCTGTAGTTTTCAGATTCCCATTCATTCTACAAGACCTTTTGGTATGGTCCAAATAAAACTGGAGGCAGATGATCAGGAGTACATTATGAGTATAGTTTAGCTACTAAACACAGTTGCCTGAGCTAAATATTTACCTAGATATCTTGCCCTTACTATTAAATAAATATCAACTCTTAACCTCTCCCCCCTAACTAACTGCTATTTCCTACCTAGTGTTAGTTCTAAATTTGTACATTTAAAATAGTTTCCATATGCCTCTTGAATTTACTTTGGTTAGCAATGTTGGAAAACTTCCTATTTCAAAAAGAAGAGAATCTGCCCAACTCAGAATCTGTGAAAGTAAGACACTGTGTCTGAAATAAGAATTGCCATTCTTTGCTCTTACCAAAAGAAGAACAAACATGACAACAGAAAAGAGTTATAATCACAGAAAACTATGAACTAAAGAGATACACAGCAGAATTAATTGGGCCTGTCTATCCCTCACTTACATATACCAAAATGAGGTATATATTGGCCTTTGTGAACAGGAATTTATTTATTTATTTATTAAATTTATCTCCGCCCATTTCCCCCTAATGGGGGACTCTGGGCGGCTCACACAATCCATTAAAATAATGAATACATATAAAATTACAAAAGACATAAAAACTGTACAAAACATTATCAAGAAGAAAAAGTGCAAGAGACAGATGGTTTCTCGGGCTAGAGACAAAAGGCTTCTAAGGGACTAGCTGTTCCCACACTCGATGTCTCCCCTCCTCCCCCCAGGCCAAATGGCAGAGCCAGGTCTTCAAATCCCTCTGGAAGGCCAGGAGTGAGGGGACCAATCTCAACTCTGGGGGCAGGATATTCCAAAGGGCGGGGGCCACAGCCGAGAAGACCTATCTTTTGGACCCCGCTAATTGGAGCTCTTTTACCGAGGGGGTCTGAAGCATGCCCTCTCTGTGTGACCAGGTGGGACAGGTTGAAGTCATGGGGAAGAGGCGGTCCCTTAGGTAACCTGGTCCCGTGCCATGTAGGGCTTTAAACGTGATAACCAACACCTCGAATTGGACTCGAAAACAGACTGGTACTCAATGTAGCTCGCGGAGCAACAGTGTTACATGGGCCCTTCTTGGGGCTCCAAAAATAGCCTGTGCAGCTGCATTCTGGACCAGCTGTAGCTTCCGGATACACTTCAAGGGTAGCACCATGTAGAGTGCATTGCAGTAGTGACAGTTCAAAGGGTGTGATGGAATGGAATTATCAAGGCCAAGCTCAGGGAGATAAGCATTTTCTTAGCTCACCAGAACCGCGTGGGAGGAACAAAAGGATGAGACTGACACTTCCCTGAGGAATTCACACTGTTGTGGCTGAAGGACTTTGGGAACTGGGGTTTTAATCTGGGAAGATTCTTGCTAGAGGTTGTAGCTAATAAACATAGCTGGACTGAATTTGCATGGTCTCTTGGAGTTCCTTGGGCTAGGCCTGACAAAGGGATTATTATTGTAATCCCAAAGCAAATTTATGGTAATTTATTATTATTATTAGAAAAAACTGCCTCAACATCTCTAAAGAAGAGCTCCAGTATGACCCAGAATGTCTGCCTCAGGGAATGCACACTTTTGCCAGAACTCAGTCTGCAAATGTAGCTTCTACTGAACATGTGCATTATAATATATAATGCCTAATTTTGTTAAATTGTATTTAACAAATACATAAATTTAACAAATTTATACAAATATAAATTATATTATATTTGTAATATAATATAATACCTAATAAAATGGGAGCAGATGCTTAGATTGCAGCCTGACAACTTTCTTCAAAGAGATTAATGCTATTTTGCAGAATATGAAACAAAATTCTGGTTCTAATAGAAGCATCAAGTCAGACTCTCAGGTCATTCTGACACTTATATTTAAAATCTGTTAAAATAAAATATTTTATTATTATTGTAATCCCAAAGCAAGATTACACTAATCTTTTTTTGGGGGGGGTGTGTCTGGGATGGGATAAATCTTATCCTAAATCAATCCTAAAAGTGATTCGACCATCATCATGTTCTTATGAAACCTAAAAATCCTTATCAGGAACCAATGTATTAGAGCTGAAGAAATGATAGCTGATTGTCAAAAGAATCATTTCAAAATGGTACACCTGAGAAATTTGCTAAAATATATTTAGAACATTTTCCTGTAGAGGTGGAAATTTTCATTTCCCTGAAAATCTAGAATGTATCAGAAGCCCCAAAAGACTGGAGCTCTTTGGGCTTGTGGCTTGTTTTTATAGCTATTTAGTATATTATCTAATATCCAGCAGAAGGGGCAGGTTGCAGACCCCACCCGTCAAGGAATTTCGATTGGTGGGGTCTAGGCAGAGAGCCTTTTCTGCTGCAGCGCCCGCCCTATGGAACATCTTGCCGCCTGAGGTGCGGTGTGCCCCCTCCCTCATGGCCTTCAGGAAAGAGATCAAATCCTGGCTCTGCCAGAAGGCCTGGGAGCCAGAGGGGGGCCCGCACCTGTGGAGATGGCTGGTGGGGTGAGGGGTTGTCCCCCCCCCCAGCATCTTACAGGTTTTTTAGGGCCAATTTATAGGAGGTTTTTAGGCCATTTTTATATAAGTTTTTAAACTATTTATAGATTATGTTCATGTTTGGAGAGTCCTGTGTTTTTTCTTTTTTATTATTGTGAGCCGCACAGAGTCACCCATTGGGGGAGATGGGCGGCATACAAATTTGAAAATAAATAAAAATAAAAAATAAAAATATTATCTCTCTCTTCCCCCCAAAAAGGAATAAATGGAGGAATTATTTCTAGATGGAAACAGTAGGCTCACAACTTCCAGACAAAGAGGAATCTAGGCCAAGTGGTGCTGTGATAACTTCTTTATTGAGGTCTATCTTTACCTACGAGGAAAAGGTATTCCATCAAATAGGCATCACATGAATAGGCAGAGTCTATCATCACTGAATACTCATGCCCATGTCCCATATCTTTAAACTCATGGCAAGGAGGGACCCAAAGCAGCAGCTCTTGTAATGAAGCATAGGGTGGGCTGATTCTGACTGGGAGACATGGTCCTGGAAGTACATGGTTGCCAAGCCATGTAGGGCTTTGAAGATCAAAACCAGCAATTTAAATTGGAGCCAGAAATGTATCAGTAACCAATGCAGCAACTTCCACATAGGTGCTACACCTCTAAATCTATCAGCATTTTGAACACAATTTCTGAACACTGCATTTTGAACACTGCATTCTTGAACACTGCATTTTGAACACAATTTCTGAATCATCTTCAAAGAAAAACCCATGTAAAGCAGTCTTAGTAGTCTAGCTACGAGGTGATAAAGGTGTGAGGCAATCTTCAAAGAGCCACCCGATCCAGAAAGGCTTGCACTGGCACAGCAGCCAGAGTTGACCATGCCTCCTAGACATGGCTTCCACCTGTTTGAGCAGTAGTCCCAAGTCCAAGAGGGCCCCCAAATTGCAGACCTGCCCTTTCAGGGGTGGTGCCTCCTCTTCCAGAGCCACCTTAGGGATCAGAATGCCAAATCACACTTACAAACAGCAATTCCATCTTCCAGATTTCTTTTGAGTTGATTTTGACCTACCCAGCACTTATAATCTTTAAACACTGGATTAAGACTTGGGCATGGGATGGAAATGGCATCCCCGTTCTGGCCTGGGATGGCGATATATCACAGAGTAGTGATATTATCAGCAAATTAATGAGCTGTCTCAGCAATTTCATCTAGATATTAAAAATCATGGGAGAAAAAGTTGAATTCTGTAAGAATCCACCTTGAAGGACCCAAATACTCAACTGCTTTCCCCCCATGCACACTGATTGGTACTGTCCAGTCAGGTAGGAGAAAAACCAGCTATGTAAATTTAATTTTAATTTAAAATTATAGATCTTATCACTATCCATTGTAGCAGTTCAGATACTGTGTTCAATAGTATCAAATACAACTGAGAAGCCCAAGAGGGGTGCACTCCACTAATCTAGATCTTACATATTGTAGGTCATCTACCAGGACAAGCAATTGTTTCCATCCCATGCCCAAGTCTGAGAATGCAACAGCTAATTCACGTGAATTGGCTGAGCAACTCCCAAGACGTAAGTAGATGAGATGCTTGAAAGTATAGGCTATGAAATACAGCGCCCTCTTGAAATAGACTCTTTGCAGGAACAAGGACTTCCATGAAATCTTAAGTACTCAATTTGTAGCTTTCAAACAAATGATTTCATGCTCCTGTCCAACCCTAATTGTGAACTCTGGTACTTTGACTGTTTGGAAATCTCTTCTCTGGACTTTCTGAGTTATGTCTGGTTATCATTACAAAATCCTTTGACCTGAGGAATGGATTTGACTGTTTTTTCCATTTTTCAACCACTTGCTTTGGAATTGGCTTTTCATCTTGTTGCCTGTAAGACCTTGGGCTGTTTAATGTCTACACAGTTACCTTCTTACATTTACTGACAGCTTTGGCCAAAAACTAGGATACTTAGAGGACTTCCTTACAGGTGGTCCTTGACTTACGACCAAAATTGGGACTGGAACTTCCATTGCTAAAAAATGCAGTCATTAAGTGAGTTGTGCCTGATTTTATAAACTTTTTTGCCACAGTCATTAAGTGAATCACTGCAGCCATTAAGCAAATCACATGATTGTGCTTGGGTCAGGAAAAAATGAAGCTTTGATTGTGGGATTTAATGATTAGATGGTTTGTGTTGATAGAAATAATGTGAATTAGGATTAAATAGTGATAAGAGATTAACTTTTTTTTAATTTGTACTTATATCTGTATTAGTCAGAAGTCACTTCTTGTTTCATTTCTATTCAATCCCACTTTTTTAGTTTTTGTCTTTTAGTTCTATCTTCTCTCTTTTCTATATTTTCTGATTTGTATTTTAACTGTACTTTTTATATACCTTAATAAAAGTTTTGATTAAAAAAAAAAAGCAAATCACATGGTCATTAAGCAAATCTGGCTTCTCCCATTGACTTTGCTTGTTGGAAGCCCCCTGGGAAGGTCGTAAATGGCAATCACATGACCCAGGCATGTTGCAACCATCATAAATACATGCAGGTTGCCAAGCACCCAAATTTTGATCATATGACCGTAGGGATGCTGCAATGGTCATAAGTGTGAAGACTGGTCATAAGACACTTTTTTCAGCACTATCATAACTTTGAACAGTTGTTAAACAAATGGTTGTAAGTCATGGAGTACAGTACCTGTATCTGTTTTCTTACTCAGAAAAAAATTGTTTTCTTACTTAGGAAAAATGACTGAGAAGGAAAAGAGAGTCAGCTAGGTTGGGATTCCTACCAGCAATTTCACTGGAGACAAAGATTTGAATTCTAACTTGCACTATCCAATTCTAAGGGCTTATCCACACTGCCTGATTGCCCCACCACCAGAATGGGAAGGCAACTATTTCTGGAGGGCAGAAATGGACGAAATCACCCTCTATTAATTCCACTCACCTTCAAAGTGACCTTGGGGCACATTTTTTTGCTTCACTTTCAAAGTACATTTTTCACTGTTATCTCATGTGCTCCTGTATGTTAGGGATAGGGTATTTCTGTTTATTGCAAGTTAAACTCTGCAGTTCATTGGCCACTTTGCAGAGGAAAAAATGCCCCTTCCAGTGAGCCAATTCTTGCCATTCACGCTAACAGTTTCTATATCTCCCTTTAACAGCAGAGCTGAAATAGCATAAAGACTACTATCGTCATATAGCATAGATGTTTTCTTTTCTTAAGTCGATAGTTTTCCTTGTGGCCTTTTTTTTAATGTCCAGAGATGCATCATTTTGCCATTTTTCCAGTCCCCCTGGCCCTCAGATGGCCCATTTGGGCTATTGTTAAAGTAGAACAAGATGCAAAGAAGGGAATTTTTATTTTAAAGCTGCTTATTGTATCAGTAACTATGTGCAGTTTGATCCTTTAATTTTGTATATATAAATTTAAGTGTACATGTATGTGTGTATATATGTGTGTGCATGCCTATGTTTGTGTGTGTGTGTGTGTGTCTGTATACATGCATGTAACCCAAAAGAGTATGTATATCCAGGAAGATGCACCCAGAGAAAAGAAAACAATTTGCAATCATTTCCCTGGATCAGAGTGATAGGAGGGCACAGCAGCAGGGGAATTGTCCAGTGGGAGGCCATGGTAGCCTGCAATTTAGATGGAATATTTTGCATCAGTGTCTTAATCCAGGCAGGATTTTCTTAAACCAGCAAATTAGGATGAGCACAGGGCAGTAGCAGTGTAAATAATACATGTGGATATGTCCTAATTTGTAAGATGAATATGTGGGACATTTTTAAAAAGCACATCCTTAATTATTTCCATTTCTCTAGCCTGAAGTATCAAATTTTTTGCTGTCAGCCACACAGAGCAGACCAGACCAGGAAATCAACCCCACAGAAAGCTGAAACTACCTTTATTGGGTTTGGTTATACTAACAGAATCTTGCCCCGTGCTTCCTCCTCCTCCCTATGCTCCAGTAAAGTAGAGAGGTGTCTGCTTCCAAATACTATCTCATTTTTCAGGACTTAAAAGTGTTTCAGCCCCTTTTGTCTAGGTAACAGATCATCTTCCTTACTCCCTACATTTGCCCTGCCAATCAGCTACCTTTCCTACAAAAAACTATCTAAATTAGGTCATTTTCAACTTCAGCATTCTTCCCATTCCGGCAAACCAACTAATTACGAAGGTTTCATCTAGAATGCCTTTGTTGTTGTTCAGTCTTTAAGTCGTGTCTGACTCTTCGTGACCCCATGAACCATATTGTGCCAGGCCTTCCTGACCTTCACTGCCTCCTGGAGCTTGCTCAATTCACATTCATTGCTTCGGTGATGCTATCTAACCATCTCATCCTCTGTCGTCCCCTTCTCCTTTTGCCTTCAATCTTTCCCAGCATCAGGGTCTTTTCCAAAGAGTCCTCTCTTCGCATTAGGTGACCAACGTATCTGAGCTTGAGCTTCAGTATCAATCCTTCCAATGAGCAGTCAGGGTCGATTTCCTTTAGGATTGACTGGTTTGACCTTCTAGCAGTCCAGGGGACTTTTAAGAGTCTTCTCCAGCACCACAATTCAAAGGCATCAATTCTTCAGCGCTCAGCCTTCCTTATGGTCCAGCTCTCACAGCCATACATTGCTACTGGAAAAACTATAGCTTTGATTATGCGGATCTTTGTCGGCAAGGTGATGTCTCTGCTTTTTAATATGCTCCTAGGTTTGCCAAAGCTTTCCTCCCAAGGAGCAAGCGTCTTTTAATTTCATGGCTGCAGTCTCTGTCTGCAGTGATCTTGGAGCCCAAATAAAGTCTGCTACTGCTTCCATTTCTACCCCTTTTATTTGCCAGGAATTGATTCGTCTGGATGCCATGATCTTAGATTTTTTAATGTTGAGTTTCAAGCCAGCTTTTGCACTCTCCTCTTTCACCCTCATCAAGAGGCTCTTTAGTTCTTCTTCACTTTCTGCCATAGGGGTGGTATCATCTGCATATCTGAGGTTGTTGATATTTCTCCCTGCAATCTTAATTCCGGCTTGTGATTCTTCCAGCCTGGCGCTTCTCATGATGTATTCTGCATATAAGTTAAATAAGCAGGGTGACAGTAAACAGCCTTGTCATATCCCTTGCCCTATTTTGAACCAATTGATTGTTCCATGGGTGGTTCTAACTGTTGCTTTTTGGCCCGCATACAGGTTTCTCAGGAGACAGGTAAGGTGGTCTGGTACTCCCATCTCTTTAAGAATTTGCCACAGTTTGTTGTGATCCACACAATCAAAGGCTTTTGCATAGTCAATGAAGCAGAAGTAGATGTTTTTCTGGAACTCTCGGCCTTTCTCCATGATCCAGCAAATATTGGCAATTTGATCTCTAGTTCCTCTGCCTTTTCAAAACCCAGCTTGTACATCCGGTAGTTCTTGGTTCATGTACTGCTGAAGCCTAGCTTGTAAGATTTTGAGCATAACCTTGCTAGCATGTGAAATGAGTGCAACTGTGCAGTAGTTTGAGCATTCTTTGGCATTGCCCTTCCAGGGAATTGGAATGTAAACTAACCTTTCCAATCCCATGGCCACTGTTGTGTTTTCCAAACTTGTTGGCATATTGAGTGCAGCGCTTTAACAGCATCATCTTTTACTATTTTAAATAGCTCAGCTGGAATACTGTCATCTCTGCTAGCTTTGTTGTTAGTAATGCTTCCTAAGGCCCACTTAACTTCATGCTCTAGGATGTCCGGCTCAAGGTCAGTGACCACACCAGTGTGGACATCAGGGACATTAAGATCTTTCTTGTATAGTTCTTCTGTGTAATCTTGCTGCCTCTTCTTAATCTGTTCTGCTTCTGTTAGCTTCCTGCCTTTTTTGTCCTTTATCATGCCCATCTTTGCACAAAACGTTCCCTTGATATCTCCAATTTTCTTGAAGAGATCTTTAGTTTCCCCCATTCTGTTGTTTTCCTCAATTTCTTTGCATTGTTCATTTAAGAAGGCCTTCTTATCTCTCCTTGCTATTCTCTGGAAATCTGTATTCAGGTGCTTATATCTTTCCCTTTCACCCTTGCTTTTCACGTTTCTTCTTTCCACAGCTATTTGTAAAGCCTCATCAGACAGCCACTTTGCTTTCTTGCATTTCTTTTTCCTTGGGATGGTTTTAGTTGCTGCCTCCTGTACAATGTTACGAACCTCCATCCATAGTTCTTCAGGCACTCTGTCTACCAAATCTAATCCCCTAAATCTATACATCACCTTCACTATGTACTCACAAGGAATATAATTTAAGTCATACCTGAGTGGTGTAGCGGTTTTCCCTATGTTCTTCAATTTAAGCCTAAATTTTGCAATAAGAAGCTCGTGATCTAAGCCACAGTCAGCTCCCGGTCTTGTTTTTACTAACTGTATAGAGCTTCTCCATCCTTGGCTGCAAAGTACATAATCAGTCTGGTTTTGGTATTGACCATCTGGTGATGTCCATGTGTAGAGTCGTCTCTTGTGTCGTTGGAAAAGAGTGTTTGCTATGACCAGCTTGTTCTCTTGACAGAACTCTATTAGCTTTTGCCCTGCTTCATTTTGTACTCCAAGGCCAAACTTGCCTGTTATTCCGATTATTTCTTGACTTCCTACTTTAGCATTCCAATCCCCTATGATGAAAAGGACATCTTTTTTTTGGTGCTAGTTCTAGAAGGTGTTGTAGGTCTTCACAGAACCGGTTAACTTCAGCTTCTTCACTATCAGTGGTTGGGGCATAGACTTGGATGACTGTGATATTGAATGGTTTGCCTTGGATACGCACTGAGATCATTCTGTCGTTTTTGAGGTTGTACCCCATTACTGCCTTTCCCACTCTCTTATTGACTATGAGTGCAACTCCATTTCTTCTAAGGGTTTCTTGCCACAATAGTAGATATAATGGTCACCTGAATTAAATTCACCCATTCCTGTCCATTTTAATTTGCTGATTCCCAAGATGTCGATATTCAATCTTGTCATCTCATGTTTGACCACATCCAGCTTGCCTTGATTCATAGATCTTACATTCCAGGTTCCTATGCAATATTGTTCTTTACAGCATCGGACCTTCTTTCCGCTTCCAGATACATCCACAACTAAGTGTCCTTTCAGCTTTGGCCCAGCCACTTCACTCTTTCTGGAGCTACTTGGGATTGCCCTCTGCTCTTCCCCAGTAGCATATTGGACACCTTCTGACCTGAGGGGCTCATCTTCTGGCATCATATCTTTTAGCCTTTTGATATTGTCCATGGGGTTTTCTTGGCAAGGATACTGGAGTGGTTTGCCATTTCATGCAACCCACTCCAGTATCCATGCCAGTGGACCATGTTTTGTCAGAACTCTCCGCCATGTCCTGTCCATCTTGGGTGGCCCTGCATGGCATAGCTCATGGCTTCATTGAGTTATGCAAGCCCCTTTGCCACGACACGGCAGTGATCCATGAAGGGGAGAATGTCTTAGACTTCACCTAGAATGTCTTAGATCTTTGAATAATATATTGGTCGATATGTACAGTAACAATATAAAACCTTACTGTATAGATTTGTCTAGGTATTCAGTAATACGAATTCCTATTTCACAACTAGTAATATCTACATTTTGAAGAAATTTGGGAGAGTGGCTGGTGTTTTTTAGGCTTTGAGGATGAAGAAATATGAGCTCTTAGCAAAAGAATAGTATCTATTAAACTTTAGCATGGGACAGATGCTTTTCTGAGGTGCAGAGAATGATTACATGGGAAAATATAATAAACAAATGCATTTGTTCAGTATTCTGACAACAAAACATTGCTATTTTAGTGTAATCCAATGAGAAAATGCTGAGGATTTCTTTTTTAAATACCTAACTTTTCTTCCTGGTGCAATCCCAATGTAAGGTGTCTTAACTCTTTACTCCTGGTTCTTGTTTTGCTAGTCTGCCTCAGTTTAAAGAAACTGAAAATCAGAATGATTATTTCTTAATTGATATAACTCATTTACCCTGGTAATGTTCATGCAATGTACATACTGACATTATTTACATAAATTCAGTAATGCCTCCGAAGTGGTTATAATACTCATTGTTTAACTTCTATATAAATATATTTATTTAATTGGCTTCATATAATATTTTAAACTGCAAACATGTTTTGTATAAAACCCAGATATGAAATTTAACAAAATTAGTAATTTAGTTTCTTTAGTAATATATAGGTGTAAAAAAATATGCTGCTTGAAAATCAATAGAGACATTCTTTGTTTCATCTTATATAGCACAGGAGACTTTAGAATTAATTGCAGCCTTCTAATAAACACAATGATGTAATGATGTATTTAACATTACTGATTTTTGTTTGATTCCAAATAAATTGCAGATTTTTTTCTGGTGTAATACTAAAACAATTACCATTTTGAAAAAAGGATAATTAATCTACAATTTTTTCACATTAGATCATATATCTCTAAAGAGTGCTCATGGATTTGATAGTCTTCAGCTGCTGTGCATTTTTTTCCACTTTTTTTCCTACTGATGTACCACCCCATCAGTTCTGACATTTAAATGAGTGAGTATTCAACACAAATGTGATCATTTGTACAGCATCCAATGCAGCCCCATACTGAGATGATTGCTTCTGGGAGCCATCCATGGGTTCTCGAATAGAGGGGAAAAGCCAGGCAAAATTTTATCAATTTACATTTTTCTGTGATTAATTTTTATGCAAATAAGGGCCCGACCGTGCTCCCATCTCACCTGAATCATGCGGATCATCAAAGACAAATTGAGCATCGCTTATTTAAAAAATAGGCTTTAAACTACTCTACAGCTGTGTTGGAAAATGCTAAGAGCAGGGCATGAACTTTTCTAATGTATTGGGGATATATAAGAAAATGTCTATTTTTTTTCTTTTCAATGTCCACAGTACTCCAAATGTAAATCATAACAAAACTGTAGAAGTGTATGTATCTCTTTGTAAATATTTAACAGCAAAAAACTAGTGGGAGGAGATTTTCTCCCAATATCTAATCAGCAGGTTTTGCACAAATAAAACTGTCTGGATATAAGCATTCTAAAACTATAGATCTAAAACTGTTTTTTTTCATTATTATTTGATAAATAATAATTTCCTTCTATTATTGCAAATATATTGTAGGTACAGTTATACTGAAAAAGCATGTATATATGTAAGATAGATGCATACTATAAAGCATGAGTACTAAAATATAATCAGTGTTTCCTTCTGAATGGAAATAATGAGGGAAAAAAGTCTGTCTATGCAGCTGTACACCATGTTCTAAAACACATGTTGTGGAAGTAAGCTGCGGTTGCGTTTTTACATGAATTACAAAGGCAAATTAAATAGATAGCAGTATACACCCATTTATTTTACAACTTCAAGAATGCACACAGTAATGAAATATTTTTAAAAACCTTATGATTGCTTTTAATTTTTTTTTACCAATACAATTTATTTAGATATTCTGAAGCATCTGTATTTGTAAAATTTTGGAAAGCACAATTTTTTAAAAAAAGAATTGTTAGTTGAATGTGTTTTGAAATTAAGATAAAGAAATTTAATATTTGAAAATTCCTGTAAAATGAATTAATTCACGCATCTCAGCCTAATATATACAGTAAATCAAAAGGTAGCTCAAATTTCATACTTAAAAATGACAGAATACAACTTTTGGCAGTGCTAACATATAAAAGTTAAAGAAAGGAAAATATTTATATAAATAAATTTTGAGAGGAATGTGCATTAAAATAGATACTTTAAACAATATGTATTTAAATGGTGTTTGAGAAGATTAAGAACACTGCTGAATAATATGGAATGGAATGTAGTGGCACAGACTGGAAATAGATTTGTCTCTAATTGAACTACTAATCTATGCTGATTTGCATCTATAAAAGAAAATAAACACGCAGATACACACAATGATTTTCAATTGTGAGTTCTATGGTATTTATCTCTCTCTCTCTCTCTCTCTCTGTATAAATAAAAAAGCCCACTGTTGATAGATTCAGCCTTGAGACAAAGTACCAGGGATCTCAGAATAGTGCATGTAGCAGTAAGAACTCTGCGCTCTCCATAGCTTGCCAGAAAATGGAGATGCTGGCTTGCTATGTTTCAACACCACAGCTGCAAATGACCAGAGTCTTGGGGTTATTGTTTCATATAGGTTAATTTATTAAAAAGCAAATGTGGTTTGGCCACCTATAAAGCAGCTTGATACTTCAAACTAAAATTCATTGCCTGCACTTCAAAACTCTCTAGAATTCTAAGGCAAACTTGGAGCTCAGTTATGAGATCATCCCATGAATGTTTGGGATATGGTAATGAATTCCCCATTACGCATGTGGAACATTTTCTAAAGAATGTGATCAATGCTGAATACGCATGAGTGTTTATTCACTTTGTAAACATCCACACTGAAACTGTTAGAATATTGTCACAATATGGATGAAAATAAGAGCACCAATGTTAGGTCTGCAAATACTATAGTGGACTTACAAGTTTGAAACTATTTCTTTACTAGGCCTACATAAGCAAGAATGAATAATTATCATACATAATTAGATATACTGTTGTAATTCCATACTCAGTGCTAATTTACCTTTAAACTCATTATTTAACTATATGCCCAATATAATGCCTATTACATGAAACTGTATAATGAAAAGCCAGGAATATCCAAAATAAACATCTCTTACTGAACAAGTACAACTGAAAAGCAGGGCAGGGCACACAATAACATACAAACATACATGGCAAGACATCCAATGCTGAATATTTGGACATCTGAGTTATTTTGGTATCTGTGACAATCATTCAACAACCATCTCTCGCCTTTCACTGCAGTATAAATGGAACAATAATAAATGAAATAATGATTCCACAGCCAATGAATAGAGAAGGCCAATGGATGAAGAGAAAAGTTTATGCTGCAACAATAATTGAGTCTGTCCTACAGTAGTAGATACCAGCATTGGATGGTTATTGTACTTATAAATTTATTTATTTATTTATTTATTTATTTATTTTATTTATTTAATTTATCCCCCACCCATCTCCCCGCCAATGGGGGACTCTGGGCGACTCACACTAACATTTAAATCATAAATATATAAAAATACATAAAACATCAAAATGTAAAAAACATTACTAAAAAAAAAAAAAAAAAGGAAAAGGAGAGTCCAAGAAGATGAAGAATCTCGGGCTGAAGAAAGCAGGCTTCTATGGTTTTAATGTACTGTAAGAACATGTAGGGACAAATAAAAGACCATTTCTTTATTATCTCTATATAATTATATAATATTATATAATATATAATATATAAATAATATATAAAATATAAATTATTTATATCTAAATATACACAATGTACTCATTTCTCATTTAACATATGCTTTTTTCCTTATATGGATAAGCTTTTTATTTTTGCACATACAAAGGTACTTTTTTCTCTCTCTAGTCTTTTAAAAGGCTGACTGGTCACTTTCCCATCCCAGAATGTCTTGACGTGTATTGATTGATTACCTCGGTTTTCCTGTATGTGACCAGGCTGTTTAGAGATAATAAAGAAATGGTCTTTTATTTGTCCCTACATGTTCTTACAGTACATTAAAACCAATAGCTGAAGGTGGTGGCTATTCTAGTGATAGGACTAGTCTTGATTAGTTTTAAAAAAGGCATATTTTCAAATCCTCATCAAACATATTTTCGATGCTCACAAAACAGATAAAAGTGTTTCTTCTAAAAATCTGGAATGGTTTAGACTGGAAAAATGGACCCTACCCTCTGAAAAAACCTCCAGCCCTGAAATTCAGTTGGCCCCCTCTTTGCCAATAGAAAAATGGCTAATTCCCCCAGCTGCTGGGCCAGAAATTTGGATGAGTTGGCAATACAATATGTATTGTGAGTACAGTCCTTGGCACAGCATGTCTTACTTTATCACATTTTATTATTTGTATCATTTTCTTTGTACTGGATGTTTTTAAGCCTTGTTAGCCACTTGGTGAGTGGGCAGCCATATAGATTGATAAAATAAATGCATACACACATACCAATCTGTCTTGGTCTTTATACAGCATAACCACCATTTTGAATTTTGCCCAAAAGGAACCAGTAGCCAGTGAAGCTCTTTTGACAGGTAACTGTCCAGTTGCAATATTCTGAACCAGCTAAAGTTTCTATTCAATTTTCACAGACAGCAGCATGGAGTCCAAACAAGATGTAATTAAGATGTGCTTCATAATGATTGAGATGAGATGAGATGAGATGAGATGAGATGAGATGAGATGAGATGAGATGAGATGAGATGAGATGAGATGAGATGAGATGAGATGAGATGAGATGAGATATATACCTCTGTCTCTGATCTGGGCCAGTTCACCCCTCCTTAGGCAACCTGGTGGCCCCCGGCTCCCCAGAGATCACATTGATGCCGAACTTAGTGTGGACACCCAATTGGCATAGCCCACTGCAGCCCAGAACTCCTGAGCTCAAGTGATCCGCCAGCCTCAGCCTCCGGAGTAGCTGGATTACAGGCTCGTGCCACCGCGCCCAGCTGATATATATATATATATATATATATATATATATATATATATATATTAAAGAATCAATGGAAGATGCCCAGAGGCACTTATAGGTTGAACTTTTCATGATGATGATGATGATGATACTTTATTAAATTTATATGTTGCCTGATTCCCAGTTTTCTTCCCTTATCACCATTCTACTGAGCAAGTGAATCTTTGCCTTCAGTTTTAATCTTCAATCTGTTGTCTTCTAGCCATTACTGCCATTAAGCATTGATTCAAAAACTGATTAGCTCAAAAGACTGATATGAGAAAATAACAGAGCTGGATATCACAGGTAGCATAATCCTTAATACTCTGAGTAAAGATTGGAAACTCTATATGACTTTTACCATTTTAATCTTTTATAGTTACATACATTGCCTTTTTTCCAGACCCGTTTGTTATTAGAACTGACCTGACACTTTCTTGATGTACCAGGTCTTATATAGTGCAAAAACGTCTTAAACATTTAGATTACTAGCTATAAATATCATATCCTAAAGTTAAAAATCTATGAGAGTGGTGATGTAGTTATAGCACTGGAATACAGATGAAATGTAATGAAATGTAATGAAATGTTTCTCCAGTGTCATTGTTCAGGTGCTTCAATCCTGTCTGAAATAAAATACATCAGCAGTGTCCTTTCTTTTATGATCTTTCTAAGACGCCAGTAAGATGTGTTGAACTACAGTCCACATCACTACAGCTGACAGTGGGAAGGGAAATTAATTCTGCTGTGGAAAGGCTCCTATCTTTCTACTCCTGTTAGTTTTCAGGTTATTTGGGAGGTGAGAGGACAAACTTTAACTTGGTGTACAATAATCTTGAATAAGATTGTGTTGAGGAAGAGAATGTGTCTGGTTTTCTAGCAGAACTGTGATTCTGGAATGGGCTGCATTTTCAACATCCACAGAAGGTTGCCCATACAACCTTTGAGTTAGGTTACCCAAATGTTTTTTAGACAGCTTTCTCTATTATTGAGAGAAAACATTTTTAATCAGGGATTAGTCAGAAAGGAAAGAGGTTTTAATTTCATTTAATTTCATCCCTGCCCAAGAGATTCAGCTACCTAGAGGGAGGTGAGATTAAGAATGCTCCTTCTCCACAGCAATCCTGACCGCTGGATTGAATGGGGCAATTAAAAAACTTTTCCCCCATAGTATTCTTCATTGCTGAGACTAGCAAGAATTTCTGTCCCCCCTCCCTGCCACCCCAAATATCCTGATAAGTAGCTGAAGTTAAAGCTTCTTTTCACCCACTGGAAATTGTTGTGCTAGATTTTTTTTTGCTTCTGATGAAGAAGAGTAAGCTTTTGCTAAGTGGCATGCTGATGAAAGGGCATCGGGTTTTTAAAAAAATTTTTACAATTTCTGTTCAAGCACCTGTGTAATGTATATTTTCACTGAGAATCAAATGGATTACTTCACATCTTTTTTTTGCCCCTGGCTTATGTATTGTGTTGAGAAAGAAGCACTGTGCCTTCTTGAGTGTGCCTGCCTGCTCAAAGATGTTCACAGTATCAAAGTGGGCCAATACAAAAGTACGTGATAAGCATTTTGTACATCTAGATGCAGTTCAGCAAGCATATTTTGTAGCTCTGATTGCTTCTCAGACTCATTTGCCACTAAAGCTTTTTAAAACATTTGATTAACTACTGCTACTATCTTCTTCAAAGAGCTTCCTAGCTCCTTGTATAATTTTCACCTGTTTTGTCTTCTTGCCTGATTTCTTTTCAGGGTACTTACATCAGGCTAATTCTATTAGCCAAGACTTTTGGTTTTCAGAGGTCTTAAGGGAGGCGAAAGCTGCTGTTATGCTCTCTTCTTCCTTTCCTATGTATTCCTCTGATTTTTTCACTTTCTTTTTTCTACTTCGTTTTCTATTTTCTAGCTTGTGGGTTCTTCTATCTTTAAAAGCATGCTTTTCAGTGATTGTTTAAAAAATCATTTCCATTATACTTTTAATGTGTTCTAGTTATCATCCTGTTTCTATTCTTCCTTTTCTGTCTAAAGTTTTTGACACAATTATGCACTCATTGTTTAATTCTATCAATATGGTTTTGTTGATCCATGAACCTGTTACAATCAGGGTTCTCAAAAGGGCACTCAACTGAGAAAGCATTGTCATGAGATTAGAACAATATTCTAGACGCTAAGTACTATGCTCTGGTTGCTGAATATTTCAGCCACATTTGGCACCCTTGAGAACAAGTGACAACTGTTTGTTACTGATTTTGCCTTTTTGGGGTCTTGTCTTTCTGAATGTTTTTTTTTTTTTATAATTGTGTTTTCCTTATCTCTTCCTCTCACTGTGCATGTTCAATAGGGCACAAATCTTGGTCCTCTCTTCTACCTATAGTATTTCACAAAGTGCTTACTATTTTGGTTTTATTTTTTTATTTCAAGCTTCAGTTTTTCTTATCATATATACACTATTCCAATACATATTTGACACACACAATATATATCTCCTCATTTGGATGAGAACATTTGGTCCACCTTGTTGAGACAACTTGGCAGCCTTGTCATGGATGTCCAACTAGTGTTTGAAATTAAATATGGATAAGATCTGATCTTTCAGCCTCATATCCTTTTTGCTGATCTATCTTGACATCCAGGTTTGCTAAATGGCTCCTGTGCGGGTAGCTGAAGAAATGGTCATTCTGGTCAATATTCACCTCAAGTTCAGGACATTTTAAAATTACAGCCTGGGTAGGCAATTTTCATCTGATGGAGATTACTAGATGCATCAAGTCCTGACTCCCAAGACAATGAAGCTATTTATTCATACCCTGAAGTCATGTGTGGATTACAGTAATAGTTTCTTGGTAGGGCTTCTTTCATCTTCTCTCCCTCCCTTAACTGTAGTCCAGAACTGTGTAGTTCACACAGTGCTTGACCCTCCCTTGTTTTTCCATGTCATCATCTACCACAGGACCCTTCACTGGCTGCCAAACAATACAGTTTAAGACATTGCTGTTACTCAATCAAAACATTACATTCATCCTATCTTGGTTACCTTTAGGAGCAACATATCTGTAAGTAGGCTTACTTTGCTCTACATTATCTGCCATTCACAAGCTTCTAATTAATCTGTTGACCTGAACAGTGATGCCCTGCCTCTGAGTTTTTAGAGAGTCCACACATTTTCTTGAGAGTAACTTTCTGCTCTTTTATGCTTAAAGGAAGCCTATCCTGTGATCTCCCCTTCTATATTTTCTCTCCCCTAATTTTCTGATAATTTTTAGTAATCATATAATTCAGACATTATTTTAAACAATGTCATCATCATCATCATCATCATCATCATCATCATCATCATCATCATCATCACCATAATCATTTATTGGACCTGTTAAAGCTAACCAACTCCAAAAAGACTGAGTGGCTTACCATATGTTTTGGACTAAAACAACATGCCCCAACATGCAAGGAAAATTCAACAGGAGCTCCCAGGCCTGGGAACAGAGGCAGGTCTTATAATCAGAATTATATTCTATTTTAAGAAACTATAGATTATATCATTTTTATATTGGATTGGATTGTTGTATGGTGCTTTGATGGAAGATACCTTATGAGTAAAAATATGTATATATGTATTATATGTGTACTAATATAAATAGATGTAAATAAATAAATCAATGTACTGATTTCAAGATCTCATTTATATAAGTTTATCTTGGGTTTAATGTTACCTATAGTTACTAAGACTAACATTAAACATACTAAAGTTATTAATATGAATTACATCCCAATATTCTATCCAGAGGGCATTATCAGTTCAATAATTGCTTACATAGAATTATGCTGCAACTTTTAAAACCATCTCTGGTAAAGCTAGTTTTGAACTGGACTTCATACCTTCTAAGACACAACAGCATTTAATGAACTTCTATTCTGCCATCTATTGGATCTAGAGGACTTCTCACCGGATTTTAATTAACTAAGCATTTTGCCTTAAACAGGTTTCTAATGAGGATCCATAGTGATTTCCCAAAACAAAAACTAAAGGAGGGAAATTTGTGAAAGATATTTGCTTTTTTCATCATAAAAATAAACTTCTCCTTAAACAAATGAAAACAAAGCAACTAAAATCAGCAAATTTGCCTGTTCATAGGATACAAATGTGAATCATCCCTAAATATATTCATATCATGCCAACCCCACTGTGAACCACAGTATGTCTTTTGCTATTATAGCTGATATTTATAGAAAAGGGGGGGGGTAGATTCATGAGGATGGGTTATCATAAGGAAGAATTATAGCAGCTTCAGAAACAGCTGCAGTTTTGTTGTCATGAGGTGATCATGGACAGATCTATGATTATATTTTAATTGGTATTAGCAGTATCTGTTGCACAAAATTATGCATTTTTTCTTCATATAATGTAAAAACATTTATAGAGATTTCCAATGTACATACTATACTTTAAAAGATTATCTGGGACTTGCAGAATATGGTACAGGATTCTGCCTTTTTTTTTACAAAATAAAGACATCTTAAAATTGCAAAATGATTCAATCCAGCTCTTCAAACACACAATCACATACACACACCAATAGCATGAAAAGGGAACAAACAAGCAAAAGTGACAGATCATTGGCAATTAATTCCACTTATGGGAATACATGTCGGTGTCTACTAAACTAAATGATTATGCTTTGGAGAAAATGGGGAATAAGATTTTTTTTAATGACTACAATATCTGATTTAGTTCCACTTCACTTCTAACACAACAGGAGTGAATAACAATTATTCAGTACCTTTTAGAGGTTATGACTGAAGGATGAAGTCCCCAAAATAATTACTTCACACATGGGATTTCACACAGGAAATGTGTATGCATTTAAGCTAAAGCATCAGAAAAGAAATTCTTCCTTTCATTTTCCTTAATCACAGTGGTTCTGTCTTAATCACAGAAATTTTCAGGCACCATATGTAATGGAGATTTCCTGATATTTTAACACCTGTAAGGTACCATAAATGCCTTAAAATTATATGAATGTAGTTTTATGTGAACTGCTTAATGAGCATAAATATATATTTATTAAGAATCACTTCAGTTCCATAAGATTTTAAAAAATGGGTGTAATATTAAATTAAATTACAGTATCAGCAGAACCGTCCACAAGAGGGGGGCAAGGAAGGCAATCAACGAATGTGTGTCTCAATATCATAAAGCAAATATCACCACCTCTATGACCTTGCAATGCAATTATGAAAGGGTAGAGCTTGTGTTGTGAAATCATCATTTTGGCATCATCATAGTTAGGAACAGACACCTATGATTATCAGCTAAATTAGAGAACTCTGCAGATCATGGGTAATTCTGTCATTTTTTTAAATAATGAAAAAAAGTTTCCACCTACAGAGATACAACTTCCAGTAATGCATGGGTGAACAAGAGAAATACTTTAATATTTGTAAACTAAAAAAATCTGAAAAACTTAAAGGGATGAATCTCAGTGGAAAAGATGACGTAGACCATATAATGCTGTTCACCAGTGTGATATAGTGGTTAAGGTGCTGATTTATGACCTGGGAGATTCACAGACATGAAAATGCACTAGGTGACTTTGGGCCAATCATTCTGTTTGATTATGCTACCTCACAGAGTTGTTGTATGAAAAAGTGAAAGGAAGTATTATGAGAGAGGGACAGAGGAAGAGAGAGAGAGAGAGTTCTTAAAGGGAAAATAGGACATAAATCTAATAGATATAGAAGGAATCAATTCAAGACAAGACTGCATTAATATTGAAAATTTGCCTTACCAATATAATAAGACTTAGATCTAATAAATTTTCCAATCAAACCACATCACATCATATCACATATCATATCACATCATTATAAAAAAGCAATGCATTTTTACTAATTTATTTGTTTTGACTTGAGGAATTTTTATGCAATCACCTTGGTTACCTGCTAAACTGTCAGAAGCGCCAGAAAGATAATCCTGATTGATTTTACTATTCCCAATCTGAAATACTGAGCAGCAAAAATCACTGTGTTGCCCCGAACTGCTGCAAATTCAGCAGCAACTAAAATCCCCTCAGCCTTCCACACAAAAGAAAAAAAAAAGTAGCCTGATGTTTGCACACAAGCTCATCCCATGATGAAGAGAGGGAGAAACAAACAAAATGTGTATTAATTTCAGCTCTGCTTTCCTCATCTGGGCAGGCAGGCAGGAGGGAAGGAGGGAAGGGGAAGTGGGGAAGGAAGGAGGGAGAGAGGGAGGGAGGGAGGGAGGGCAGGCAGGTGGGTGGGCGGGCAGGTGGGCAGGCGGGCGGGCGGGCGGGCAGGCAGGCCAACTGGCCAGCCTGCCAGCCCACACAGAACAGAAGCAAAAACAATGGTCACCATTCTTTTCCTGTTCAAAACTTTTTTAACTCATAAGCATGCAGGTAGCAGACTCCCAGCACATACCACTTGGTCCAATTTTAGAATTGGCTCATCTGATTTCTCCAAGTTTGAGATTAGAAAAAAAAGTTTGTATGAACATGTGTATTCATTTTGCATTTTTCCTAATATCTGCATTTATGCAACTTTATCAACTAGTTTCTGTGAAGAGTTTCCCTAACATATAATTTCTTTTTCTTTCCTTTTGTTTGTTATTGCTGGATACAACTGTTCAACTTCATTTCTATCTCAATCAAGTCAGAAATGAAAGGAAGCAGTTGAAAGGGCAAAATGGAAGGTGGAAACTGAATCTTTCACTTGCTCATCATGTTTCCTCAAATATTTCTCTTCTCACTAATATTGAAGCCTGATGGTGCAAATAAGAGCTCTGTGACAGAATATGAGAAGGGAAGTTTTAATTATTGGGTCCCTTCTCCAACTACACTACTAACAATATGCACTTCAAATCTTCAAAACTTGACCCAAACAAAGGGCAACAACCCCAAATATCACCCGTATACAAAAGACTAAGAAAGGCATAGCATTAAGTATTTGATACTTCCACTAGGAATTAATCATGGTGCTTAATTATAGCTGTGAAAGACCTCTTTACACCTTTGAGAAATTTGACAAGAGTGCTTCACACATTTATCCTACAATAAGAAAATGTTTAATCCTAAGTAAGAAGAACAACAAACAATAACATCTTTTTGAAATTCTGTCCTTGTGCATTCCTTTTTCATTGCATAAAATCTCTGTTTTCTTCTCTACCCAAGACTGCAGCTAATTAAAGAAAAAGGCAGATGCTCAGTGGCCTAGAGGCTTTTCTTGCCACCATAGCGAGTCTATGTCTGAGTCAACAAGCAGGTAGTAAGTGAACCCAAATTCTATCTGACAAGACAGCAGAAGTCATCACCTAGGGTTAGAAAACAGACAAGCATCTCCATATTTGAAAGTAAAGACAGGAAAAAAATTCACACAGATTGTTTGTGACAGAAATCATATTACAGCTGCACTTTGTGACTAAGTCTGTGTGAATGAAACTATACACTTTCTGTTTCCCATCTTTCCTTTTAAGAAAAAGTTGGTGTTTCAAAGATACATTGAAGGTGACAGCTGAATGCACAATAGTTAGCAAGTTGTTATAAATGTGGGGAGTTTTTTTTTTTTTGCTTTTGGAAATATTAAATTTTTCATTTTGTTTATTTAGCTGTAGGAGGTTGTTCCATTTTTACCTCACAAAATGCCCACCTTTGCAAATACAGAATTCTTATATGTATATTTTGACTGCAGAAAAAGTACACATTTGCAGAAGATTCAAGAAGTTAAAATCTACTTTTCTGTATGACAAATCCATTATAAAACAAATCAGTGGAAATTAAGCGGCGATACATCTGCTAAATTTCATATCAAAGGTCTGAAAAGTGTGAAGATTATCCTGTTTTATCTTCTCACAAACTGTCCAGGAGCATCAAAATCCAGGCCACCTACCTCTTTTCTGCATTCTGACAAGCAGTTTGCTTCTTAAGCTTTCAATTTATTTTAATAATGGAGCAGACATAGAAGATGCAACATTAAAACACTTTATTTCCAATGGGAATTATTACAAAAAAAGCATTTAAAAGTGCTAGTTCCATTTAATGTTTACTTCAGTATAATGTACATTTTACAGTAAAGTTTTCAAAGTAATGGGGGTTTTTTGTGTGTGGAAAGCAGAAATTGTAATCTTTTTTATTTGTACGTTTTTAACAATACACTCCAAGTGGGTACCCTTATTACTGTCCTAAAACAAAGAACCTTGAATTGTGCAACACTATAGGCACTAAGGGCTTCATTTTGGCACAAACTTTCATGGACCACACCACATGGGAATCTGGCCTGCGCAGCCTGAGTAGCCTGTGGCTAAAAGAAGGGTCATGCATTTTATTGGATTTATATCCTGCCTTTTGTATATGTAGTGCTCCCTTTTCCCATTTTTCCCCTGTATGATAGGTTGAACTGAGTGAACTGAATGGGAAAGGCTGGCTAATGAGATTCCGTAGCTGAGGGTGGACAAGACCAGTTCAACACCTTATACGTTACAGCACACTGGCTCTCAGTGTTAGCCTTTAAGGACTTTCAGGATTCTGATTTGATTTTGTTTGTTTTTTTAAAGAAAATAAAGTAATAAAACTAAGTATTACATAAAAAAAAGCTTAGCAGCAAATATATAAAGTTGTTATATCTGCATTCAAAACATTGTCCCTGATTCAGGGAAAGTGGAACTGCATACAGATGGACTTTCAAAATTTCTCCAAATTTATCCAGGAAAAGGACAAATTCTCCAACCATTTTTCAAGGGCAGGACTTTCCTTTAGCAATGAAAGTAGCACTGCTCCTGGAAAAGCCTTTCTCTGTCTCTCCCTCCCTCTCTCTCTCTTTCTGTCTTCCCTGGGGATTAAGTGAAGCAGAGGAATCCAGGGAAGGTACAGGCTCCTGGATAGATGAATGTACAATGAAAGACAGAACAATTACATATATCCCTTGGCTGCTGCATAACTAAGTCAAGCATCATCATGCTTCATCCATAAGGATTTCTCTTCTTTGAATGAATTTCTAAAGCAGATTCTCTTATATAAAAAATAACTGGAGGAAACAAATGCAGGAAAAACCGTATGGCCTACCTTATGAGAAAGATTCCCTATGCCAATCTCCACTTGATTTCTAATGAAAGAATGTCATCATGCAAGCAGACCTGTCATGTGCTACTGACATCTGATTGAGCAATGTTGGGGATGTAGCCCTGCTGGATATTCCCCCCACCCCTGGGTTTCAGATCCTGCAGCAGCCATGATGCCAAAGTTGGGAAGGAAAAATTGCAACAATCATTTGTGAGACCTTAGCAATGACAGTAGAACTCCTCTGGAGGTAACTAGATGCAAGTGCCTGTGTGTGAGTCTGGGCTGTAGGAACAAACCAGGGATGTTGCTGGTATACCTGTTGCCCAGCAGTCCTCCTGGAGCTCATTGGCAGGCTGATGTTGGAATCTCTCAAGTTTTTGGTGCTGGGGAAATTCAATCTCCATTGTCAGAAAGAGTCAGGATTGCCTGGAATTTCATGAAAGTCCAGGTCACAGGCTTGTCCCAGGTAATTTCAGCCCCAAATCACATGGGATTCAGCCTCCATTCATATTCTTGAATAGATGTCCTGCAGAGCAAATGTGCAATCCTTTTGGAGCTTTTCACAGATGCTCAAATGGGTCTTCAGATATTGAAATAAACTGGAAGTTTCCCCATGGAGAATCCTGGACCGTCTTTCCAACAGAAAACATAAAGCCACATATACATATTGTACTGCGAGACTAGGAAGTGGCAATCTTTCACCTGAGCCTTGAAACACAGCAGAATATGATTGTCTGGAGTTCAGACCAAAGAATGATTTGGAATTGCTTCATCTGTTACCACATGCCCAGAAATATCCTATCCCAAACGTGACCTCCCAATTCAAAACACTCATGCTGGAGATAACCATGATCCTCACATGCTCTTTTAGAATGACTGCCTTCAGTAATTTGAAAGAGTGCATCCATCAATGCAATGCTTATCTAGCTCCATTTGAGGTGGAAATAATGCCATTCTTATTTTTGGAGCTGGTGTAGAGAGAAGCAAAGTCCTAATATGATTCAATCTTGTCCATGAGGTCTGTCTCAAAATATGTTTGTACTTACTTGTGCCTGTATCTAGATGACCCACTGATAGACCTAGGCAACCTTCTGACATGAGAAAATAAGTATGTATGCGTACATACGTACGTATGTATGTATGTATGTATGTATGTATGTATGTATTTTGGAGACTGCCCAGCTCCAGAATGATGCTGGGTGGCTTAAAATTTAAAACAGAAAAGCAATAAAAAGAATCTAAATCATCCCAGAAACAATATTCCTTAGAATATCAAGAGGGCTCCACAGCAACCTATCCAAAGACCTGGGTGAACAGCCATGTTTTTAAAGACCTCCCAAACATCATTAGGGTGGGAGCTACATGGATTTCTAAGGGGATATCATTCTAAAGGGCAGGTGCTACAATAGAGGAGGCACACTTCCTGGGTCCCGATAGGTAGTGTTATTTGATTGAAGGGACCTGGAATGCACTAACTCTGCCTGATCTTACTGGATGGGCAGAAATCATGGGAGACATGCAGCTCCTCAACTAACCTGCCTCTATACCATGGAGGGCTTTATAGATGATAACCAGTATCTTGAATTGATCCTGGTGCAAGCTGATAACGAGTGCAGCTTGCAGAGTGGTGGTGTTACATGGGCATACTCAGGCATGCCTAACACTGCCCATGCTGCTGCATTCTGGACAAGCTGTAGCTTCTAATGGTCTTCAAGGGCAGCCCCATGTATAATGCACTGCAAATATCCAATGGAGGTGTCTAGGGCATGAATGACTCTCTGCATATCCTCCTAATCGAGGAACGGACACACCAGCCATGAGTCAACAGAAGGATCCTGTCATTCCATACATGGCTGGTGTGTCAGAGAAGATAACATGGATATTTGGAAAACACCACATACCTGTGTTTTTCAAACCCACTGACACACTGACAGAGAGGCTGGTACACCCTAAAGATCGAACACCGAAACTTAAGAAAAACAATGTAGTATATGCAATCCAGTGCAGTGAGAAGTGTTCAGAGCTCTACATTGGAGAAACCAAACAGCCTTTACACAAGAGGATGGCCCAGCACAGGAGGAACAACACAGGACCAGAATCAGCAGTTTACCTTCATCTAAAGGAAAAATGACACTCATTTGAGGACAATAATGTTCACATTTTGGACAGAGAAGATAGGTGGTTTGAGAGAGCAGTGAAGGAATCCATTTATGCCAATGTGGAAAATCCTTCCCTCAATAGAGGTGGAGGCCTCAAACACAACTTGTCTCCCATTTTTCATGCTGCTCTTTCATCAGTCCCCAAGAAGAATAAGACCACTTCACAAGGTCACCAGGGAGGCAGCACTTAACGACCTACTTGGGGATGAGTGAGGGATTAGGAGTAAGACATTCAGATCCCAAAGACTCTACTAATCACATTTCCTATTGTCCCTTCAATGATCCCATCATGTCAGTGAGGAATGCAGCCACCCTGGAAGACATTTATGGGGTCCCCCCTAACCAACTTTCTAGACTGAAGAAGCTGCTTGGACAAGCAGCGAAACTATCAAACCAAAAGAAAAGAAGTCCAGTTGCCATGACTCAACCTCCAGATAAGACTCAAGTACAGGTCACCTCCCAGACAGCCTTGACAACGCAGGAGGATTTTGTCAGCTCTGTGAGGTAGACCAATTAGGAAACTGACTCCACAGGAAGACTATACTTTATTGAGATAGGCTATAGTAACAGAATCTTGCAAGTCTGCTTATGTTTTATCTTCCCTCCCTCTTATCCCCACTGAATCAGGGAAGAGCCAGCCTGAATCTCTTCCTAACACATAAGCTTAAGGAACGCTTCTGCCCTTTTTGTTCCTGTAACAGTTTCCAAACTTTCTCTTCAGGTATGTTTCCAGAGGTCTCTAGAGACTGGATCTAATAAGCAGATGGCTGAACTCACAATTTGGAGGATCCTGTCCTCCTCAATGGGGGTCACCAACACAACCTCATTCCAGATAACCCCACAAGATTGAGCCTAGTCATCTCAGCCAGACTTGCCAGTCAGTCAGAGTGCAACTCCTAGCAGATCTCAATTTTATCTGCCAGATAGTTAGAATATTTTTCATAGAGGTCCCAGATATGATCCTGTGGCCTGTCTCTCCCTAGTAGGGATCAAGTCATCCTGAACAGGGCCGCTGGAAATCTGTCAGATTATGCCATAACATAATCCCCATTTTTGATCAGACTCACTTTTTGTCTTCTTTCAACAGCACTCTAGGCATCTCTTCTGGTGCTTCACCTCCCAAAGTATCTTGTTAAATTAACGTGCGTGCCACGATTGGTGCACAGGAAGAGGCCACATTTGAGCAATATAGCTCAAGGCTTCACCTGCACACCCATTCCAGGCAGCAAGTAAGGTCTTAGCCAAACTGCCCATCAGATCTTCAGAGAGCCTTCGAAGCTCCCTCAGAAACCCCACTGGGTCCAACAGTTGCCTGGGACAGGCCGATTGAATCGACCCTTTCTCCCCACTTGGGAGTGGTGGTAATGTGACACCAGTGAAATGGAGGATAATCAGAGAGTGATCTGTCCATGGCACAGACTGATGTTAATATCCTCCAATGCCAGATTATGTCACAATTGTCCCAAGACAAAAAACAGATCTAAAATGTAATCACTGGTATGTGTTAGGCCACAGATGTTTTGGGACAGGTCAATGGCCACAAAATCCTGAGCTGACCCAGACTCAGTGTTGCTAGGAGGCGGATTTAAATTCCCAAGGACTAACAGCCTCAGGGTCTCAACCATCAACCGGGCAAAAGAATCCAGCAGCTCAAGCAGGGATGATGCTGGGCAGCAGGGAGGGCAGCATGCTAGCAACAATCCCAACTGTTGCCTAAAGCCCAACTTTAACATCTGATTATCTGCAGAGTTGTAGAGAGTAAGGAAGATAGACAGAAATATGCAAGAACCACTACCTAGACAAAAGGAGCTTAAACATTTTTTAAGTCCTGAGAAATGAAAGAATATTTGGACGAGGCTCAGGCAGATTCCTCCCTAATTCACTGGAGTATAAAAAGGGAGAAGAAGTACAGTACAATCAGACTTACCAGCTTCTGCTATTATAGCCAATCAGTAAAGGTAGTTTTAATCTTTCTGTTGAGTTGCTTTCCTGATCTAGTATACCTCATGGGGCTGACAGTCACAAATGACAACAGCCATCTGACTCTACCTCCCCAGGCTCTTGTGTGATGCAAAACCTGAAATCCACATGGGCATAATTCTGAGAGGGAAACAAACCCCTCTGGGCCCACCCAAGTCTCAGTTATACATGACAGGTTAGCCACTTCATTCACAATCAAATTTAGCCTTCAGGATGATCAAGCACCACCCAGCAAAGCCCTACAGACCCCACATTGGAGTCCTTTTGCTCTCTTCTAAGGCAGCCCTCCAAGTCTCTTCCCCACAGGCAAAAATCGCCCCAAGGATCCAAGTTATCAACTGCAACCCCCCCAAGGTGAGGAGTGATAGTAAACAACCAAGAAACTGAAGTGGCCATCAGCCTCAAAATCACACTAGCTCCTGTCATGCCTTGCCAGCCACCAGCTTTGTCCTACCAGCTGGGCACAGGGTGAGCTTTGGTTGGTTCAACTCTGCCTCCTTTGCTAACTTTGCCAGCTCTGTTGTCTCCACCAGTAGTATTAGTGTTGGTTCTGTCAATACCACTGGTGCCAATTTCATGAATGCCAACATTACCAGCTCCCAGTTCACTAGTGCCAGTTACTGGTACTAATTTTATTAGTTTGGGTTTACTGGAGCCAGTCTTTCTAGTGCTGATTTTATTACCACTGATTGAGCTGGCACCAATTATGCTAGCACAGGTATTGTTGGTGCCACTGATGCCACAGTTGATGCCATGAATTCGGTTGGTACCAGCCCTAGCATGCAATGGACCAGGCATAGGCTCACCACCAACTCCCATTCCAACCCCTGTGCTACTGCTACTGGCTCTGTCTCCACTTTTACTTCCAGCCTTTCCTGACTTCAAATGTAGCCCCAGGTGCTTCCAGGGCTTACCTGTTCTCCCAACACCACACACTGACCAGGGCTAACTGCAGCCCAACAAACCACAACAGTCCACAAACCAACAAAAACCAACCAAACAAACATGGTACCTCTCTTAAAAATCACTTCCAATGCCATCTTAGAATGATGTCTACGAAAACAGATAACAATTAACTGAAAATCAGTGAATACGTTTGCATGTTAACAATGAATCCACAATTCTTTAATCATGCCAAGATAATCTGAATGCTATCCAAGCATAGTGTCACCAGTTCAAGTTATACCAGACTAGGAAACCAAAGTCAAGCAGGCCAATATTACTTTTATTATAGAGCTATTGTAACAGAATCTTGCAAGTCTGAATATGCTTCCCCCCTCCCTCCCTTTATCTTCATCAAAACTAGGGAGGGTCTTATCTGAGATGCTTTCTCAGATTATAGTTCTGGTCTGGACTCAGATTTCTTTTATCTGATCATTGTCTTGGTAGCAGCTCTTCCTCCTGTTCCTCAAGGTTATTCCCTCTGCCCATTATACCTACCTACTTCAATGATACCCTAATCAAAATATTGTCTAAGGTTAAGAAATACTTTCAGGGCATAATATCATGGTGCCATCACTTTAGTGAAAACATGAGGAACAAATCTGAGCCCAAAGGATATGGCTCTATATTGGAAATACAATCTTAGCAAAAGCAGGGGTACACAAAGTAATAGTGTCTGATGGACATATGAAGATAAGCTTTTGATAAGTCAGTGGAAGTTAACTCTGGATGACTGCAGCTGTGAACATGCCAGCCTCTATATTTAAATGATTCTTATATAGGAATTTGTTCAAAACAGCCTGGACATACCCAATGGCTCCTTACTTAGTATACATCTGATATCCTTGGGAGAACTCAAAGCAATTTACTAATACCAGTTTTAATCATTATAGCTGATGCACCAAGGATTGTTTCACTCAGCTATATAATTGGTTTCTTTTTCATTCCATGCAGAGTTGTTTTGGAAGTTAATATTAAACAGATGTGAATTGACCAAACGGTTTAGCTGTCTCCAACACACCCTTTAACTGTAAACTGAATGACATAGTCCACTAATTGTGGAATCAACTGTGGTCTGTTTAGCTAAGTCAAGTGGAAAGTAAAAGCGAAACATAATTGTGAGGTGCATTTACTCACTTGCAAGTGAGACAAAGCTGCAAACACAGAGTTCTTGATAAGATAAAACATTGTGCATGGGTGCAACAGTTCAACCGCATGTTATGTGCCATGTAACTGGGAGCTAATGTGTAAAATTATGGGCACATAATCCTGATGTTAGCTGCCTAGGGCTACATTTGTTAGTTGGACAGCCATTTAAATTGAACAAACAAACAAACATATATCAGACAAATCTGAATACAGGTATAAAGGATAAGCAAGCAGCATGAAATAATTTACTTTTTTCTAAGCTGTTGTTTCCTTGTGAAACAAGGTGACAATGTCCAAAATGTTAGCTTATTATGTTTCACAGATTCTAGACAAGATTCTAAAGGTAAATTTGACCTGACTTTCATGCGCTAAAAGGCTGTGCCTGTACCCAAGAACTGTTTTCCATTTTGTCTTACTAAACTGATATTATGTTTCAGCGTTTGTATGAAACCATTTTTATTTTATATGGATAAAGAAAAACAAAACAAAGCGCTTCCCTAATTCTCAAGTAGAAGATGCATATCTTTAATAAAATAAGCCATATTTGATGTTAAACATCCTTTATAAAGCCATATTTAGAAATTGATTCCGGTAATAACAGGTTGTCAGTGTAAGTCTTCATTTTTTTTTTCTTTTCTCTCACACATCAGCTGCTGGTATGTTTCTTTTTTTGCTTCCAGCTGCTCATGTTATTATTTACTTAATTTTTCCTTTTCTCTGCCAATCTTCCCTCCCTCCAGGTGTTTGTTATGCTGATTTTCAACTGTTTTATCCTTAAAGAAAGGAAATCCTGGTAGATGATTACCTTATCTTTTAAAATTCTCAAATTGGACTGTTTTCAGAGTATAGCTTGCTATCAATTGTTGGTGTACTTTTTGTTAGAAAAATTATCTGAGAGACCATTTCATTTATATTTGAAGTTCAGAGAGGAGGTACAGTAGATACTTATGCATGCAAAATGATATAATGTTCAAAAAAACATTAGGACAGGACTTTTTTGAAAATATTATTTTTAAAAAATCCTAAAAGCTAGGAAGCCCAAAATGCCCCAGTGAGAATTGACTAAAAAGATAGGCACATTTTAGAAAAGACTGGTGTGGCCTAAAGGGGAGAATTGGAATTGGGCAGACCAAAAAAAGAAATCAAATGAGAAGAAAAAGTGATATGCAAATTAATATTTAATAAATAAACATTTTTCATAAAATTGAAAACCAATTGTTCTAAGGCTAAGCCATACAAGCAAACCCACATTCAATTCTGAATACAGACTTCTAAAAGATATTATTGATGAAAGTTAAAAGATTTCTAAATTTTACTTTACTATATATAAAGTTCATCCAATCTCTTAAATACATACCATGCTGGATATTTTTCATCTGTCAGCTTTCCCTCCCCATCAAAACTTCCTCACTGTAGCCCTTTCACATAATGAACCAGGGAACCTATTCTTGAAAAATCCACTAGTGGCAAAACCAGTTTGGCAATCATTCTCTATTGAAATTCAGTGGCAAGCTGAATGGCAGCCACTGGATTTGGAGGGATTGATTCGGGGGGTGGGGATGTGGGGTACCACCACAATCCATCATGTATTCAATTGTACACCTAACAAGTTATCATGTTTTGAAGTCAAAATAGCAGGCTTTACTGTCCCAATTGTAATTTTATTTAATCATTTAAATGTGTTTACAACCTCTCTCCAATCTCAGAAAACACTTGACAGATTCTAATCACTACTGCAGGTCAACCTCTGCAGCAGAAGTATTGATTAATAAGTACTCCCCAAATATCACTGTAGTTGTACTGTTGTGTAGGATTAGATAGAAATGGCCTGATCCACTTTGAGAGCTGATCTAGAGCTCCAGAAATAACTTGACCTGCCCAAATTGACCTGGATTCTCCATAATGTTAGCCCTGCCCCATGTGTTCTCATCCTGGTTGGTGAACGCCTCCAGAGAGGTAACAGAAAGGTGGGTCCAGGTAGTGTTTAATGCATCCTGAGGATAAGTTGGTGCTGCCAGCCCTGAATGAGGTGATGGTAAACTTCCTCCTCAAGATGCCATTGCTTGACCTGCACCTTGGATAACTATCTTCCCAGTCTCTGACCTTCACTTTTTTAGCGAAGGTTTTTGAGAAAGTGATTGTGAAGAGCCCTGGAGGAAATGGATTATCTGGATCCTTTTCAGTCAGGTTTCAGGCACGGGTATGTTACCAAAATTAAATTTACCACTCTTGTGGATGAATTTTGGTGAGACAAGGTCAGTAGAGGTATGACTCTCCAGGTTTTACTGGATTACTTGGAGGCTTTTGATATAGGCTACATTATTGTTGTGGAAAATTCAGAAGTACAGAGCCAAACACTGAGAAGACCCATACTTATTACAACAATCACTGAGTGCCTGCTTTACAAGAAAGAAGGACCCCAAACAATGGGAAAGTAAAGATTTTTATAGAAGTTGAAAATGGGAAATCCTAGGGATCTCATTTACTGGCCAGTTTGAGGAAGCTAGGCAGATCCTTGTCCCTGTACTTGGGGTTATTTCTACTGTTAGGCAAAGTGGCTTTTTCAGAAGTGGCAGCAGAGCTGAGGAAGTTCATTGTTAGAGAGGTGGAATGTTGAGATAATTAGGCTGATTGAGAATGGAACATTGGGGTTTCTTACCTTGTTACTATATTGCAATTACCTTATTAGGGCCGCCCTTGGGCTGTACTGTGAGCTGATGAGAAGGCTTCTATTCTTTGCAGGGGGCTTTGTCTAGAGGCAGGGAGGGTCAATGTGGCTCTGATATGATTAGACAGAGATGAATTGGGGTTGACCCTGACCACATCTAAAGAACAGGGAAGAAAAAAGATGTAGCCTCCATTTTATTTGTTACATTTATTTTCTCCACCTGGACTTACATCCTCCTGGACTGCCTCTGAAATTTGGGAGTGAGGAAAACTGTTTTGCTTTGGTTCACCTCCTTCCTTTAAAGCCCCACATGGCTTGGGACCTGATTATCTACAGGACCACGTGCTCCCAATGGCTTATGTCCCTCCGAAACATCTGTGTATCTCCTAAAGAGTTTTCCTTCAGGAATCAGGAGGACTGGCCTTCTCAGTTGCAGCCCCCCTATTGGATTTTCAGAAAGCTATTAAAACACAGTTATTAAAAAAAGTCACAAATGACCAGGTTCAAATTATCCAACTTCAGACATAATATGCAAAGACCTAGCTCTCTGGAAAAGGCTCTAATGCTGGGAAAGGTGAGAGGAAAAAGAAGAGGATGACCAGCAGCAAGATGGATGGACTCAGTTACTGTGGCAATGAGTGCACCATTGGGAAGCCTGAAAGAACAGGTTGGGGATAGATTGTCATGGAGAAAATCTATCTATGTGGTCACTAGGAGTAGAAAACAATTTGATGGCACATAATCAATCGATCGATCGATCGATCAAAAAAGACTTTAGGAATGGTTCTGCTGTGAGTGGAGATTCCCTCCTCTTTGAAGAATGTGGTTTGCTGTGAGGGTTTGTTTATTTATTGTTTATTGTAACTTTTTTTTTCTTTTTTGTAATTTCTTTTTGTTCTTATGGTACATTGTTTTATATCTTCTTACTGTAGATGGATATTTAAGCTACACATATAAGGGGAATGGAACAATATATAAGTACTGATAAGAAAGCAAACAAACAAATAAAATAAATTTACTCAGACCATTTCTGCAGACTTCTCAAAACTCCCAGTAATATCACCTAACCCCAGATAGTCTAAGACATTTTATGCAACCTGATTAGGTCTTGTCTCATTAGTGCATAAAACACCAACAATATGAATTTATGAGTTACAGAAGTTTCCTTTGAATTATTCTGATTATGTACTGTCATGTTGGTATCAACTCTTAGTGACCACTTAGATCAGTGTTGTCCATGCTGGCTGGGGAATTCTGGGAGTTGAAGTCCACTCATCTTAAAGGGGCCAAGTTTGGACAACACTGACTTAGATAGACCTTCACCATGATGATCTGACCCCAACCTGAACCATTAAGTACTCCAATGGTAGACTCATGGGTGCTGTATTTGAGTATTGTTATTGATTGTCCTCCACTTCTCCTTTCCTGTACTTTTTTTAGTATTATAGACTTCTACAGAGAACTATGTCATTGCATAATGTATTAAAATGTGATCATTTGAGCCTGGTCATTTATATCTCAAGTGAGAACTCTGGGTTGCTTTGTTGGATGATCCATTTGTTTGTTTTCTTGGCTATCCATGGTATTCTCAGGAATCTTGTTGTTGTTGTTGATGTTCAGTTGTTAAGTCGTGTCCGACTCTTCGTAACCCCATGAACCATATTGCGCCAGGCCTTCCTGTCCTTCATTGCCTCCCTGAGTTTGCTCAGTTTCATGCTCATTGCTTCAGTGATGCTATCTAACCATCTCATCCTCTGCCGTCCTCTTCTCCTTTTGCCTTCAATCTTTCCCAGCATCAGGGTCTTTTCCAAATCTTATCTAACACCAAAGATTAAAAGTATCAATACTCTATCTTCTATCTCTTCTTCAAAGTCCAACTTTCGCTTCCAGAGTATGTCACTGCCTGTACAATTCTGCTCATTATAAACACAGACACAACACAGTATCTGAATATCTTTTCTAAGGCCTTCATTACTACTCTACCAAATACTAGTCTACAGTATGTTTCTTGACTACTGGTTCTTTTACTGTTGATAGTTGATCCTAAAAGGCAGAAACTATCCACCACTTCAATGTCTTGTTTGCCAATTCTAAGGCTGGTTGTCATTAGTTTGGTCTTCTTTATATTTAATCTTAGACCCATCTTTGTTCATTGTTATTTGCATTTTAAGCTATCAAGGTACTGTCATCAGGATTTTTCAGGTTACTGATGTTTCTTCCTTCAATTTTAAAACCATGCTCATCTTCTTCCAGTCCAGTCTCCCTCAATATATATTCAGCCTATAGGATGAATAAATAAGGAGAGTATATAACCATGTCTCACTCCTTTGCTGAACTAGAGCCAATCTGTTCTGTCTGTGGCTTTCTATCCCGTGTATATGGTGTGCATGAGCACAATGTTATGAGATTCCCATTTTCCTAAGCACATTCTACAGCTTGACATGGTCAATCCAATCAAAGGCCTTTCTATAGTCAATGAATTACATATTGACTTCTCTGAAGTTTTGTACTTTGTGTTTTTTTCAGATTTGCTGGCATAATTTTATTAGAACTTTACCAATTCATCTTCTGTTGCTCACTTATGTATATATTCCATCAAATCCTGCAGCCTTCAGACTTAGTAACAACTGGACTGCTGATCATCTTCCAGTACTAGAGGTTCTTGTAAATAAGAAATATCTGCTCAAGTACTGTATCTTGGATGTTGACATCTCTATTGTAAGAATGTCAGTATACTCCTATCTTTGTTTGATCTTCTTTGAATCAGTTACTATATACTGTATTCATTGATGTCCTTTACTATATCAATGAATTAGGAGTCTCCTTTTGAGTTAGATCTTTTGGAAGACTTTCCTTGATTTTCCATGTCTATTTCCATCTTCAGTGTCTGTATAGATGTTGTAATACTGCTTCTTGCCTCTTCTAACAGCTGTGCGAAATTATTTGTTAAGTTCCTTCTTGAGATCTTTATATTTCTTGGCTTTGGCTTCTCTTCTCTTCAAGGCAATTTCCAGAGTTTATTTTGATATCCAGTAGCTTTCTTTTGTTTCTTGGTCTTCGACTGGTTTTTTTTTTTTTTTTTTACTTTCATCCTTAACAATTTATTTGATTTCATTTTGGAGTTCTGGTTTCTCCTCAATAATGTTCAGGACTTGGAATCACTTCAGAAAGTGAATCTTGATGTTCCACTTGAAAATGGTGGGTATATGCTGAGTATCATAGCACGGAAACTAATTGGCTTTGTTCTTACACTTGACTTGGAACTTGCACATGAGTAATTCATAATCTGTTCCACAGTTATCCCTTGGAAATGTGCAAAAAATG
Source organism: Python bivittatus (assembly GCF_059951505.1). Taxonomy (NCBI): domain Eukaryota; kingdom Metazoa; phylum Chordata; class Lepidosauria; order Squamata; family Pythonidae; genus Python; species Python bivittatus. Next base: position 49,408,067 of record NW_028277075.1, read on the forward strand.
AAAACTGGAACCCACAATTTTTTAAAAAAATTAAAATCTGGTGATATCCATGTATATAAGTGTCTTTTGGTTCTTTGAAGACTGTGTTAGTAATGAAAAAAATCATTGGATTGGCAGAAACTGATAGGTCATTCTCTTGTTTTTTTTCTGTTTCCTAGGCTATATAATCCAATTATATTTGGGGGTCCTCCTGGACTCGCGACTACTGCTTGAAGAGCAGGTGGCAGTCGTGGCCAGGAGGGCCTTTGCCCACCTTTGGGTGGTGTGCCAGTTACATCCCTTCTTGGATCAGGAGGCTCTCTGGTCAGTCACTCATGCCCTGGTCATCTCTTGGTTGGACTATTGCAATGCGGTCTACATGGGGCTACCCTTGAAGAGTATCCGGAAGCTACAGCTGGTTCAAAATGCAGCCACGCAGATGATATTAGGTGTCCCTAGAATGGCACATGTAACAACTTTACTGTGGGAGCTGCATTGGGGGCCAGTTTGCATCTGAGTCCAATTCAAGGTGTTGGTTATTACCTTTAAAGCCCTACATGGCATGGATCCAGGTTACTTGAGGGACCGTCTCTTCCCCATTACATCAACCCATCCCACCCGGTCAGGCAGAGAAGGCATGTTGCAGATCCCATCAGTGAGGGAATGTTGGCTGGCAGAACCCAGGAAGAGAGCCTTCTCTGCTGTTGCCCCTGCCCTTTGGAATTTTCTTCCCCCAGAGGTGCGGCAGGTCCCTACCCTCCCAGCTTTCTGAAAACGCTTAAAGACCTGGCTCTGTCAGGGTGCGTGGGGAGATATGGGCTCTACCCATCCCTGGGGGTGGTTAGCCCCCTGATGATGCTCCCTGGAATTACCCACCAATTCTCCATCTTCTTGGAACCCATTTGTTTTTAGGATTGTTTTTATGTTGTGTTTTAATCAATGTTTATCTTGTTGTAAACCACCCAGAATTGTTTCAAAAGATGGGCAGTGACAAATTTGATAAATAAATAAATAAATAAATAATTGTCCTCTTTACTCTTTACAACCTTCGCATTCCAGTCTACAATCACAAGTAGTACATCTTGTTTGCATGTTCCATTGATTTCAAACTGAATTTGACCATAAAACCTGGCAACTTCCTCTTCTTCTGCATCAGTGGTTGGAGCATACATTTTTATAACCATGATATTAAATGATTGCCAACAAAGTTGAATTCATATTATTTGGTCATTGACTGAATTGTACCCTAGTACTGCCCTTACTCATATCATATCATATCATATCATATCATATCATATCATATCATATCATATCATATCATATCATAATATAATTTTAAGTTTACAGATACAAAGATAAAAAATTAATACATACTAAGCAATATACAAAAGTAAAATGAAAAAATAAAAAGTGCAGAGAAAAAAAATAGTAAATAGTAAAAGAAAAAGATATACAGTCGTGTGAAAAAGGAAGTGCACCCTCTTTGAGTTCTATGGTTTTACGTATCAAGACATAATAAAAATCATCCGGTCCTTAGCAGTTCTCAAAAGTAGGTAAATACAACCTCAGATGAACAACAACACATGACATTACACCATATCATTTATTTTACAAAAAGAAAGCCATGGGGAAAATGGGGAAGCCATGTGTGAAAAACTAAGTACACCTTATGATTCAATAGCTTGTAGAACCACTTTTAGCAGCAATAATCTGAAGTAATCGTTTTCTGTATGACTTTATCAGTCTTTCACATCATTGTGGAGGAATTTTGGCCCACTCTTCTTTACAACATTGCTTCAGTTCATTGAGGTTTGCAGGCATTTGTCTATGCACAGCTCTCTTGAGGTCCTGCCACAACATTTCAATCGGGTCGAGGTCTGGACTTCGACTGGGCCATTGCAACACCTTGATTCTTTTCTTTTTCAGCCATTCTGTTGTAGATTTGCTGGTGTGCTTGGGATCACTGTCCTGTTGCGTGACCCAATGTCAGCCAAGCTTTAGCTGTCGGACAGATGGCCTCACATTTGACTCTAGAATACTTTGGTATACAGAGGAGTTCATCGTCATGACTACAAGGTGCCCAGGTCCTGTGGCTGCAAAACAAGCCCAAATCATCACCCCTCCACCCCCGTGCTTGACAGTTGATATGAGGAGTTTGTGCTGATATGCTGTGTTTGGTTTTCGCTAAATGTGGCACTGTGCATTATGGCCAAACATTTCCACTTTGGTCTCGTCTGTCCAAAGGACAGTGTTCCAGAAGTCTTGTGATTTGTTCAGATGCAACTATGCAAACCTAAGCCGTGCTACCATGGTCTTTTTAGAGAGAAGAGGCTTTCCCCTGGCAACCCTTCCAAACAAACCATGCTTGTTCGGTCTTTTTCCAATTGTACTGTCATGAACGTGAACATTTAACATGCTAACTGAGGCCTGGAGAGTCTGAGATGTAACTCTCGGATTTTTTGCAATTTCTCTGAGCATTACACGGTCTGACCTTGGGGTGAATTTACTGGGACATCCACTGCAGGGAAGATTGGCAATGTCTTGAATGTTTTCCACTTGTGAATAATCTTCCTCACTGTAGAATAATGGACTTTAAATTGTTTGGAAATGGCCTTATAACCCTTCCCAGATTGATGGGCAGCAACAATTGTTTCTCTAAGATCATTGTTGATGTCTTTACTCTTTGGCATTGTGTGAACACACACCTCAATGCTCAAGACCAGCAAACTCCTAAAACTTCGGCTTTTAGAGAGGTAGTCACACTTGCTGATGATCAACTGATCAAGGGCATTTGATTAGCAGCACCTGGCTGCTACTTAGCCTCTTCATACCTATGGAAGCAGTAAGGGTAGGCTTAGTTTTTCACACATGGCTTCTCCAATTTGGCTTTCTTTTTGTAAAATAAATGATGACATGTTGTAATATGTCATGTGTTGTTCATCTGAGGTTAATATGTCCTGATACGTAAAACCATAGAACTCAAAGAGGGTGTACTTTCTTTTTCATACAACTGTATAAAGAAATGACTTCCCCCTTCATCAAGACAAGTAGAAACAATTTCAGAACTTATCACTTCCTTTAATATTACAACAAAATATCTCTTCTTCCCATATCTCATCTCTTATCTATAAACAAATTGTAAAGTCTCATCATTCAATCCTAATCAGCAAAAGTCCATTAAGTAACAACATATATATTTTAACCTTAATCAAATCAACCAACTTTGTATTCCTTTCCTTTCCTTTCCTTTTAACACCATAACTTATCACTTTCTCTGGATACCAAAATACCAAAAACAAAAACATCTCTTCCCATATCTTATCTCTTATCTATAAACAAATCTTTAAAGCCTCTTCATTCAGTCCTAGTCAAGAAAAATCCACTAAGAGCTATCAGAAACAGCAACATATCTATTTTAACCGTGATCAAACAAGCTAACTTTATATTCCTTCCCTTTGCTTTTAAAAGTCTTGATCTTTGATCCCTTTAAATAGTGTCCCAAAAGTTTATTTCTTTTCATTTTCTTTTTGTCTTTTCTCAGGAACTCCTTCATAAGTGTAACACATCTCTTTTGTAAGTCCAAGAAAGTTGTCCAAGTCATTGGTTTGATTTATTATTTGTGTGTTCCTCTTATCTATTAAGATACCAGCTGGTTTCATTTGTAAATCCAGTGTAACATCTTTTTCCACATCATTCTTGGAACTTGTCATTTTTAAATCCACATCCAAAACTGCCTCAGTCTCAATCTTACCCTCTTCTGTCTCCCCTTTTAAAGCCATTTTTATGGTAGCAGACACTCTTAAGAGAAACGTCTGAGTGCATTGTTTCCAAATACCCTTAAATTCTTCCAAAGTTAAAATATTTTGCTCCATTCTATATTAGTGGGTCTCTTCTCCTTTAATCAAAAAGATTGAAAAAGGGAGATAACAATTTGAGCTTGGATTTGTTCAAACTTCAGAAAATAAAACTAAAAAACACCATCAATAATATTTAGATATTTAGATATTCAGTATTTATATGTTATTATTTCTTTCCTGATTTAGCAGGCAGGCAGGCAGGCAGGCAGGCAGGCAGGCAATTTATTTATTTATTTATTCATTCATTCATTCATTCATTCATTCATTCATTCATTCATTCATTCATTCGATAAGGCCATCCAAGCCCAAAAAGACTCTGGGTGGCTTACAATATATCCAATACATGACTTTAAAAAATACAACTAAAACAACATGACTACAACAACAGTCCCAGGATTCAGAGAATAGATTTAACAGAGGCTCCATTGGCATCCTAATCACAGGCCCAGGAAAAGAACCGGGTTCTTGAACCTTTGGAGAGTAGGAGCCATGCATATCCCCATAGGGGATGCGGTTCCAGAGGCTGTTCCAGAGAAGGCACACTTCCTCAGTCCCACAAGATGACAAAATTTAATTGAGAGGACCTAGAGAGTATTCACTGTGCCCCAACACACTGGATGGTCAGAAACAGCTGAAGACAAGCAGTCCCTCAGATAACCAGGTCCCATGCCATGAAGGGCTTTATATAGGTAACGACCAGTCCTTTGAATTGCACCTGGAAGCCAATTGGTAAACAATATAGCTTGCATAGCAGCGAAGACAAATGGGTATAACAAGCACCCATTACTGCTTGTGCCAATGCATTTTAAACTAGCTGTAGCTTCTGGATGGTCTTCAAGGGCAGCGCCATCTACAGGACATTGCAATAGTCCAATTGTGAGGTGACTAGGGTATGAGTGACTGTCTGAAGGGCTTCAGGGTAGAGGATAGGGCACAAGCGGCACACAAAATGAACATGTGTGAAGGCCTTCCTGGTCATAGCTGCCAACTGAGCAGTAGCTGCAAGTCCAGGAGGACCCCTAAGTTGTGCACTAGTCTTGAATGGGGAAATACAACCCTATCCTATAGCAAAGGTGAAAAAGTTTCTGCTCAGGCAGTCCAAACAGCCATAGTCACTCAGTCTTGTCAGGATTAAGCTGAAGACTGCTCCTCTCCATCCAGACCCAAACAGCTTCCAGACTCTGGGTCAGTACATTGATAGCATTATCTGCAGAGCCCAGGGTTGAGAAGTACTGGGCATCATCCACATACTGATGATACCAAACCCTGAACTGATGGATGATCTCACCCAGAGGATTCATATAGATGTTAAACAGGAGGGGTGAGAGCACTGAAGCCTGAGACATCAAGGATAGGATCTCTCTCCACCTGTCAGCTCTGGCTGAAACCAACCACTTAGGAAGAAGCTGAACTCATGTACTCCCATTCCCAATCCCCACAGCCAGCCTAGAAGGATACCATGGTTGACAGTATCAAAACCTGCTGAGAAATCCAGGAGCATAAGAATGGATGCACCATCCCCATCTTGGCTCCATCATAGGTCATAAGCAAGCATGATCAATGCTGTCTCCATACTATAATGAGGTCTGAAACCTGATCGGAATCGGTCCAGATAATCTGTTTCTTCCAAGACCCTCTGCAACAGCTACCCAACCACTTTCTCAACAATTCACTCCCACCAAAGGTCCAGGAGAGCAAAGGCAAGTATATTACTGAGCCCCCCACAGTACTAGGCCTTGTTTGGCCACCAGTCTTCTCAGAACTGGGCTTGCCTCCTAGGCCTCATGTCCCATTGTGCTGGCCTCACCAGCTCCTCATCCTAGGGTCCACACCGCTTCTGGACACTCCTATGGTGTCTTCCATTCCTTACTGACCTCTGTGGCAAGACCCAGCCCTGTTGGTTCACTACAGCTCTGGCCACTCCTGGCATAGACGCTGGTCCAGCAGTCTACCACCCCACTTTGGCTCTGGTGCCAAGATGATCTCCAGGTCAGTCAGGACTCCAAGTTCTGCCACGCAACTCCCAGATGGCTCTCCTCTCACCAGCGATTTTTTTTAATGGTTATTAATGCATCTGTGTGTCATCAGAAATTCACTTTGTTTGGACAGTAGAGTTGTGCAAATCTTTCAAAATTGTTCAAAAGAGATACTTTGGAAGCGTGCATGAAATGTCTCTTTTTGAACTGTTAAGACATGCATTTTTCAAGGCTCACACAGCTGCTTTGCAAGGTGTTCAGAGCTATCTCCATGTGCACACACAAGCACTGACACTTTCTTTAATTTTTTTCAAGCTGAAGGATATGACTACTACCATACCACAGACTCAAGCTAACAATATTGGTGACAATGAGGCATGATTGTACCCAAGAGCAAAAATACTTATCTTCTCTCTTATTCTATCACATCTCCCCACAACTCCCCATGATTTCACCAGTCATGACTGACACACCCAATTCTCACCACTATAAAACAGAGTGAGAGAAACCAGGCTCTTAAGCCCAGCAATTTTTATTTCTTTTAACATTCATTCACTTTTCACAACAAACCCTGTGAGAATCAGATCTCAGTCTGATAAAGGAATAGCAGTCTCTCCATCAGTCTGAGAACTATTTCTCATACCTACAGGCAGTCCTCAACTTATGACAATTGGGACTGGAACTTCTGTTGCTAAGTGATGCGATCATTAAGTGAGTTGACAAGACTGAGTGACTATGGCTGTTTGGACTGCCTGAGCAGAAATTTTTTCACCTTTGCTATAGGATAGGGCTGTATTTCCCCATTCAAGACTAGTGCACAACTTAGGGGTCCTCCTGGACTTGCAGCTACTGCTCAGTTGGCAGCTATGACCAGGAAGGCCTTCACACATGTTCATTTTGTGTGCCACTTGTGCCCTATCCTTTACTCTCTACTCTATCCAATTTTACGGCCTTTTTTGCCACGGTCATTAAGCAAATCTGGCTTCCCCATTGACTTTGCTTGTTGGAAGCCCCCTGGGAAGGTCGCAAATAGTGATCACAGGACCCCAGGATGCTGCAACAGTTGTAAATACATCCTGGTTGCCAAGTGGCTGAATTTTGATCATGTGACTGTGGGGATGCTGTGACAGTCATAAATGCTAGGACTGGTTGTAAATCACTTTTTTTTAGCACCATCATAACTTTGAATGATTGTTAAACAAATGGTTGTAAGTTGAGGATTACTTGTACTCCCTTTCTTCTAACACCTGCATGTCTTAAAATGTCTTCATCCATTTCTCTATGTTTACTAAACATTTTATTGAGGTACATAAATTTATCTACTTGCTCTTGCTTGTTTTTGGCATTTCTGTATAACTTGCAATCATCCACTCTGTTTACCATGTCAAACACACTTACTTTGGCTTTGATACATTCATTTTCAGATCCATACTCTTATTCCATCATATTATCTATGTAATATTTTCTGGAAATTATTAGAGTTCTTATCCAGCAACAGAGCATTGTCTGCATATGAAAGTGCATACACATTCTTGTCCCATCCAACACACCTCTAATCCTTATACATTTATCCATAAACAACCAAGGCATCATCACATATCCTTGTCTTACTCCCTGATCAATGTTGAACCATTTGCTAAGCATTTCATTTATTTTTATACATGCTTTACTTCTATCACATCTATTTAGCAACAACATTCAACTCCATACTTGTTCATAATTTGAGCCTATTCACTTTATCATACACTTCTCTTGATCAATAAACACGCAATAAATTTTCTTTCTCACAAAGGAAGAACATTTTCTCATACATTTCTCAATGATCTGCTTAAAAGCAAAAATCTGGCCTTCACACTTCCTGCCTGATATAGAGCTAAACTGCACTTCCTAAATTTTGACTATTGTCTGTTTTTGTGCCAAACAACTTCTGAAGCACACTTTACAAACTAATTCCTTTGTAGTTTTTGCATTTAGTCTTGCTACCTTTTCCTTTGTATCGGAGAAAAACCTCCTATCAGTATGATTCCTATAAAATCTTTAAAACACTCCTTCCAGAGTTCCCTCAATTCAGTTGCATTCCAAATAACCATTACTTATATTTTAATTGCCTTTACTCTGCTTGATACTCCTAGCTTAGTCCTTTTCACACACTTCCATTTTTTTATTTCCATCAAAATATCTCTTTTCCTCCTTAATCTGAATAGTTCCTTGTTCTCAATTATATTATAGCGATCTTTTTCTTTGCATACACATTATATATGTTTCTCTCATCATTTTTTTTTTGCAATAATGATTGTCATATAAATATTTTTTTAATCCACAGCCTTTTTCACTTCATCATTCCACCAAGGATCCTTTCTCATCATTCCCATTAACGTAAATCTGCATGCTTATTTTCATTGTTCCAAGCAACTTTCAAATCCTCTTTCCTTATGTCCACATTCCATTCATTCTGTTGGGTGATTACTGTATCTTCTAATACTTTTCCAAACAGGATTTAACTTTCTCTTCCTATAGTTGTTCTGCTTTCAGTCTTATTTATTTCACTTCTTTCCTTCCATCTCCACTTTTTCACAAGATCCACTCATGGCACTACCAAATAATACAACAGTTAGAACAGAATATGGAACAACTGAATGGTTCAAAATTGGGCATGGAATGTGCCAAGTTGGTAAACTCTCACTTTATCTATTTAACTTATATGCAGAATAAGTAATGTTTGGACCAGAAGAAATAGATATCAGAATTAAAATTGCTGGGAGAAATATCAACAGTCTCAGATATATTTATGATTATGGTTGGAAAGCTGGAAGCAAGAAAGATTTAAGAGATTTCTTGTTAAAGGTGAAAGAAGAGAATGCAAAAGCTGATCTGCTGCTTGGTATTAAAAAACTATGTCAATAGGCAATGCCAACCCCATGCAAATAGATGAAAAAGAAGTTGAAGCACAACAGATTTTATCATAATAAGCTCAAAAATTCACAGGGTTGCCTGGTACTTGGGAGAAAAACTATGACAAACTGAGACAAAATATTTAAGTCTGGAGACATCATACTGACAACAAATATATGTATTTTAAGGTCAAGGTTTTCCCATATGTCTGTAAAAACTGGACCATCAAAGAGTCCAAATGAAGAAAACTTGATGCCTTTGAATTGTGGTGCTGGAAAAAATGGCTGAGAATGCAATTCCCAGTTCAACTGGGAAACTATCAGCATCTTAGACCAAGCTAAATCCAAAAATGCAAGGGAATTCTTGGAAGTTTTGTATTCAGACAAGGCAGCCATCAATAGGCACAAAGAGATAAACAACATCTACATACTGTTCAAAAGAGATAATAGAAAACAAAAGACCAGAAGATCGCCTCACCAGCAATCATCACCCAGATAAGCAAAGATTACCACCAGGCATACCATCAAGCAGTAAACAATACCCTAATCAAGGAACTACCAGAGGAAAAAATAAAACAAAACAAACCCCCCACCCCCACCAACACTGGCAGGGCATGTCACAGTATATAAAGAGAGAGCAAACCCCACTCCATTCCAGCACTGAAGATGTTACCTAGCCGGGTAACAAAATGTTTACAGGAAAAGAACCAAGCTCAGAGAACCCCAAGGACTCCACAGTTCAACCCTGAGCTACACAAATTCACTTCTAAAGGAAATGTATATTTCCTGTCAGATTTTTTTAAATTTGACACTGTCAAATGATGCTATATCTTTACATCAAAATACATGTAATGATAATATATATCAGAAATTTAAATGGTCCTGTTGGCTTAGATTCAAATTATTCATTGCAGTTGCTTGAGAGAAGATAAGTGCTAAATTTTATTAAGGGTAGAACTCTTAAGTAGCCTTTAAATCCATATACTTCTCAAAAATTGTACTATATTAACCAATCTTCTATAGTTTCATAATGAAGACCAAATGCAGCAGAACCCATATAATGGCAATACCTTTATAGATCAAACTGAGTTTTGTACAAGAGAAGTGAACATTTATACCGAGATGTTATGGAATAATAAACTTAAAAATTGTGCTGCATTTCAAGTTTATGTGACTATGATTATTTAATTTTCTTTTGTGCGTGCTCAAGTATAGCTGTTATGTGACTACACATGAGAGAACCTGAAATTAATTTGTCTGTATAAGATCAGTGACTGTACAAATTCTTATGAAAACTAACATGCCATGACAATAGTAATTTTGATAAAATTACAGCAAGAACTGCAATTCTCTGCCATCTGGCTGTCTCATTTTAACTACATTGATGTGCTTTTTATTACTTATTTACTCACTTCAACTACTTTCACAGTTGTTACAGAGTCTATATATGTTCACAGCAGCAGACTACAATATCAGCATAAAGATCTTTTCATATTTTGTGTTTAATTTTTTTAAACAGAACAAGTTATAATCACTTTATTTAAAAAATACATTAATTGCAAATTCCTTATTTATGTGTTAAAGTATGTATCAATTTTCTCTACTTTCTACTTTACCTTTTATAATATGTGCAGGTCCTATAACTCCCTTTCAACATCCTAAATGTAATCTTTATTTACTTTTCTTAATTATATATGAAAACTGAAACAGACATTTGTCTGAAAAATATAATCATAATTTTATAGTAATGAAGAACTTCAAACATAGCAACATACATATTTTTTTTTAAAAAGAAACTCATTTACTTGGGGTCATGGTATCAGTACTGTGCATTTCTAATTCATATTTATTCTAAGGAAAATCATCTCACTTTGATGACTTCTTATGAATACTAATGAGTCAATATTATGGGTCTTCTATATAAGGGGCGGAGAATGGAGGAAAAGGTCAAACACAGCCTTTATCCTTCTCCTGATAATTCCTTTCCCTAATAAAGGTGCAGATGTGAAAAACTTTGTTCTCAGAAGCTGCACAGTATCATTATACCAACACTGTAATGCTTTAATGTTTAAATTCAAAGTAACATTAGTAACTGAGATACTTATGTGCAAATTCTTTCCAGATAAAAATATTAATCCACACAATGTCTTAATAATATTAACACAAGGAACAAAATTAAAAGTAAATTAATATTGTCTAATTTTGTAGACTTTAAAACTAGTATATTTAAAAGAAAAAAAGTATTGCATAACTGATTATTTAATTCTAATATTTTGCTACTTATTTAAATAAAAATATTACCAGTATACACCTGAAAATATTCACGTAAGATATTTTGAAGACTGGCCTAGATTTGGTATTCTTTGCACAGGTAACAGTATATCAGTACTGAAATCTCATTAGCTGTGAATATTTTCTGGCAGTTTTTTTGTACAAATATGGATGTTCATCAAAGGGGGAGAGGGGCTAGTGACAAAATGTATCATGATGTTAGGATGGACTTCTTTCATTTTGTGGCTAACTACAACTGCCTGTGTGTTGAAATTTTAAAACATTCATTTTCAAACATATCAATTTTATTAATATTTTACTGGCACAGTAATAAACAAATTGTACAAATAAACAAACATAAATGAAAGTATTCCCATCCATCTTTAGTACCTGAGTATTCAGATCTAAGAGTGAATCCCAAACTCTAGTTTGATTTTCAAAGGGGGAAGAGTACAATTTTTTCCCAAATAGGTTGAATTCCAATTATCTGATCTATCTTTATCCTGACCAAAACATTTAAGAGAACAGCTCTTAGACTGCTGCATCTGATTCTCGGCACCATATTTTAGGATGAACGTTGACAAACTGGAGTTTGTCCAGAGGAGAGCAACCAAAATGAGAAATGGCTTGGAATGAAACATGTGCAAAAAGTAGTTGGAGGAACTGGGGATGTTTAGTCTGCAAAAGAGAAGACTGCAGGAAAACATAATAGCTGTTTTCATATCTGGCAGATTTGTTCAGAGATGTTCCAGGACAAGAAAAAAGGGGTTTAAATAACAAGGAAGTAGATTTTGGCTGGACATAAAAAAATATGAATAGCTGTTCATCAGTGGAACAGACTGCCTCCGATGGAAATCGGCTCTCCTTCACTGGAAATGTTCAAACAAAGTCTGGATGGCTACCTGCAAGACATGCTGTAGTAGTATATTCCTGCACTGAACAAGAGGTTGGATTAGATGATGCCCAAGGTGCCTTCCAACCCAATCTATGACTAAACTCTGTATTTAACAGAATTCTTTGGGTATGACAATATTTGGTCCTCATTTACTTTATCAGCTCTCAACTTTGCTTTCTCTTGTGCTCAAAGAACATTACACTTTTTTGTTGGTTTTGCCAACACAACTAAGAGCTCATTTCAGCTCTCAGTGTTCTGAATATGGGCTCAAGGCTGTCCTTATTGGTTAATTCTGCATGAGTGAAGTTCAGATTATTTAGATATTGCATTTGAATTTCCGCGTTAATTTGTGGATACATAATTCACATTCCCGTATGAAGCAAAAGCAACTTTCAAAACTGCTAGGTATTACTACACACAGCATATCCATAAAAACATGATCATACTGAGAAGAAATATAAGAATAATATAAAATACATTCAGATAAAATACTAAAACTTGTAAGAGTAGAGTTCTGAATTATAGGTTTTCTAGTTCCTGATCTAAAACAGTTCCACAAATGGATGGATGACTCCTGCAGTTTAGCACGAGAAATGCATGTGTTCCGTTAACTCATCCATTCCACATCATTTCTGACATTTGAACAAATCTTCTCATGCCCAGTGATCATTCTAAAGCAAGAGAGGTTCAGCTTCCCAAATCAGGATACGGATTCATTAGATTATTATATTAAAGTACAGAAATGTCAGAGAAGAATAAATTTTATACCTTTCTTCCAAAAATATTATTCCCAGATTTTCCCACTTGAGAGGAACCTGACAAAATGAACTGCTCTTTTTGAACTCAATTAATACATTTTTTTATAAAGCATACTGTGAACACAGCAAACACGAAATCATCTATAACCTCCCATTATATTGCTTTTTGAAAGAAAATGATATGAAATATGTTATTATTAGCTTTTTGATGAAAAGGGAGGGAAAAGCAGGCATTTTTACAAATATAAGGACCAATAAGTTATGTATGTGGCTCATTTCTTTGACTATTTCAAACTGCTTGTCTTTCACAGGATTTCTTATGGCTATTTACATTTTCATTCAGTGAAAATCAATTACCTTCCTGCAATAAGCCTCATTTACTACCTTTGAGTATAATAGAAACACCATTAGGATGATGACATTACCCAAAAGAAGGGCACTACACAGTTGGTGGACATAAATTAGAACCCTTTCATATATGCATTAGAAATACTGCTGTGACTGAAATATGCATAAAAATCTGAATCTATTAGAGCTATTAGTGTGTGGTGCTGGTGATTTTGAAGGAGGAGGGGAGATTGTGATCTACTACTTTGACAAAATTATGTCTTTCCTCCCCACCCCCCACACCCTCAGTATGTGCTGTTGATGCAATAAAGCACAAGTCCCCAGCTGAGATGCATTTGGAAATGCCACTGAGCATGGTCTCTGCGCTTCACTTCCTTTGCCAAAGCAAGATACTTCAGGAAGAGAGTGCACGTGAGCTGCCAAGCCTGCTCCTCCTTCACACCCTGACCTCCTCTCTTTGCGGATGTATGCCTCAGTGAAGCTACCACTCATGTGGAAAACGGCTCCTACGGATCAATTCATAGGGTTTAGAGATATTTAACTCCCATCAAGCCCTCATTGTCTTATTGATATTACTTGAAGATCAACTTATTGGATATTTACAAGGAGGGGAAACAAAATACTAATCTAGAAATTCCCCCCTCTGAGACAGGAAACTGTGCTAAATGTAGTTATTTTTACCTGGGCTCTTATAAGCTTAAGAAAACAAAATTATAGCCTAGTACAAAGAAGCAGGTTCTGCTTAAAAACTTTATGTATAAAAGGTGTAAAAGTGTGACACTGTTTCCCTCCCACCATCAAACCTATTTGGTATCATTTTAATTCAATGTAAGATTTAATAGAGAAATAATATTTAATGAAATTCATAATTAGGGTATACTTGAGTAATTAATTTTTTATTCCATGTTAGAGGTGGCATGTTAGCACAGCACACTGTCTCCAACTTGAAGGGTTAACTCAAGGTGGTGGCTAGGAAAAACTTTTCCCAGCTTCAGATGGTGCACCAGATGCAGTTGTTCTTGGCGCCAGATACTCTGGCTACAGTCATTTAGGCTCTCATCGCCTCATAGTTTGACTATTACAATATGCTGTACCTGGGGCTGCCTTTGAATATTCAAAACCTACAGTTGGTACAGAATATGCTGGCCCATCACTGACAGGCAAAAGCTGATTAAGCAGAATTGCTCCTCTTCTTTGATCATTGCACAAATTACCTATAGATTTCCAAGTGCTATTTATTTTATTTTATTTTATTTACAGGCTTATAGGCTGCTCTAATTTGCCCGCTCTGAATGGTGTGCATCTCCCAAATATGTAATTGGAATCAAAATCATAAAATCCATTAAAAAAACAAACTCAAGGTGCTGAATATTACCTAGAAAGCCCTTCATGGCTTGGGACCTGGTTTCCTTTGAGACCATCTGCTCCCAGTAGACTGTGCCCATCCTACATGTCAGAGTCACAGTGGCATATTGAATATCCCCATCTCCCATGAAGTTAAGGGAGTGAGGAACAGGAAATCTTGCTTTCTCTTTGGCTGCCTCACACTTATGGAATACTTTGCCTTTTGATGGAAAGATGATTCTCTCGCTATTAACATTTAGGAGGGAAGCGAAAATAATCTTTTTCTGGCTTTTGAGGCTCAATTTTTTGGAGGGATGTTGTTACCATGTGTTACAGGTTAGCTTTATTTAGTCTTTTTTACAATATTTAATTTAATTTAATTTAAGACATTTGTAAGGCTTCCTAATTCAGAATTCATTCTTCTGGGCAGTATGTATCAATACAAATCAAGAACAGCCAACACTAAACACAAAATAATATAAAATCAATATAATATAATCATACACATATGCAGAGCCAAGGTGGGCATAACAAGCACTCACTCTCTCAGCAGAATGGGCACCATTACCATCCTGGACCAATTCACGAGAGAAAAGGCAGGTCTTCATGGTTCTACAAAAAGCTAAACCTTGGAGACAGCTCATTCCAAAAGGCAGGTGCAGCAACACAGAAAGCAATCTCCTAGGTCCCATTAGATGACACTGCCTCAGAGGGGGGAATCTGAGCATGCCCACCTTAGTAGGATAGGCAGAAATAGGTCATCCCACAAATAATCCAGCCCTGTGCCATGTAGGGCTTTATGAATGATAACCAGCATTGAACTGAATTGCAGCCAGAAGCCTATCAGGAGTGTCCACAACTTGGGGATTAGTTGTGTTACATGGGTATACCACAAGGTGTACCCATTACTATCTGTCCTACTGCATTCTGGACAAGAGTTGCAACTTCCAGACATCTTCAGGGGCAGCCACATGTAGAAGGCATTGCAGAAATCCAGTTAGGAGGTGACAGAGGCGTGAATGACTATGAGGAGAGCCTCCTGTCGAGAGTAAGGAAGATGACTTTGATGGAAATATACAGGAATCAGTATCTAGGTAAAAGGGACTCAAACATTTTTTTAAAGTCCAGAACAAGATAACATTTGGAAGCAGCCCAGCAGACACCTCCCTAATTCACTGAAGCATAAAAAGGAGGAGGAGGTACAGCACAATCAGACTTGCAATATTCTGTTATTATAGCCAATCTCAATAAAAATAATTTTAGCCTTCCTGTGGAGTTGATTCCTGTGGTCTGATCTATCTACCAATCCAGAAAAGGGTACAATTGGCATACAAGATGGAGTTGTGCAAAGGCCTTCCTGCTTCTGGTTGCTCCTCAACTTCTCAAGCAGGTGTTGTGGGTTCAGGAGGACCACCAAATTGCACAAAGACTCTGAAGAGAGGAGTGCAACCCCACTGAGAGCCAGAGATGGACATTCTCCAGATCTGGATCCTAGGAGGTACAAATCCCACAGCCACCCAGTCCTGCCAGAGTTACTTTAAGTCAAAGCCTGTTCTTCCCCATCCAAACCCTTAAGCCAGATACTGAGAGAAGACTGAGATAGCATCACTAGGCTGGCCAGGAGCAGAGGTGCACAGCTGACTCATCAGCCTACTAATGGTACTTAACCTTGTGCTGATGGATGACCTCACACAGCAGCTTCAAGTAGATGTTAAACAAAAGTTGTGAAAGAGTGGAGCTCTGAGGCACTCCACAAATCAGAAGCCTAGTCTGGACCTCTCTCCCCATCCTCCAACACCAAATGGAATGGCTCTGGAGAAAGGATAACCCCTGTAATACTGTGCCTCCCATTCCCAATCCCTTGAGCCAGTCCAGAAGAATACAATGGGTGGCAGTACTGATGGCTGCTAAGAGCTCAAGAAGGACAAGGAGGAACACACTCCCTCCATCCTGAGACCACAAAAGTGTGAGCAATGCCATCTCAGTGCTATATCTTAGTCAGAAATTAGACTGAAAGGAGTCCAGAATGATCCTTTTTCTCCAGAGTCCTTCGAAGCTGTAACAAAACCACCTTCTCCACAACCTTCCCTAGAATGTCAGAGACTGGGTGAAAATTGTCTAGCTCCATGGGATCTAGCAATGGTTTGTTGAAAAGGTGCCAGACCACTGCCTCCTTCATTGCTGGTAGAACCACTCCCTTTTAATGGTTTTACGAGTTTATGGTTGCTTTACATTTGTTCAATATGCTTCAAAGAGCCTTATAATTAGGACAGCATAGAAATAGTGTTAAATAAATACAATAATTTTAAATTTAATAATATTAAGTCAACATCATGTACATTTATGGTGGCCAAGAAAAAAAAAAACTTAGTGCTTAGTTATATTCCAAAGTATGTTGGACTGGGTGAAATTACTATTTTAATACATGTTTAGAGAACAAAGTCATTTACTGGAAATACACAATTTCAAACTCCATACTTATTTATTCATTTGGAGCTACGATGAGCTCCTTTCTTTCTTCTTCAGTTCATTTGTTATATATTTATTCCTACAAAATTGTATCCTGCATACTAGAATAAATGCAAAACTAGGCACAGAAAACAGAATTGGTGAGGAAGTGGTAGATGGAATAATAACTAAGGTAATTTAACTAGCATCTGGGACCATTTCTCTTCTGATGATTTAAGAGTGTTTCATTATAAGCCACTGACTCAGCAATCAACTTCCTTATCCATATCAATTTGCATAATGGAGGACAGAAATGTAGGAAAAAAGGGGGAAAAAAGAAATGCAGTTAGCTTTTTCACAAGCATAAGATCATAGCATCTGGTTTACATGCTATATGCACAGCAAGAAACTGTTGTTCCTATTCCTAGTTGTAAAACTAGAGCTATATAATCAGTCACTTTTCCAGTCTATCAAATTGTATAGATCCCAGAGTAAAAGCAAGAAAAAAGTGCTGATTCTTGATAATAGTGAAAAGGTACATGCCACATAAAGAACCATTTGCACACAGGAGATATTCTGAACACTTAGCACCAGCTGTGGAGTTACGGAGTCCTCATTGATCTGTCCTTTAGGCCTTTTGGCACCACTTACGCTCACACTGTTTCATATCTTAAATCCCTATCAAAGGATCTAGGTCTCATCTCACCAGATAGTAAAGCTCACATTTTCAGAGAAGGACATACATACATTTACAGGCATTCTGTTATTATATTTACCAGTTATAGTGAATTTTAAAAATATTTTAAAAAATCACTACTATTATAACTATAAAATTACTAGTAAAAGTTCCCAGAGGCTGAAATAGTCTTCACCATTGTTCCCTTTTCCTAGTGAAAAGATAGAATGAACATATAGTACAAAAGAGACAGAGCTTTCACCACAATGACATATCACTGCTTTAATCATATAGCAAAACACTGCTCATGTAAAAATACTGGATGCCAATAGAAGTAACCCATCTACAAAATGGGAAGAGAAGAAAATGTTGGGAAGTTCCACTGCTCAAAATCTAATGCAAATAGTCCCAACATTTCTAGAGCAGACTTGGAGGGGGCCCAAGGACTGTAGAGAGGAATAAGAATTTCTGAAAATTCCTCTCCATTCCATTAATAAATGCAGCAAGAACTAACAATATGTCTCCTTAAATTTTTACTTTTTCTAGGACCACTTGTTAGGGAAATATATATATTGTTCACAGTATTATTATCAATCCTACAAATCAGAATGAAACAAAGCAAGGATACTATATTAGCGGAAGAAAAAAGATGGTTAAATTTAGTAGGAACTTGTTCAAGTCTGCTTGAATGTGAATGTATTTTGTTCTCTCCAAATAATTTCACTGCAGGGCAGAACCTTTCCACTGTGAGCCATCAGGATTGGAGGTACATTTGCTGAGCATGCACATATCCACCTGTGAACATATCTGTGCAAAAGCATTCACATGCTGAGTGCAAGCTGGCACACAGCAATAAAGTTCAGCTTAAGTTAACAAGTACCTAGAAATCTGGGACACAGGCCAATATGATACATCTTTGCATAAAATTTACATATTTCTGCTACTATTAGAATTATTAAAGAGATACCATTTATTTTTATTAATTATATTTATATCCTATTTTCCTCCAGGAGTTCAATGAAGTATACAGTCAGAGGCATCTGCAGGAGCGTCAAGAAAGGGCAGATTACAAGGGTCGTGTTGTACCACTATGAACCAAGCTCTGCCTCTTTCGTAGCTGTGTTGTGATGTCATACAAATGTTCAAAAGGGTAGAGCTTGCGTCACAATGGCATGATAAAAATATGACTTCAAGATGGCGGCAGGGAGAAGACGCCTAGTGTGTAGCTCCCAGCCATAACCAGCAATTACCAGCTTTCGATCATAACTAACACGGGGCTGAGGAGAGTCGGAGGTATGGGATCTATATGTGAATGTGGAGTGAATGTAGAGAACCCCTGGCGTTACCTCTGTCCGAGGCAGGCCATCGTTGTGAGGAGGAGAGTAGCAGTGACGGTGGCTGGGACAAGGACGCCAAGGACACTGAAGACAGTGAGCAGAGGATGTGGGCAATGGGGGTGAGTGTGGCAGTGGGTGGCGCTTGGACCCAGGGGGATGACAGTGGTTGCGACGGCTGCGGCATCGGCGGGAGTGTACTGGTGGTGGCTGCCGAGGCCACGCTGTCTGAGCTGAGAATGACACCTGGGCTTGAGTGTGGTGATGCTGGAGCTGGGAGTCGGTCCAGCTCGGCCGGGAGCATCAGCAGAGCTAAGGCCTAAGCCCAACGCTGTTAGTTTCAGCAGCAGCAGCAATGGCAGTGAGAGCACCGGTGACTGTGGTGGGATGGCGGCGACGAGAGCACCAGGGGCGAGGCTGAGGCGGACTTGACAGTGATGGTGGAGCAGAGGCCAGAGCCCAAGGGCCCACGGTACCTGGAATCCATAGAGACATTGAGACTTTGGGGGTTGTGGGTTCTAGCCCCTACGTGGCAAAGGGGCTTCCTTTACCTCTAGAGAAGAGACCAGGGGGACTGGAGCAGTTGTGGGGTGTGTGGGTGTGGGGATGTGGGATGAATGTGCTACCCTCTACCCAGGTGGGAGATGGGAAGAGGGTAGGAGCGAATGTGGCCCTTTTTTCACCGGCCAGTGAGAGAGGCCTGTTGAGAGAGGGAACGTGTTTGGGAAAGGGGAATTGGGGTGACTGGCCCCTGTTGGCACTGAGAGCAGATAGCTGAAGTGCCACATGGGCTCATTTCTCCACCCCCCTTATTCCCCTCTTGACCTGTATGGTTCATGGTATGGCAGGCCCCTTAGGTCGGAGGCCAGGAGGGTGGGGAGAGGAGCACCTTGGGCAATTCAGGGCGGGCATTCAGGTGGTGACAGGCATGGGACGTTATGACGGGAGCCAGAGGACAGGCCATTCCAGGGGAAGATGTCCCCGTTATACCAGTGGTGTGTTCCAGCCCTCTAGACTCAAGCTCCTCAGATCCTGGTCAGCAGGCCTACAGAGGCCCGGGCTTTCGGCTGCTGCTGATTAATGCCAGGTTGGTCAATAATAAGGCTCCCCTTATCCACGACCTTATTGGGGAGGAGCAAGCCAACCTGGCATGCATTACTGAGGCCTGGCTGACACCAGAAGGGGGTGTGGCCCTTTTGGAATTGTGTCCAGCCGGGTTTAGGGTTTGGCACCAGCCAAACCCCAGGGCAGGGGAGGGGGTGTGGTGTCATCCAGGTATCTCTGCTGGCCTTCAGGGGCTCTGCTCTACAAGTTGCTGGATGTGAGACCCTGTTCCTGAGGTTGGGCACACGGGAGCAGTTGGGAAAGTTGCTATTGTACCAGCCTCCCTGCTGCATAGCAACCTCCCTGCCTGAGCTGCTGGAGGCCATTTCGGGGTTGGCAGTGGAATTCCCCAGGCTTATTGGGAGACTTCAATCTGCCATCCCTGGGGTTGGCCTCAGAGGCAGCTCGGGAGTTCATGGCTACCATGGAGGCCATGGGCCTATCCCAGGTCATCCTTGGCCCGACTCAGGACAGTGGTCACACCCAGATATGGTTTTCTTGTTGGAGCAGTGGCAGTGTGACCTGGTGGGGGATTTCATATTATCCCCTCTGTCATGGTCAGACCACTCCCTGGTGGCCATGACATTCTCCTATGCTGCCCCCTCCACAGGGAGGGGAGAACTATTCGAACGGTCTGCCCCTGGCAACTGATGGACCCGCAAGGGTTCCAAAGGGAGCTGGGGGTTGTTCCTGAGGCCTTGCTGCATGGTCCAGCAGAGGCCCTGGCAGCAGCCTGGAATAAGGAGATGGTTGGGGCCTTGGACAGGATCGCGCCTGTGCAGCTTCTTTTGGCCCATTGCCCCCAGCACTCCCTGTGGTTTACGGAGGAGTTAAGGGAGTTGAAAAGGGCTAAGAGATGTCTAGAGTGCCACTGGTGGAAAACTAAAGACAAATCCGACTGAACACGGGTTAGAGCTGCTATTAAGCCCTACCTAGTGGTGGTAAAGATGGGGAAATGTCATTACTTCTCCGCTGTTACTGCATCCTCAGAGTGTTGCCTGGCAGCCCTGTTCAGGGTCACTCAGTTCCTCCTGGGTAGGGAGGGCTCAGAGGAGTATTTACAGGGCCGTGCAGAGGAATTTGCTGAACAGATAAAATCGCTCAGATCCGCTCTCAGTTGGAGGCCAAGCATGAGGCAGGTCCAGTGGAGATGCCCGAGGAACATTCTTACCCAATTATCTGGGAACAGTTTGATCCTGTTGGCCCTGAGGAAGTGGACAGGGTCCTTGGGGCTGTTAGTGCAGCTACCTGTATTTTGGATCCATGTCCCTCCTGGTTGGTTAAAGCCACCAAGGAGGTTACTTTCAGGTGGGTACTGGTGGTGTCAATTCATCCTTGCAGGAGGGGGTGTTCCCAAAGCCTTTCAGGGAGGCTTTGGTCCACCCCCTTCTCAAGAAACCATTGCTAGATCCTACCCTTCTGGACAATTTTCATCCAGTCTCCCACCTTCCCTTTCTAGGAAAGGTGGTGGAAAAGGTGGTTGCGCAGCAGCTTCAGAGGATCCTGGAGGAAACAGATTATCTGGACCCCTATCAGTCAGGTTTCAAGCCTGGCTATGGGACAGAAACAGCATTGGTCACACTTTTGGATGATCTCTGGTGAGAGTGGGATGGGGGTAATGCATCTATCCTTGCTCTTCTTGACCTCTCAACAGCTTTCGATACCATCAACCATGGTATCCTTTTGGGTTGGCTGTGAGATTTGGGGCTGGGTGGTACAGTGCTGTGCTGGTTCAGCTCCTTTCACCAAGGCCAAACCCAATCGGTGTTGATAGGGAGTGAGAGGTCCAACCCACGGCCCCTACTTTGTGGGGTGCCTCAGGGTTCAGTGCTCTCGCCGCTGCTATTTAACATCTATATGAAACCATTGGGTGAGATCGTCTGGCACCATGGGATGAAGTATCATCAGTATGCTGATGATAATTATATATCTCCATTCTGGGTGACCTAAGTGATGCTGTGGCTACCTTTTTGTGGTACCTGGAGGCTGTGGGGGCCTGGATGGGGGACAATAGGCTTCAACTGAACCCTGGTAAGACGGAGTGGCTGTGTGTATGGGGAGTTTATCAACTTTGGTTCTTGATGGGGTTGCACTACCCCAGACAGACCCGGCATGTAATCTGGGGGGTCCTTCTGGACTCACGACTCCTGTTCGAAGAGCAGGTGGCAGTCATGGCTAGGAAGGCCTTTGTGCAACTTCATGTTGTGCAGCAGTTATGCCCCTTCCTCGATTGGGAGGCTCTCTGCATAGTCACTCATGTCCTGGTCACCTCCCAGTTGGACTACTGCAAATGTGCTCTACATGGGGCTACTCTTGAAGATTATCTGGAAGCTACAGCTGGCGCAGAATGCAGCAGCACGGACAGTTCTGAATGCCCCCGGGGGGCACATATAACACCGCTGTTGCATGAGCTGCATTGGTTGCTGGTTTGCTACTGGATCCAATTCAATGTGTTGGTTATCACCTTTAAAGCTCTTCATGGCACAAGACCAGGTTATCTGAGGAGCCGTCTCGCCCCGGTTATATCAGCCCACCCCACTCAGTCCAGCAGAAGGGGCATGTTACAGACCCAGCAGTCAAGGAATTTCGACTGGTGGGATCTAGGAAGAGGGCCTGCAGTGGCCCCTGTTCTATGGAACAACCTATCTCCCGAGGTGCGGTGTGCCCCCACACTCATGGTCTTCAGGAAAGGTGCGAAAACCTGGCTATGCCAGAAGGCCTGGGGGCCGGATGGGGGCTCCCACCAGTGGAAGTGGCCTGTCGGGTAACTGACCTTGCCCCCCCAACATCTTGAATTTTTTTTTAGTATTTATGTACTGTATAGGGTTGTTTTATAGTTGGATTTTAATTGATTAATTAATTTTAATTATTTATATGATATTGTTTTTTAATGGCTTGGGTTTTTGGTTTTAATTGTGAGCCATCCAGAGTCACCCGTTGGGGGAGATGGATGGCATTCAAATCAAATCAAATCAAATCAAATCAAATCAAATCAAATCAAATCAAATCAAATCAAATCAAATCAAATCAATCAATGATGCTTTATCCAGTAAATAAACAAATAAATAAATCGAATAAATAAATAAATAAATAAATAAATAAGAAAGATGCTTTATTCATTTTGATAAAAGTTTCTGATCCTGCAGACATCTCTATAGATAGTCCTTTCCTCTTTCAATTTCACTCCTACAAAAAGAAATCTGGGAGATGGGCAGGGCTGAGAGAGACTGAGTGGTTCAAAGTCACTGAGTGAACTTTCATGGCTGAGGTAGATTTGAACCTGAGTCTTTCCAAGTTGGAATTTAACTTCATTCAAGAAAACTTTCTTATAAAGTTATACTCCTAATGTTAGTGTTTCATGCATTCTTCCCATTGCATTAAGTTATCTGGTATCCAAAACTCCAGATGTACTGTAATGTCTGTTACACCTGATGTACAGACTTCTGATATCTTGCAAATTTTTGAGAGATATCTAGAGAAGTACTTCAGCATGGTTATTTGTGGTGATTGCAATCCAACACTCCAGTTATAGTCTGTTACACATGATGCTGCATTGACTACTGACATCTTGGAAGGGCTTTTCCACCAGCACTCATTGCAGTGGAATACCTCTGCTATCCTTCTGTGATGTTGTGGTATTCAGCATACCAAGGACCCATTAATTTCCCACACTGCCTGGAACAACCTCCTTTGCTCTTTGAGTATCCATGAAGAGCCCCAGGGATGATGTGAAGCCAGTTTCCTGCAGTTTGGAGGATGGTGGGCCAATATGTCAGGAGGCCTCTGGCAAAGTGCCAGGGTTACTCAGTGGTAGTAACACCACTGTTGAGCATAAATGAAGAAGCTTTTCTTGAATAGGCCTCTCTCTCTTTCTCCCCCCGCCCCCAAAATATATTTCCCTTGGGGAATGAAAGGGGGCTGTTCATATTCAACTATGCCACTATTTTTAAACTTTGCAGAACTGTTGGTTGCATTTTTGACTCAAACTACATCTCTTTTTCCCATCTCTTATGAGTCAAGATTCAATTTTTCACTTTTCTTTTTTTTTTCCTGCCCAGCAAATATTCATACAAACTGGTTTTCTGGAAGCTATATTGTATGTGAAACATATTTTGCCTAGTTATAAGGAGGCATGCATAGCCCTGTACATAGGAGCACTCTTATTCTGATGTTTGATGTTAGCCCTGTGAGGTAGTCCAGACAAGAAGCACAAACAGGAGTACTAGCTCTATCTTTATTGTAAAATTACATTAACAGAATCTTGCAAGACTGAAAGTATTTCTCCCCTCCTTTTCTTTTATTCTCTGGAAAACTAGGGAGGGTCCCTTCCGAAACATTTCCCATGCCTTCCTCCCTTCTGTGAGCTGAGACATCTTTTACATGCCAGCTGTCCCATCTGCGGTTCTCCCTCCTGTCTCCCAAGGTCATTCCCCCTATCATTACAATGGAGAAATTAACTGGAAGTAATTCCATGTAATATTATGTAATAAGTATTCCATGTAATATTACAATAAGACCAAAGCTCTGGTTATCAATCTGGCTGCCTGTTCTGGATTATCTAAACTTTCCAAACCATATTCACTTATAATGACTGCAATAACCAAAACAGGAAGTTACCAAAGCACAAATAACTGTATATTCAAAACTGGTATATTAGCCAATACTGCTAAAAAGTGCATTGAACCACTAAGCTCACCTGTGCCTCTAAAATAGTGTGGTATCAAGAGCACCACTATGATTCTGATCCTTGGAAAGGAGGACAACATTCTTCAAAACAAACTGAATATAATTCATACAGACAGATGATCCTCCCACTAACAGAATCTCTCTCATGTCTGGATCCTGAGTCATCACTCACCTAACAGCATTGGTTCAAAACATCCTAGGACTACTGAGCATGATTTAATGAAAAAGAGAAATAGACCTGAATGTCATCCACATATTGCTATCTCAGTCCCAATCACAAAATAATCCTTCTCGTAAGTTTGATGTAAATACTAAAAGCATAGGGGACAATGCAGATACATATACAATCTGCTATCAGAGCAGAATGATAATCCCATAGCATTATCTTCTATAACAGGCCACATACATAAGGAATGCAACCAGGATAGCATAGCATAGCATAGCATAGCATAGCATAGCATAGCATAGCATAGCATAGCACAGCACAGCACAGCACAGCACAGCACAGCATAGCACTTCCAGTCCCCAAACTAGATATCTATTCAGAATGATATCTATGGTTGATGAAACTGAAACAACTAAGAGATCCCCAAAAACCAACAGGGTTCCATTCTCCCTCAGGGTAGGTGTAAACTGGAGTAGGATCATTACCAAATTGAAAAAAAAAAGATATTTCAGTAATGATATTAGATGTGCATTTATTTATTTATGTAAAAGATTTATATACTGCTTCCAGTTAAGAAAAACCTCCCATTTTTTTCTTTAAAAAGCAATATAATATCTCATCTACTTTACTCCTTAGTCATTTCTGTAAGAGGAATGTTAGCTTTCATAAAATTGCCATTTTCATAAATGGATAATACATACATTACTGATAAATGGATTGCTCTGTTCTATCATTTATATTATAAACAGTACTTATGGTCAAATTATCCATATTTTTTTTTCTCAAAATTGGCATGAAAGACTATGTCTGTAAACAAAGAATCATGACTGTACTCTTTCTCTCATTACAGCTCCAGATTTATTTTATTCCATGCAGAAAGAAAAACATCTGCTTTATTCCGGAACAAATTATCACCAAGGAAGAGCAATTAACACTGGGTTGTATCCAATACTGGCTATCTGCCAATAAAAAATAAAATGCTGGTGGAACAGATTTCCCTTCCCCTTCAATCCTCCCCCCCCCCTCCGCATCTGTTCTGAAAGTTTGGAGGATCTCTAGAGCAGGTCTAGGGGGCATGCGTGGTTATAAGTAGAATAGATCACATGAGTGCAAATCTCCTTAACTAATGAATGTAATCTAGTTTTAGGCATTGTAAAAATCAGCTTGTGCTCCTATAAAAAAAAAAGTGCACATAAAAAGTTTGCATGCAAGATGATGCATTTATTTTTTTTTGCTCTTGTACCTCATTATATATAGTAGAATATGTTTTTTAAAACCAAAAGAGGTTAAAAGCATTTTGTATACATTCAGGTAAAAGGTCTTAGTAAATTAGAGTGCTGAAGGAAAAGGAAAACACATATTTATAATTATTTTACTCTCTGATATTGAAACAATGACACTGAAATAAGAAAAGACAAACTATTCAAAGCAATCATCTAAATGGTAACTTTAGCTGACTAAAGGAAACTTAGGAATACTAAATACTGTAAAAGGTTTTAAATATTATTGAGATAAACATTTGATGCATTGTACAAAATAGAAAGAATATCAATGTTAGGACAAAATCACTATTTTTCCATGCAAATTAGGGGGAAAAAAACTGGCTGCAAAAGTACAATCTGAGAAGGATTCTAATTTCATTTAGAATGCCCTGCAAAGGTCTAATATCCAATATGAACTTGTACTTTATAATTAAATAAATGCCAAGTAAATCATTGAAAGAAATGTCAGTCCCATCACTGGCAGCTGCTTTCCCTCCTGAAGGGGAGGGAAGAGTAGGAGTAGGGCAGTAAGCAACCCCTACAGCAGTCAGCAAAGTCACTAGTGGGAAAACACAAAGGCCTTTCCATGCAACTAGCACAGATGCGCCCAGAGCCAAACTGTCAGATACAGTTAAGATGACAGCTACTCACAGTTGATTATTTCCTTCTCACAGGTCACTGGGTGACAAGCTGGGTCACCATGCTTTGTTGGCTGCTACAGTTCTCCCTCAACAATGTCTATTCAATTTAAATAAAGGTAAGTTGCTCAATTTAATATAATAATGCAAACAACTGCATCCTCACACTGCCAGGAAAAAAAATGAAACCCAGTTTTGTACCATCTTGAATTAGTTTTTTCTGTGGTCTGTGAAAGGAAGAGAAAAAATGGATTTGAATTATCTAGCTCAAACAGAGAGCTGAGTAATTTTGTCAAGAAGCATGTAATGAAAGCTAATTTGTCCCCAATTCAAAGATTTAACCTTTAGAACATTTAGATGGCAAATAAATCATGAGGAAAACCTTGGATTTTCAGTGAAAAGATTCTTTCCGTCATAAATTCCTCACAAACTAAAATAAAGGGCAGTAGGCATGTAGAAAAAAAAATACTAAAATATAAACGCCTGTATGTTATGGTTGGAGAAGCAAAGCAATACTTTGCTTTTAGTTAAATTTAAATTACAGGAATTTGTTTACAGCAGGAATAGATAGGTGGCCAATTTTACCAACATCAGTGAAACAAAAACATTGGGTGACACTGAGGGCAACTCAATGGAATAACAAAGATCATTTTTAAACAATAAATCGCTTAGAAAATGTTGTTCATCTCCAATCTGAAACAACAGAATAATAATTTAAAAAAAGAATAACAAAGGCTTTATTTTAAGAAAAGTTATCCCACAAATCTTATGCCTTATTCCTAATATGCTTTAAATTATTTGGAGTAATTTCCTGTGCTCCTTTTAAGTAGAATTACAACAAGTAAAACAAATACCTACACGTTGGATGAATACACTTTATAGATAAAAATCAGCGGACATACTGTTATTTCCATTGCATCTTCTTGCAACCTGAAAAGCTGTTCTTGAAGATCAGGGGACCCTCTGAAATATTGAATGATTTGGCATGAGGAGTAATATATACAACAGCTTTGTTGTTTAAAACTTACTGAAAAGTTTATGCTGATTCTCCCCTCACATTAGAACCCCCATTTCAGAGAGTTCCCTGACTGTGCCTTTTATGGACAGAAGGGGCTGAAATAGAAAGGTGTAGGAAATGCCCATTGCTCAAGAACAGTTGCACTTAACAGCATACTGTATAAGGTTACTTTGACTGAAGACAAAATGCTGACAGAGGCATGGAAAAATGTGTTCCATTCCTTAAGCCCTTCCATATTAGTGCCAAATTAGAATAATAAAGAAAAGTTTTATATTGCCTCCCATCACCTTAGAAACAAAAACTAACAGAACATTTTCACTTTTAGTATTATTACAAGTCTTCACTTTTTACCCATTGCCCTTATGGAAGAAATTATGCAATGACAGGAGAACATTTCCCTTTACCATACTAATTCATTTTGATTTCTTACTTTTCACTAATTACATTACTCAAAGATTTCAAAAACATTTTAGAGTGGATCATATTATCAGTTTGTATTATATTAAAAATTGTATAACTATAGAATGCATCTTCTACAAAACATAGTGAATTCTAGTGATTCTTTAAATGTATAATTTAAGATGTTGCAGGAATAATATTACTTGGAGCTAATGAATCAGAAGTGGCTCCTGGGGTAACAGAGTTCCTTCTCCTGTTACACATCACTTTCCTCTACAATTTTTAATCTGCTACCACTGGCCTGGATTGAAGCCAAAGATGCTCCAAAATCCACTCTCTGGATTAAAGTGATTAAATGAAAGTAAAACTCACTCTCTGAACCCTAGATTAAAGCCAAAGATGCTCCAAACTCACACTCAAAAACTGATTCTAATCAAGATCCTAAATATAGGCCCAGAACATCCCAGAACTGTTTTAATCATGACTGGCCTCAGTCACATATAATACTGACCTGGGAAACAAGGTCAGATGTTCATAATTCAATAGACTCTTTGCTTAACTGCCATTAGTATGCATTTAAACTGTGATGGGAGAATGAAGAACTGGTATTTTGATTATACTGCATTAGAAAAAATTACAGTTTGTGTATTTAGTAACTTTGCCCCTTATTTTGGATATAATTTATAGAAGACAAGGGCAAAACTGAGATAATGCACAATATAATAGTATTTCTTTTTTGAAGAATAACTTTCCACTAAGAGTACTGCACTGGGCAATAACACTTCAATTAAAGAGGATCCCACAACTTGTATGCACAGCGTTAAGAAGAGAATGCTGTTATGACAGCATTACAGTGACAGCAATAGTCCACTGAGACAGAGAACCAAATTAGACTGTGTGAATACTCATGCACGGTTTTTATTAATTGTACATCAGATTTAAAATGCTGCTGTGAGGGAGCTTAAAGGCATTTGCACCACAGGCATGGGAAACAATGCAGCTTCTTCATCATTGCTGTGTTCCAGTAGCAAGGCTTTTCCCCAAGCTTTTATTTTTATTTTTTTTAACAAAGAGGAAACTTTTCATTGGCGCTATATTCTATTTGGGAATAGACTAATACTTTCACATGGAAAGTTAAATCAAGGTCATAGTACTTAAACAGCAAATCCAGAGGGAAGTTAATTTTGTAATAACTTAAAAGAATATACAATTTCTTGGAGGGCAACTTTCTAAAATTTAGCTAATTAAAAGTAAAATGTCCAAGCTACTTGTACCTCTAGACATTCATTTTTTAATTAAGTATTAAAAACTAATTTGTAAACAAATGGTAAAATCAGTCTGTTTTGTTTAAAGGGTCAATAAAATTAATTGGTCAAATAAAGTTATGCAAGTGCTTTTGATCTTATCCCAACAGCCACCAGAGTAGGAAGGGACTCATGCACACAAAATTATGGTTTAACATTTCCTGGTTTCACGCATTGTGCCAGGTCATTATTTATTTTGATCAAAATAAATACATCAAATTTGACTTACTGCTTGGATTTGCACATTATACTATTCCAGTAAAAAGTTCTAGAAACCACAATGATTGCAATCACAATGTTCATGAAACAGCTATGTAACATAACAGGCAAGACTGTACGTAATGTCTAACCCTGTCCAATCTATTAGCATGTTATTGGGCCGAGAAGCTCTCCCTGGAGTTATTCAAGCCATGGTCACTTGCAGGTTGGACTGCTGGATGGGGCTGCTCTTGAACATCACTTGCTAGTCCAAAATGTGGCAGCATGAGTAGTGTTGAACAAACCTTGCTATGCCCATAACATCTCTGCTTCATGAGCTGCACAGGTTACCAGTAAGGTTCTGGGTATAATTCAAAGTGCTGGTTATAAAACACTAGATAGTCAGGTTATAGACAGCTAGGTATGAAATCTAGCTATCTGAGGGACCAAGTGTCTCCTAAAGTATCTGCCTGTCCTGTATGATCAGGCAGAATCAACTTACTTCTGGTCCTGTCAATCAAGATTAAGCTCTACCTTACTCACATCCAAACAAACATCTAAAAACTTGCTTGTTTCCCTTTCCCCAAGTCTTGAATTAAGACGTTTGGAGGGCCCCTTTAGGCTATTGATGAAGTAGGAAGAGTACTTTGTTTGTTCCCTTGGGGCAATTGTTTCTCTTTTTATATAATGTTTTCTTTTGATCTGTGAAGCCACTTTATATAATGTTGTTTTCTATTAATCTGTGAAGCCACTTAGAATCACTTTTGAGTTAGGCAGTCTAGAAATTTGATAAATAAATAAATATTTGAAGTGTTGCTATCATTTGCTTCTCGCCACTTCCAACTCTATACATAATTATAGGAGGCATGCAGTTTGCCCAGGAGAAAAGGGTGAGATCTATAGATCAAAGGTTGGTAAACTCTACCTGTCAAGAAGGTATTCCCTAGTACTGAACATTACCTAATTCCAGAACCATTGAAGAACATGCAACACAGCACAGTCTATATCTGCCTTTAAGACTGGCATGAAAGTTGGCATGTAGTTGGACCATTTTTTAAAAAATTGCATTATCAAATCTAAATTTATTTATATATTTTTATTTATTTAAAGAACTTATATGCCTGCCTATCTTACATAGTGATCCTAGGTGGCTCACAACAACCAATAAAAAGAGGAATAAAAGCAAAACAACCCTTCCTACAGGCACCAGACCAAATAAACTATTAGCCTCCTGATTCAACCCCATCCTAGAGCAATGCTTGGGGGAAGAGCCAGTCTGTGCTGTGTTGCCAGTTCTTCATGCCCTTCTGATCAGCTAAAAGGGTAGGGGCCTCAGATCTCAGATGGGAGGCTACTGCAAAGGGTGGGTGGGCTACAAAGAAGAAGCCTCTCCAAGGTCCAGTCAGATGACAGTATTTAAGGGAAAGGACATGGAGTATGCCCACTCTATCTGACCTAGTGGAACAGGCAGATACTCTCAGGGAAAGGCGGTCCTACAAATAATCTGGCCCTGTGCCATGTAGGGCTTTAAAGGTAGTAACCAACATCTTGAATTGCACCCAGAAACCAACTGGAAGACTGTGCAGCTCACACAACAGTGGTATAATAGGCGAACTGCAGAGCACCCAGAACTGCACATGCCACTGCATTCTGGACCAGTTGCAGCTTCCAGATAGTCTTCAAGAGCAGCCCTATGTAGAGCACATTGCAATAATCCAGTCATAAATACCATAATGTAAACTAGCATGTACTCAGGTCACCATTCTACAAATCATGTTCAAATCCTGATAGGTAGCTGGAAAGAAACAGAAATGCCATAATACAAGATACCCTCTGAGAATTGAGATAGCAGTGTGGATTTTGGTATACATATCTATAATATAATTCTCCACTTGAGTCTTGAACCCTTCAAAGCTCATATACATTTTTAAGAAAGGAAGGAAAAATATAAATGTAATGTAATGCTGGGTTCATTCCAGAAGAGCTCATATTTATGTAAAGCTTCATATAAATACTTACAAACCCTAAGTATGCTTCATAGGTTTATTATGAAAACTGTAAGGAATGCATATTTAAATAATTAATAGAATGGAAATATTTAGTATTATTTTAGATTGTTAAAATAAGAGTTGAGAGTTGTAAATGTTTTTGTTTATTAATTGTAACTTTTTATTTTACCTTTTAATGTATTTTATTATATTTCATTGCAAATCTACGTTAAATGTATAAATGTTATACTCTTACAATGGTCAATGTAACTACCATTTATGACACCCAGGGAATTTATAACAAATTATCATATGAATCTAGGAAACTGTTATTTCACATATATAGGATTAATAAATGATAATTAAATACCATAAATTATATACTTAATGGGGTTATACAACAATTCATGCAAATATGTAATGATACTTTGATTGTCCTCAGTGATAAGTGTAGACATCAATCTTTTTTTAAAAAAAAACAAAAACCTGCATAAATGTCACTTCCTTCCTCCCCCTTTCATTAGATTTGGTTAAAACTCCATTTCTCCTTGCAAGCCAGAGGGCTTTTGAGATATTTCACTAACATCCAGGAAATCAATCTTACATAAAACTGAAGGAAAACATCTAATGTCATTGAGCAATAAATATCAACTCTGTCACTAGCTTACCTTTGAGCTGAGGCCTTAGGATGTTTCTTGTCCAGTTTCTTCACCAATGCTACTGTCAGCTGGCAATTCTCGCCTGAGGTATCTTTAGGCATTAAATGGGCATCCAAAGGTCTGGAAAGTTGTTTCTCCTTGATGTTGCAGTCATTATTTTGTAAAACCTGTGGAATTAACATAATCATAATGCTTATGTTGAATAAAACTGTTTCAAAAAGCACAGAATTTTAATATTAACCCATGGAAAAAAGACTTTTTAAGAAAACTAGGGTATATTGTATTTTGGTTCTTTTGTATTGTGGCTCTCCTTCTCAGACCCATACATGTTAAATTGTAGTATGTCCCTTCAAATTATTTTCCTCTGAAAAAAGCCAATTGCTCTGACCTCCCTCTGGCTCTGGTTTGGAACAGGAACTTCTTCTGAGTTGTTATTTGTCTCTTGATGAAGTATAGACTGGACCTCGTACGTGGAGCATTCAATTTGGGTCACCTCTTTTACATTTAGCTCCTCTAGGTAGGTCAGGACAAACTGAGGGTAAGCCTGTAGAGAGGGATAAAGGCAGAGTAGTTGCATGAGTGTGCAATCAGTAAACAAACAACCAGTGCTGTAGTAATAAATGCATAATTTATTGCCACTGTCACACTGTACCACAAGCCACCAAACAGCTGATCAGCATGCTACGTGTTATGGCTCAGCTCTGCTCTCAGCCAGCTCACAAAAATCCTGAAAATTTAACAATCGACTCTCATGAGTTGGTACAAGCTGGCTATAGCACACCACTGCATATAACTGTCTACAGTTTATATACTACTTCCTAATTTTTTCCCCTCATTTAGACTGATGGAAGTACTTTTCAGGTCATTCTAGAAGAATTAAACAAAAATGCAAGCTTATTAATATTAAATATAACTGAAACATGATTTGTTAAATGTCATTGCTTTGGTCAGTATTACAAACATATACATGGGTTACATCTCATATTCTATACCTAAATTATTTTCTTCAATGTATGAACCTATCCCTGCTTTTTCTGCCTAATTTATCCTTTTGCCTTCTTAATGCACAAATCTGCTTCTGTCTTATCATATTCACCTAATAATTTTTCTGTTCTGCTTTTGTTTCCTTTCACATTTTCATTTTCCATCTTTAAATCCTGTTTTAGGCTTCTTTCTATCAGTCATATAAGAAAGATAGGGTAAGCTTAATTTATACTACTGAGATAGGCTAGGCTATTTATTTGTTTGTTTGTTTCAGACAGAATACTAAATTTATTCTAGTATTTATCCTAGATTTATTTATCCTCTCCAGTTGTTGGGATTTATTGGGTGAGCTTTCCATCACAGCATCAAGTTAAACAACACCACTTCTCTTGGAGTTGGCACTTGAAGATTCTTCTCAGATGAGAAACAAATTTCATTTTTGTTTTTTTTCCCCCTTGCTTAGCATTATGACACGAGGAAGATGATGAGTTAATATCAAATTCACAATATGCTGGCTATAGTACAGATAGGAAACCTCTGGCTGATGGGATTAATTTGGCCTATAAGATAATCAGTCCAGCCTTCAAGCAGCACCTTTCCTCTAACCCTAAGCTCCTCTGAAAGTCCTTCCTTCCATCCCTTTATGAAGGAGCAGCTAGAAGTGGCTGCAATGTCCCCTTGCTCTCAGTTTCTTTAAAAATTATGTGCAGAGAGTTGGAATAAGAATTCAGAGTGAATCAATTATTCAAGTATAGTATATGTTTTTAGTTTTATTCCTCTGATGTCACCTTTAGGAATGAAATGTTTACTGCTGTGCCAATTTGGGCTTGTTAGTGATTAATTGATTACAGAATTTATAGCTTGAAAGGAGGCAGTAAATTCAAGGATGTGTACTGCTGCACTTTCTTATTTCTCTCCCTCCTTCTTCAATGAGGTGTAGAATTAGCTCATTAGAATAACAGAATAACACTTCTCATATTTGAAGGCTTGCTATCTTGCATTTCAAAGAATGTGTCTATGAAGGATACACGTATTTACATTACATCTCCTTTTTCTGGTTATCTTGTTTCTTTATCAGTTATAAAGTTGTAAAACAATTACAGTGGTACCTCGGGTCACGAACTTAATTTGTTCCGCGACTCTGGTCGCGACCCGAATTGGTCGTGACCCGAATCAAATTTTCCCATAAGGTTCAATGTAAATACGGTTAATCCATTCTGACCCCTACAAATTTGGTCGCCAACCGATTTTGGTCGCGACCTGAATCAAATTTTCCCATAAGGTTCAATGTAAATACGGTTAATCCATTCTGAACCATATATTTTTTTTAAACCACAAAAATATGACACAAAGTACAGTACAGTACACTATGAAGAGAGAGAACGCTAACCTTGCTTGAGGCATGGAGGACAGGAAGGTGGGTGGGGAGGCGGTTATTGTTTGGAGGGAGAGTCCCCCGCCCTACAGGAAGCCATGACCACGTGTCACAGCAGGGAAAATGGCCATGGATCCTGTTCGTCACCTGATGTGGAGTTCGCGAACGGAAGCAAAATTTTGCGAACAGTGCTGTTCGTGACCCGAATTGGTTGTGAACAGAAGCGTTCGTGACTCGAGGTACCACTGTATTTCTCTATTGGAGTCTTCTATTAATATGTACACATGCTCAAACTGCCTTTGATCAAACATTCTATATAAATTCTATGTAACCTTGTGGCTCTTGCTGTGGGCTCAGCTGGGTATAAGAGAACAGTAACTCACTGTAACCCACTAGCTTTAGAAAATAAAATGATTGTTTGGATCCTCTCCAGTTGTTGGCATTTATTGGGTGAGCTTTCCACCACACCATCAAGTTAAACCACACCACTTCTCTTGGAGCTAGCACTTGAAGATACTTCTCAGATGAAAAAAGGCCTGAACAAGTGAAGCTGACTCCCTGAAAACTAATGCCTGAAGATACTCCCAACAGACAATACTTTCAATTGTCAGCATCCAATTACTTCAAGTGCTACTATTGTATGAAGTAGCTCCTCCACAGAAGTCAGGTGCCATCTGTAGGATGTGAAGAGCTCTAATGGGTCAGGGCTTTGATCTCTGCTTGATATTTACCAGACTTCAAGAAAACTCCCAAGAAAATAACACTGGATGTATAAACTTTCATGAGACAGGGTTGTGACAGGAATTGATGGTTGTGACAGGAATTGACTGACCGGCTTGTTGCCCATGCTTGACATTGTGGACTGAGAGAGAGTGACTGGTCCAAAGTTGCCCAGCTGGCTTTGATGCCTAAGGTGGGACTAGAACTCACAGCCTCCTGCTTTCTAGCCTGATGCCTTAACCTTAACTAGACCAAACTGGCTCTCCTTCATAAGACAGCATATTTCATTAATATCTGGAGTGAGATTTCTAAAAGAAATTATAAACAAAAGAAATTAAAGAGAGGGAAAAATAGTAAATATGGCTAAATATAGTATATAAATATATATGCCACACTTTTTACTATATTTCTTCTTACTTTTTTATCATTATAAACCATCGCAGTTTACACTACATCCATACACCAATTCATATCCTGTCCTTTATTTTTTAAACTTCTCATCTCTCTCTTTTTGGGATAGCATCAGCTCCATCCAATCATGACTTGTTGGTCTGCTCCTTTCTATCAATCTGTTTGCTCTTCCTTCATATATTTATTTTGCAATAAGATCATAATTTATTCTATCTATATAACCAAGCCACCTCAACATAATTCTTTTGGATTGGTTGCTCACTTTCATATTCAATCCACAGTCATTTAATGTTAATTCATTATTGATTCTATCGCTTATTGTACTACCATGAATACTTTCTAAAGAACCAATTCCTACTGTATTCCACTTATTTTTAATATTTACTAATAATATGTATTTATATACTTATTCCATTTCATTTCCTTATTACAAGGTGGGTAGAAAAATACTCTTATTCATAGCTATTTTCACTTCATTGAACAAACATTTCTTTGCAACAGACTGTATAACACCTTCTACCCTTCTACCAGCATTTGCACATCTTAATTTTCACCATCCATTTTTCCATCCTTAGCAAACATTCTATCAAGCTAGCCAAATTCATCTTCTTGCTCTAACTTTTCATCATTTTTGCATAACTTGCAATAATTCACTTCATTTTCTCTGTCAAACACAACTACCTTGGTCTTTGATATATTAACTTTTAGAACCATGTTCCTCATTGCATCATACAACTTATCTAATATTTGCTGCAAATCATTTGGGTTTTCAGCCCACAACACATCAGTCTGTAAAAAAAAAGTACACACAAATTCATGTTCCCCAACCAACACATCTTTAGCGTTATCATAAGCATTCTTAATGTATTATCCATAAATATATTAAACAATCAAGGAGATAGAACATTAACCCTAACTCTCGTCTCACTTCACGCTCAGTGTTGAACTATTGACTAAACATTCCATTTATTATCACTTTTGTTGGTCTATGAATTATGAAGTGGAGAAATTATCAGACCCACAAGCAACAGAGAAATTTATTTGGCTAGGATCAGAAGGAGAAATGAAATATCAGTCTTTCCTGTTTATAGATACTATATTTTGCTTTTTTAGTTGGTGATAGACTTCCTAATTTGAGGGGAGGAGAGCAGGGGTTCTGTACCACAATTTCTGCCCCTTCTGGAAGTCCATCTAAACTTAAGTTTTTCTCTTGAATTTTTTTTTTGGGGGGGGAGGGTTGAAGGTTTTGTTTTAAGTTTGGCTCCATAATAGAGGTTTTGAATTTTTGTACCTTTTAAAATATATATATATATATATATATATATATATATATATATATATTTGGTGTTCTTTTCTCTTTGCACTTTCTTTTGTGCAATACCATCTCAGTCACACAAAAGTATTCATTTTACTTTATTCTTGATCTACAGAAACTTTACTTTTATATTCTACAGCTTTATATTTATGTCATCTCTAGTGATTTCTTGGAGCATTAAATGCCCAAGGTATCTTTCTAAGAGGAGATAGAATTTTAGAGAATTGGGTGAATTAGATCCCAAACTCACTTTTTTACAAGAAACACGTGTTTTCCCACAGGAGATGGACATTTCATCCAAGAGATGGATAGAATATATTATTTAGTTATTTAGAATAAATCTGTTAAGAAGGTGGTAATCTTGATTAATCAATCTTTTTATTTAAGCTTGTAGGAGAAGATGAAATAACTCATTCAGAAAGGTATTTTAATTATGACAATTAAGATGCTATAATTGCATTGCATTATACTTATTAGCTATTATGGTCCTATCAGAAATTACCAAGACACAGATGTTTCACACACATTTTTATTTTGGTTGCTGATCAGATAATGACAACTAGGGATTTAAATCAAGTTTTGGATCCTTTACTAGTTCATAACATAGTTTAAGTAAACAGAATTGGAAAGTACTACAAACCTATATATTGGAATTTAATCTGATAGACATATGGTGGCTATTTGAGTCCATCTCATTGTGAATATACTTTCTTCTGTTTATTCCTCATAAGTCATTTTCCTGACTGGGAAAGTCAATAAATTCACCATAATCACCCTAAAAAACATACTGCCAAACACCTGCAATGCCTCCAGGCCTCTCCAACACCGCCAACTCCAGTGATGCCACCATTGCTGAAAATAGAGAGGATGTGGAAAGTCAAGGCCAAAGTGGTCCCAGTGGTGGTAGGAGCACTTGGGGCCGTGACTCCAAAGCTGGGAGAGTGGCTCCAACAGATCCCAGGAACAACATCACAGCTCTCTGTCCAGAAGAGTGCAGTGCTAAGAACAGCTAAGATACTGCGCAGAACCCTCAAACTCCCAGGGCTCTGGTAGAGGACCCGAGATTGAGGAAGACATGTACCACCCATAGGGGTGAGAGGGGAATATCCTTCCTTCCTTCCTTCCTTCCTTCCTTCCTTCCTTCCTTCCTTCCTTCCTTCCAGTCAGTCAGTC
Source organism: Python bivittatus (assembly GCF_059951505.1). Taxonomy (NCBI): domain Eukaryota; kingdom Metazoa; phylum Chordata; class Lepidosauria; order Squamata; family Pythonidae; genus Python; species Python bivittatus. Next base: position 49,446,244 of record NW_028277075.1, read on the forward strand.
AGTCAGTCAGTCAGTCAGTCAGTCTATGGTAAGAACAGAACTAATTGCCTCTGGTTTGTAGTTGTTGTTGTAGGAGGGCCATGTTAATTTATGGTGGTAAAAAATCAGAAGTCTGGTAGCACCTTTTCCAACTAACAAATTGTATTAAATGGCATAAGGTTCTGTCAGCTGCAGCTCACTCCACCAGATGTATAGAGTGGCTAGGCTGATGTAGGATTTAAACTGAGGTGAAGCAGGGAGAAGGGAGGAGAAGAAAAGTTAGTTACACAGATAAAGCTTACATGTGAGACAGATTACATTTTTTTAATCATTTAACAATTGTAATGTGTTAAAAATCCATTGTTTGTTGAGACCTTCTGAGATTGCCTGAAATGAGGTAGAGGGTGAGGTGGAAGATGACTCCAATTTGCAGAAAAAACAGGGTGCCTCCAATGGTCCTTTCAATGACACCCTATGCACAGCAATTCTAACAACAATGTGGAATAAAAATGTCAGAAATGATGCAAGGCTGACTTTTCCAAACCATGATTACACAGACTTCCCATTCAACTCTTCCCTTTTACATTACTGATTGCTAGGTCTTGGTAAAACAATGACAGATGTAGCAAAGGACAGTTCCCTAAGTTAATGTTTCCAGAACAATCAACTCATATTAAGCCATTTAATGCAATAGGCATCAGCTTCTCTATCAAGTTAATTTCTAATTTGTTCTTGATAGTATTTGTTAACAAGGTTTTGATGTTCTGCTTCTTTGGAAACTCAACTGAGTTTATAAGATGCAAAGGGAAGATTATTTTTTTTCCATTCCCAAGTGAAGTGATGCCTATGCAAAGATGCTTTCTTGTAGTACATGTATATATGTGAATACTACCATCTTGTAATATCTGCATGCTGGGGCAGGAAGTATTAAAATATTCTGGCTTTGTTTCAGCAAGAATCACTATGTCTTTCCTCCTGCTTTCAGCTATAACTTAGGCTTCCCTCATTTCTCTGTCACTCTGTGAACTCCAAGCCTAAATTCCTTTGGTTTTTCATTCCTGTTTACAATGGCTTGTCTGGGGAAGCAAATTATTGCTGTGGTTCCATGATGCACCCCACTCCTCCAATATAGTTTGTGTGTGTGTGTGTGTCTTAAGATAAGGGAACACACTACTCAGTAAAGTATTTAAATCTCTAATATAATACAATTCTTAGTTTTACCCTGGAAGTCGGGTGTTTGTTCCTTTACTGATATCATCTCCTTGGAAAGTGTTATTGCAATTGTTTCAGCAGGATTAGAGCAGGACTTTAATGCATCTGCTGATTATAAAAAAATCTCCTCTCACCCCTATGGGTGGTATGCATCTTTCTCAATCTCATGTCTTCTACCAGAGGCCTGGGAGTTTTACAGTTCTGTGCAGTATCTTAGCTGTTTCTAGCACTGCACTCTTCTGGACAGAGACCTCTGACGCTGTTCCTGGGATCTGTTGGAACCACTCTCCCAGCTTTGGAGTCATAGCCCCGAGTGCTCCTACCACCACTGGGACCACTTTGGCCTTGACTTTCCACATCCTCTCTGTTTCCTCCTTTAGGCCCTGGTACTTCTCCAGCTTCTCATGCTCCTTCTTCCTGATGTTGCTGTCACTTGGCACTGCTACCTCTATCACTACCGCTGACTTCTGGTCTTTGTCTACTACCACAATGTCTGGTTGACTGGCCAGTACCTGCCTGTCTCTCTGGATCTGGAAGTCCCACAGGATCTTAGCCTTGTTATTCTCCACAACCTTCTGTGGAATCTCCCATCTGGACTTGTGGGGGTCTAGCCCATACGCTGTGCAGATGTTCCTGTACACAATGCCAGCTACTTGGTTGTGCCATTCAGTGTATGCTGTTCCTGTCTGCATCTTATACCCTGCCATTACGTGTTAGACTGTCTCTGAGGCCTCTTTGCACAATCTGCACCTTGGGTCCTGTCTAGTGTGGTAGACCCCTGCTTCTATGGAACTGGTGCTTAGTGCCTGTTCTTGTGCTGCTATGATCAGTGCCTCAGTGCTGTCTTTTGTCCAGCCCTTTCCAGCCACTGGTAGGATTTCCCAATGTCAGCCACCTCAGCTATTTATTGATGGTACATCCCATGCAGGGGCTTGTCTTGCCATGGCACTTCCTTCACTTGAACTTCCTGCCATGTCTGCTACTGCCTCAGGCATTCTCTTGGCAGCTCATCTTTGGGTGTCATCTTAGTGATGTACTCCTGGATGCTCCAGGTTTCATCCAGGACAGTGGCTTTGACACTAACCAGACCCCAGCGGCCCTCTTTGTGGCTGGTGTACACTCTCTGGGTGTTGGACTTGGGTTGGAAGCTCCATACATTGCGAGAAGCTTCCAGATCTTCACACTGGCAGCTTCCATGTCCTCCTTTGGCTAGCTTACTATACTGGCAGAGTATCTGATGACTGGCAGGGCGTATGTGTTGATGGCGTGGATCTTGTTCTTCCCATTGAACTGGCTCTTCAGGACCTGTCTTATCGTTTGATGGAACTTAGATGTTGTCTTCCTTGCCTCCTCATTGTGGTTCCCATGTGACTGTGGGATACCAATGTACTTGTAGCTGGTCTGTATGTCTGCTATGTGACCTGCTGGTAGTTCCACCCCATCAGTCTTAACTACCTTCCCTCTCTTTACTCCCGTTTGGCCACAGTTCTCCAGTCCGAATGACATCCCAATGTCCTCACTGTGGATCTGTGTCAGGTGGATCAGTGAGTCGATCTCTCCTTACTCTTAGGATACAGCTTGATGTCATCCATGTAGAGGAAGTGGCTGATGGTAGTTCCACTCTTGAACTTGTATCCGTATCCAGTCCTTGTGATTATCTGGCTGAAGGTGTTCAAGCCTATGCAGAATAGCAGTGGGGACAGTGCATCACGTTGGTATATGCCGCACTTGATGGCCACTTGTGCAAGCTGTCTTGAGTTGATTTCCAGTGTTGTCTTCCACTTGAGTCCTATTGAGTTGAGGAAGGTCCTTAGTGTCCTGTTGACTTTTTATAGCACCAGGCATTCACAGATCCATATGTGTGGCATTGAGTCATAAGCTTTCCAATAGTCAGTAGGCTGTGCTCAGATTGGTCTGTCTAGACCCTGAGTCTTAGGTGACTGCTCTATCTATGAGCAACTGGTGGTTTGAGCCTCTGATGTTGTTCCCAATGCCCTTCTGAGCTGTGCTCATGTACTGGCCCATATGGTCCTATAGCCTAGTGGCTATGATCTGTGGTAGGACTTTCCATGTTGTGGGGAGGCAGGTTATCAGCCAATAGTTGGATGGTACAATTCGCTTGGAGGAGTCTTTCATGATCAGCACTGCCCTTCCTTGTGTTAGCCAATCTGGGTGGGAGCCTGCTGCCAGCAGCTGGTTCATCTGCACTGCTAGGCATTTATGCACTGCTTTTAGTTTCTTTAGCCAGTAGGTGTCAACCATATCCAAGCCAGGTGCTGTCCAGCAATTCATGTTCTTGACCCACTGTTGGATGTCTGCTGGTGACTGGTTCCTGTTCTAGGAGATTGCTGTGGTCTGCTTTCAGGTCCTGCAGCCACTTTGCACTGATGTTATGGGTCTTCTCTTTCCCCCATATGTTCCTCCAGTACTGTTCAGTTTCTGCTGTTGGTAGCTCTGCTGTTACAGTTGTTGCACTGCAGTTGGGAGTACATCTTGGATGGTTCCTTGGAGAACAGGGCATTTATCATTTTGGCCTCTGCTTCTCTAATGTATCTCCTTAGCCTCGTAGCCAGTGCTGCAAGCCTTCGTTTAGTAGTCTCTAGGGTTTCAGATGGAGTCAGCCCCTTGTATTTTTTCAGTAGCTGAGTCTTATCCTTAATCTCCATACCCTTCTGTAGTTCCACCTGTTGACTAACTTCTTTCCTAGTTGCCTTGATCTTGGTCTCCAACCTCATTTTCCAGGGGGGTATGTACTGCTGTTTTTGATCATGTAGCCAAGCACCTCCAGGATTAAAGTGGCTGTAGCATATATCAGTTCATTGGTTTGAGTTATGGTGGTAGTAGGGATTGTCGTGAGGTCTCTATTAGTATCTTCTAGCATACTATCTGATGGTACTTCTTCACTGAGCCTTGGTAATTGGTCTCTAGGGTTGATTGTAGTCAGTTTATCCATGATCTTATGCCACATATCGGCTGCTATGCTGTGTAATGGAGGGGATTGCAGTGACATTCGAGCTTCAGGTGTTGGCTGCACATCCAGTTTTCTTCCAGGCCTTCTTGAGTCTGGGATGTAATGTGTAGTTAGTCTATCTCAAGTTGTGAGATCAGCTTCCTCTTCACTATATTGAAGCGTTGGTAACTAGCTGTTTCTCAGCGTGGATGTAGGTCTTCTGTCCATCCATAGTTTCCTCATATGTTTCATATATCCCCTCTCATTAGGTCTACTGTTGTAGTAGCATTCCATCAATTCCAGGTTCTCTTGTCTTGTCCATACATGGTTTGTTCCAGTAGCCCACTCATTGTCAGATTGTCCTGGTTCTCCAACATCTGGCGCGGACCTTGTTAATCCAGGCAATGTCCAAGCCAGCATGACACTCATAGTTCATGTCATTCTCATATTCGAGATAGGCAGGTGAAGCATTAGGGGGTCTTTACCCAAGGACCCCTACTGGTAAGGTAGGTACCAGCTGAGATTCAAGCCCCGGTCTCCTGCATCAAAGGGCAGTGCTCTAACCACCAGACTATCTAGCCATTCCATACACACACACACACACACCAGTGTGAAAGTAAAAGGCAGTGGTCATACCAGCCCAGGTAATCACATTACTACCCTTTGTCTTCTGATTATTAATCTTAAAACCTGCTAACATAACAAAGTCCTTTAAGTTTCCCATTAATGTTTCTATTCCCTCTAGTGGATCTTCCAAAACTAACACCAAATCATCCGCTAATGCTCTTAACGTATATGTTTCTTTTTAATCTTAACTCCCTCAAAACATTTATAGTAAGAGGCCAATAGCCCATCTGGACCATCTGCCTCTCCTGTTTTAGTCTTTTTAATAGCTTCACAGAGTTCCCTTATTGTTTTAGGTCCATTCAAAATTTGTCTCTGATTCTCTGTAATCTTCAGTAAATTGTTTTTATGTAAATATTCGTCCACTTTTTCTGAGGAAATTTCTTGACCTTTATATAAAGTAGTATAATACTGATGAAATATGCCTTTTTGCATATTTACATTATCTGCTTTTACAGTATTTCCTTCTTGTAACTTTAATATCACTTTTTTTCTTTTTCTTTTTGCAACATATATACTAACCATTTCTCTTGTTTATTTGCAAATTCAAAATTTCTTTGTTTTGCATAGTTCATCTTTATTTCCATCTCTCTCACTATTAACATAGATAGTTGCCTCTGTAAACGCTTAATTTGATGAGTAATAGTTGTCATCCCTGGGGACTTTTTAAATTCATTTTTTTATCTCACCCAAAATAATTTGTATTTTCTCTTGCCTTTTCAAATTCACTATTATGTTGTATAAAATATCCTCTTACAAAAGCTTTACTTGCATCCCAAACGATCCTTGCTTCTGTACCTTTATAAAGATTATTCGCAAAAAATTATTTTAACTTCTTTTTGCAATCCTCTACTACCATTTCCTTTTGTAATAACATCTCATTCAATCTCCATCTAAAAGATCCATTTTTCCTTTTAAAAGTTAAAGTTACTGGATTGTGATCTGAAAAGTCTTTAGTAATGTCTCCACTTTATGAAAATTAATAGCCAAAGTCTTAGAAATCCAAATCATATCTATACTTGAAAAAGATCTATGTCTTTCAGAAAAATAAGTATATTCTTTTGAGTTACCATTTTTATATCTCCATGCATCAACAAGCTCCAAATTATCAATTAAATAAAAAAAAATCTCTTGTAGTTTACCTTGTGTATTTTTAATATTTTTCTCAGAAGTTCTATCTTTTTGTGGGGAAGCAGTCCATTCCAATCTCCCATGAGACACCAATTTTCATACAAAAAATCCAGTAATTTATTCATAAGTCCTTTATAAAATGCTATTTAATCTTCATTTGGGGCATACGTTCCCAGTATAAAAGCTCCCTGTAGATTAACTTCCACCCCAACATATCTGCCATGATCATCAGTCAATGTGAGTTTTGGATATAGTTGAGGATTTATATACAAAACCATTTTTTTTCATTCCTGCTGAAATAAATTCTTTGTCCAGATTTTTGTGCCTCAAATATATTTTTTTTCCTAATATGTGTTTCTTGTAAGCAAATCACATCTTGTTTTAACTTTTTCAAATAATGATTTTTTTTCTCTTTTGAGAAGCATTTGCTCCATTTATATTCCATGTTAAGCATTTATAATCCATAGTTAGGCTAAGATTTTAGAAAAGTCAATACCTGTAGTGCCCAATGTGGAATCCTCTTCAGTGTTTTATTGTATCTGTTGTGGCATTTGTTTGGTCACATCTGTCACTGTCACTTCCATTTGTATTTCCTTCAATTCTTAAAATTTTCCAAAAAATGTCTTGCTTTCTGCACAGAGTTCAGTCTGAATCTCTGCTGTTTAAAAATAAAGATCACCCCTTCCAACTTATCCCATCTAAATGGAATTTTCTTGTGTTTAAGTTTGTCAGAAAAAAATCCTCTTTCCTCTTACATATTCTAATTGTAATTTCCTTAAGTGCAATTATGTCTGTATTATCAATCCTCAATCTAGTATTAAAATGTTGCTGCAAAACTTGATGTCTGGTCTTTTTCCTGACAAAGTACACAGGGACATCCCTTGGGACATTTCTTAATTTTGCAAAAGTGTATTAAACCTATAAACTTTATTAATCTGTGTTATCTCAGTGTCATCAGATAACGGGTGATCTGGACCCCTTTTAGTCAGGTTTCGGCCTGGATTTGGGATGGAAATGGCATTGGTTGCAGTCATGGATGATCTCTGGTAGGAGCAGGATGGAGGTAGTACATACATCTTTGCTCTTCTTGACCTCTCAGCGGCTTTCAATACCATCGACCATGGTATCCTTTTGGGTCGACTTAGGGAGTTGGGAGTGGGTGGCACAGTTCTGCACTGGTTCTCTTCCTTCCTCCAAGGTTGATCCCAATTGGTGTTGATTGGGAGCAAGAGATCCATCCCATGGCCCCTCCATTGTGGGGGTGCTGCAGGGTTCGGTACTCTCTCTGCTCCTTTTTAACATCTACATGAAACCACTGGGTGAGATCATCCACCATGACAGGCTGAGGTATCATCAATATGCAGATGATACCCAGTTATATATCTCCATTCCAGGTGACTGCCACAAACAGACCCAGTGCATAATCTGGGGGTCCTCCTGGACTTGCAACTACTGCTCGAAGAGTAGGTGGCAGTTGTGGCCAGGAGGGCCTTTTCCCACCTTTGGATGGTGCACCAGTTATGCCCCTTCTTGGATCAGGAAGCTCTCCAGTCAGTCACTCATGCCCTGATCATCTCTTGGTTAGACTATTGCAATGTGCTCTACATGAGGCTATCCTTGAAAAGCATCCAGAAGCTACAGCTGGTTCAAAATGCATTCCTTTTTAAAAGCATCCTAACTATTGGCAACTGTTGCAGATTTTTTTGCCAAATTCCTCAAACATTTTCTGCAATAAATCTGGTGAAATGCCCTTATTTGTAAGTTGTTCTAGTGAACCTGTCCACCCTTCTCCTAATTTGGCAGCTTTTCTTGTGGTTGCCATTATGTGAAAGTGAAAGTATGCCAATTACTATGGTGAAAGTAAAAGGCAGGATTCTCCTTTTTTCCCATTTTGGTTTTCTTTATCTTTAGTCCCAATTAGGTCTCCATAGTTAGTCACACAGTTTGGCTCATATTACTCTTATCTTCTTATTTTGTAAAATCCACCAATTATCTACTGTCCAAAATAATAAACAATCAGCCCACAAAGGTCCAGTTTTTGTCTAATTAATCTTGCTATTTTCAAAGGCACTTTCATCATACACACGCACACAAAATTCTTCTGTTTTCTAAAATTACTGTCCCCTTTATCTGTTTAAAACTTTCTTGAATCACAATCTTGTTAAGCTTTTTGCTTTCAAATTAAAATCCTTTAAGATCGCATTTCCCCCCTCTTCTTCCAAAAAGAAGGCAATTCACCAAGAGTTTTTGATCTTCCATTTGGAATATTTCTCTTAGGTTGTACATTAATTAAATCTAAAGGTGTTTAAGAAAGTGAGGCTTTTGCCAGTCATATGTCCATAAAGGCTGCACAGCGGTTAAGGGCACATTGATAATCCCTCAGCTCCCAAGCCACTCAACTCAATTCCTGTGGTCTCCTTGTGAGGAGCAACTCTCCAGAGTACAAGTGGGCTATCCCCCAGTCTCTCCTTCCTCTGGAGAGATTTTTGTCAGCCAGAACCTGTCTCCTGGCCACCAATTTCACCACAGTGCTATCCCTGCTCCAGGAGCCACTCACAGGGATGTCTAAGCCACCATAAGTCCTCACCCGGAAGCTCAGGTTCTTTCAATATTATCATTCATTGGAGCATAACATGCAACTATCACCAATCTATGAATTCCCACTTTCACATACTTCTACAACAACATAGCTGACTCCAATTCATACATTCTGACATAGATTTTAGCCCTTACACATTCACTTCCATTCATGTTTTGATCAAATCTACTTGGCAAGATCAGAATACCTTGGTTCAGATTTATACTCCTTTTATACTCTAGGTTAGAAGTCTCTCATTCACTTTTGTCACATGTCACATGCAAGTACATAAGGGATAGGGTTTGCATTTGCAGTGTCACAAAGCATGTTTCATCCATTGCTCCTGCTGTGAATGCCTATTAATAAAGTACTAGAAAATTAAAAATTTTAGAATGCCTGGGATTGTTCTCTTGATCAGTAGCAATAACCCTAAGAACTATCAATGATATCATGACACATTACTCAGAACAAATAAAACCACTTAAAGTACTTTCCAATGCTAAAGTGCTCAGCATTTTTCTATCTCATGGTCCCCACAATAGCCCCTTGTGTCACCAAAATCTCTTGTTGGGTTATAGAATATGTAGGAAAGTTTTGGGATACTGTATGGGATGGATTTATGAGAGAGGGTATAGTATTATAATCATTGACTAGGAATTCCTATGAATTAGGGCAATCACATTCATTGAGAAGAACAGAAGAACAGAAAAACAGAAAGCCAATCTCACAGAGAGGGCATGCTCCGGACCCCCTCGGCAAAAGAACTCCGATTAGCGGGGTCCAGAAGGCAGGCCTTCTCTGCTGTAGCCCCCGCCCTTTGGAACATCTTGCCCCCACAGGTGAGAAAGGCCCCCTCATTCCCGGCCTTTCGGAGGGATTTGAAGACTTGGCTCTGCCATCTGGCCTGGGGCGAGGAGGGAGGTTGTCAGAAATGGGGTTGGCTAGCCCCTTAGTGGCCTGGTGTGGCCTCCACTGGCCTCTTGGATTTTTTATCTTTTTTCTATCTGTGTAAGTGTGGTTCTCTTTTTATAACTTTTAATTATGTATTTATGGTTTTAATTTGATGTAAACCACCCAGAGTCCCCCATTGTGGGGAGATGGGCAGGGACAAATCTACCAAATAAATAAATAAATAAATAAATAAATAAAACAATTGAAAGCAAATGAATGGCTAGGATATGAAGGTTCTGCAAGGGAGGTTAAAACAGGCAAGATGGTGGTTATGGCATCATGATCAAACCCTGACCACTATATGTACAGTATGTGATATACAAAAGGGGCAAGGCTTCTGTCATAATGCTGTCACACTCTTTGTGCTAATAGGATATGCTTACAGCAGAACACACTGTCACTAAAAAGCATGGATGCCTTTCAAGATTAGCCTATGGTTCAGAAGAGGCTGCTTGTCCAGTAAATGTCAACCCTTTTTTTAATACCAGAGTTCTCTTTTCTTTTTCTTCCCTATCTGGTTACCTCTTCCCCTTTCCTCAACTCCATCCAATTTTGTTCCTGCTTTTCTCTTTCCAATGAAGTTATTCATTCTCCTTACCACACATTTCCAACTTGATTTTTCCTTTTTTTCCTGTCTGTTGGGAGAGAGGAGGGGGATATTTGTGCATATACAGATGTGTTTCTCTGTGCATGAATGGTATGTGTCTGGCAGAGAATGGTTGGGATATGCAGATCAGAGATCAATCAATTTTTTTTTAAATAGAAAAAAATACTGTATCACACTGTGATACAGGCAATTAGTTCTAAACAGCAGTTATTAATGGGGGGGGGATGTCCTGCTCTTTTTTGTAGTTTAGCTTCTAGCAAATATACATACATACATACTGTACACACACACACCATACACATACATTTGTACAGAGCTTCCATTGTAAGAGCAATTTTTGGAATGGAATTTTTTTTATTCCTAATTACACATATAACATCCTTTCTACTCCTCCAAAAAAGCATGTACATTTGCCAGGTTTAATGCCTTTCCATTAATGGTTCTGAAGGGGAGGTATGGTGAGACTTCCTTTCAGGATGATCTCCTTTGCTCTTGCACAAAGGATATAATCAAATCTATGTTGCATGTCTTGTTGAGTTCTCCATTATACCATACACGACACTCTGAAATAATATTCCCTCTCCTTGTTAATCATCCAGGTTGCTGTTTCTGTTAGTTGCAAAATTTTCTTCAGTCATGACAAATGTAAGAAAAGTCTGGATGTAAATAGGATTTGATAGATCACTTTCATGTTAGAAAGCTATTAGCTATAATTTTAATATTAGAGTTTTACTCATACATTTCGTTGCACTGTATACAGTATGGAACTTTATGTCTGTGCATAAATACATACTTAAATGTATACATACATACACACATACTTGTCCTTCATATGCATACATTTATTAAGGTAGAGACAATCTCCAGGACTGATTTCAGCTGGAGTTAAGAAGTGGGAAACTAGACATTGCACAGGATTTCTATTTTTCTTTTCTCTCCCTCTCTATGTTTTCTTATCTATTCTTCCTTTTTACGGGGAATTATCTTATATTAAGCTTACAAAATTATACATAGTTTGATTAGAAATAATTTTTTTCATAAAGATCAAGTTGCATAATTTTAGATATAGTCTAATTTGGAAAATGAAATAGACACCTTAAACTGTAGATTAATAAAAACAATAAAATCCACCATTGGCAAACATTATCAATAAAGTGAAAATATCAAGCTCCAGAAGTTTATGAGGAATATTTTAATAAAATGATTTTATGATATTCTTAGAGGCAAAACAGGCATAACGATGCAAAAATAAAAATAACATTTCAATTATTCATGAAAGAGACTTTCAATAATGTAGTAGATATACATTAATGGGCTTCATGTGAGAATCTGAAGATGAGAATAAATAACTCATATTAATATGGTTCTTTTAAATATATATTTGCACATACACACCTTAGAATGGATAGAACCATCATTTCCAAATTCCCAGTACTGACATATATTGTTTTTGTCTCTGAAAGAAAAATGCCTCTTAAGTTAAGAAATCTTTAAACCATGAAGATAAATGTTTGTAGCACAACTGACATCACATGCCCTAAATTTGGTTTATTTAGAAAATATAACAGACTTGGTTGTGGTGTTCCAATTAATGAACTATATTCTAAGTGAGAAGGCAAGACATTATAAAGCTACCTGGATGATACTGGGCAAGTCACTAACTCTGATTGTGCCACACAAATTTATTGTGAAAATAGAAAGAAACTATTATTCCATCTTGAACTCCCTGGAGGAAATGGGGGATGTAAATGAAATAAATGCATATAAATGATCCATGGCTGAACTGCAGATTGTCCACTAAGATACCTAGTTGTATACCATGCATATTCAAGGCTTACTTATAAGATGTTCAGCATTTATTCTGTTCTGGAAAGAAAGGAAACTAATGTATAACAAACATTTTTTTCTCCTGATTATTTCAGAAAGAACTTTCAAATATGGTTAAAATACTTCAAGAATCTAAAAGTAATGTCTGATAAGAATATAATAATTTAGAAGGTTATTGAAATTAATAATTTAGATCACATATATTTTCCACTAAATTATAACATGCGTAAGCAGATTATCTGATAATATTCCATTTATCTAAATAATTGTATCTTTAGAATATATTGTATCAATACCTTTTCTGCAGGCTTAACTTATAGCCCTCAAGAGGTATGCCATCCTGTATCATAGCTCTGATTGGATGACCAATAGACAGACTGCTTTGTGCCATAGCTCGACTTACAATCTTTCCAGCCTTTCAATGAATGGGGAAAAGAGGGTATGAATAAGTGAAAAGAACCAGAAAATTCAACAATGTGTTACAAATAGAGAGGTCATTATGCCTGGATAACTCAGGATATTAACAGTTGGAGAAACTGAAACACGATCCACAACTTAGCAGTCAATGAGGCTTGCTCAGAATCAGTGATCTTCTGTACGACAAGGGTGGCATTTTACAGTTCAGTGCAAAATAGAACAGACCCTTGATATCTTCATTTGTCTTTTTCCTCTGCATATTTCACAGTGCAGTGATTTAGGGTCCATAACGTGTCACTTGCCATACTTATAACTACAGAGTTTACTTGAAATATATATGCACAGGGAAAAAAGTTCAGTGAACTGCAAAGACTGCAACACACCTATAGTCATTGAGTCAATTTAAAGTTTTACCTCAAGTCTAAAATAATGTTGGTTAAACATCTATAACCACTTTTGTTTAAAATAGCAGTAGTTCTGCAATAGACTGTTGTAAGTACAATCATCTTATTGATTTTTTTTCCTTTTAGGAATTAAAACTGCAATCCTAAACATATATTTGGCAGCAAGTCCCACCAACATCAACAGGATTTGCTCTGAGGTAAAAATAGCTAAGTTTTGTCTGCAGCACAGGTTATAATGTTTGCTATAACAAGGGGATGTGGGGTATTAAAATTATATAGGCAGATTATCTAAATTTCATCTCACAATTTATTCCTGAAGTGGTCCTTCATACAGAACAAACTGTCATTTCTGCCCCATCTTTTGCTGTTAATAGCCCAATTTTCTGTTATGGTGTACATTCTCTGCCCTAGGATACACAGGGTTATGCCTGAGGATCTTTTCCTTGCAGTATTTTGCAAAGGTGTAACGTGATGCTGGTTTCAATTTCACTTTATTTTATCCAGCAATTACTCATCTTTACCATTACATAAACTTGGTATATCCTGTAAATGAGCATTTTCTGTATCTCTAACAGGAAGATTTCTGCTAAATCCAGCAATTACTCATCTTTACCATTACATAAACTTGGTATATCCTGTAAATGAGCATTTTCTGTATCTCTAACAGAGAGATTTCTGCTAAAATTCCATCCATCCTGGTAGGTGAGTGGAGCCAACTCACAACCAATGACAGCTACATCCTTATGCAGGATATGACCAAGGCAAGATTACCTTGGGCTTTACCGATCTGAGTCCCATCAAAATCTACTACCTTTTTATTTTTTCAACAAATCAAGGAACTACCATAAAGCGCCTGATGTCATGCATTGACAATTATTTCTATAAATCACTATATATCTTTAATATATATCTAACTAATATATCTTAGCTCTAATTCTATATAAAATTTAGATTCCAAAAGTACAGTAATGACAAAAACAATGATTATTTCACATAGCATAGGTATCTGATACAAACCACAATGACATCACCACACAAATGGTAGAGATTATAATCTGCATTATTTGCACAGTGACATCCTGATGCAATAGATGTCAGTTGCCCCCCCCTCCCCAGACACTCATGTACAACAAACATTTGAATCATGAACACATTATTAAATGTTTTTCAGGAATACCTTTGTGATGAGCCATATATTTGAAAGAGGCCAATGTTCTGTGTCTGACATTAGATTTTGACAGTGATTTCTTCTGCCAATGCCTTTCCTCATATTTTCTACTGTAACTGACATCAGGAGAACCATCTGGGGATCTGTCTGCATACCATAACAGAATTTAATGTTACATTTTTAACTTCATAGCAGTAAAGGTAACAAGAGATCAGATTCTACATATTTTCATATTACAATGAGGTATCATCCCACAGCAATCTAAATCAAGCATTCTTATAAGTATGATAAAAAAAAGTTTGCTGTCACATTGTTAATTTTTACCAGTTCAAATTCTACATATTTCTGTCAAATAATTCAGAGTTTTATATTTGGCTGCTCGAAGGTAAACCCCCTAGAATTCAGTGGGATTATTCCTAGGTAACTGCATATAGAGTAAAGCCTGAAAGTGTGCATTGAATTAAATCTACACCACTTAAATATGAATAGAAAATCAGCCAAATCAGGCAAGGTTACCAATACTAAAAGCACTGAACTACATTACAGGTTTATAATTGGGGTAATGGAAAGGCTATTCAAAGATCTTTTGACTGCTCTGGAAGCTGTATATGAAAGCTAAATTTTATTTTCTGTAGGCTCAACATTTTGCAGAGGCATATTCAAGGTATCAAAGACATACACTATGGGCAAACAATGCTCAATTTGATATTACCTGTTAGCCACCTGCAACAATATTGAGACAAGAAACCCCACAGTTCTTATACAATGAAAACTAATCCCCAACAAAAGGATGAAGGGCTTAAAGCAACACATGTATTTGCCCTCTCCATTTTATGTTGCTATCAGAGGCAACACAACTGTGTGGAAGATTGTTATAGCTGGAATTAGTGAGGGAGATCATTATGATGTGCATAACTCCTGCTGAAAGTCCCTGTGTCCTCTTAGTCACACCACTGGCTTTAATGTTATCATGTTTGATTTTGTGGTGCACTGGGGAGGAAATCTTGTTCCTTTGTATTTATCTGAGGTTGGTACCCAGCACTAATACCATGCTGTGTTTCAAGAGACACAATGCTGGATATTACCTGAAAAAACTACATAAAGAAGCAACATCATATCCTTCTAACCCATCTTCAGATTACATTATAGTTCCCACAGAGTGTGGAGCAAGTGTGTAACAGATAGTATAAATAATTATATTAAGTATCACTTCTTTGGATTTATAAATCCTTCCATCTTTCACTTAAATATATTCTATGGCATTGCACAGTAAAGTGTTATGTCATAAGTGAAATGGTCTATCTGGTTCAGTATAGTTAACATCCTTTGATTAATCAGTTAAATATTTTTTGATTAATCAGTTAAATATTTATGTAGCCAGTATCTGACAATATGTGTTTATGTCTGGAACTTTTACTCATCTGTGTTTGGATTACAAAAGGAAAATAGAAAAAAAAAATACTTCGGTTCACTTACAATACTACTACTTCCTACATAATGTAAAATCTCAACTGCTGTTTGAAAAAATATTCAGGATGGGATTTCCAAGGTGTTTATATGACAAGCTAATTGGATTGATTCTGAATCTCTCAGATTCCACAGAAGTATAGTTAAAATGGGAATCAAATATCTGGAACAGATTTAGCTATCACATTCCAAAAATCAATTTACCCTGCAGAAATTGCCCTGGGCCATAGCCTTGGGAAAATACAGCACAGTCTAATCCTATACCAGAATAGATAATTTAGTGACCATAGGCACCAAGATGCCCATAGGCCCTCCCTCAGAGGCCATTGTGTCAGGCTTTCCTTATTTATTCCATATTTTAATTTTAAAAAAAACTGAATTAGTTGGTGTTGATATACTCCAAAACAATTCTCATTTAGAAAAGTGTCTCTGAACCCTACTTAAGACTTCATATACAATTGTTATAAATATTGGAGGGTGGATAAAATATTAATGAAATCTGAGAATACAAACTCTGTGCTATTAAACACAGATTTCTCCTATTATACACAGATTTCCCCTCTTATACAGATTTCCCAGTTTGTGCTTTAAATAAAAACTTCACAATATATGGAAAAAATATCAAACACCTATAAGGATATTGCTTTCAAGGCTGTACTTATCAAAACAAAATGCCTGTAATCTATCCCAGGTCAGTGATAAATGGTCAAGCTTTCTCAACAGTAATAAAGAGCAACAGGCTGTAATTGCCTGGGTTATCGCTATCCTCAGATTTACGAACATATATCACAGATTTTACACTGTTGGAAAGGACTTTTCTGTCAATAAAAAATGAAAATCAACTGTCAGGCCTGATGACAATCTCAGTGTGTGAGTATCCAGAACATGAGACTTTTGTCTTTTTAATGTATAATCCTTTTAGTGTTATGTACTTCTCAGTGAGCTTTAATTTTCAAAAATAATAAAGAACAGCATCAGCATCTGATCTTTGTCTTGAAATTACTTTTTATAAAGTTGTTCTTGAACTACCAAATTACAATTCTCAGCAAAGTGTTTACACCTAGATGTGCTGATGTACAACTATTATACACATTTTCATTTTTAAGGCTTAACTATATTAACAAAAAACTTCGGTCTTGTTACTGTTTTTTTTTAAGCCTTAAGTTTTCAATTTCCTCTTCATGCAAAACTATTAGTAGTAGTTATTTCTTTCCGTTCACTATGATTAGGAGTCCGTTCTAAATTTTAACCCATGATTAGGAGTGTAGCTATTCTAAATTTTAAACCACATGCTCAATTCACAGTGATAATAAACAATGATTACATGAAAAGCAAATACATTTTTCCCATTTCTCCTTCTTTTACTCCACTCCTCTGAACCAAATCTGTTCTGAAATTTATTTATTTATTTATTTATTTATTTATTTATTTATTCATTCATTCATTCATTCATTCATTCATTCATTCATTCATTCAATTTATATAGCTGCCCATCTCAGACCAGTGACTCTGGGCAGCCAACAACAATAAAATAAAATAATATAATATAATAAAATATAATATAATATAATATAATATAATATAATATAATATAATATAATATAATATAAAATAAAATAAAATAAATAAAATTGTTAAAATAATTTTTAAAAAACCGATTGTTTTGGTTCCTCAAGAATAAGATAGAGGTATAGTGGGAATGTGAGTTGGCAAAAATCTCATACTCTATTCTATCAATGAGTAGGGCAACTCAGGATCCATAACTTTAATTTATTCTGAGGCTGCTGTTATGAATGAAGTCACTGTGTCTCTTAAGTCATCAGTTCCATTAGTTCTTTGTCCAGTCAAGGGTCACTTCTTCCTGCTGGAAAAGTTTTGTCTGTTAGGTAGGTGAAGGAAATGTCCTTATCCAGTCTGTTTTTGTTCAGTCATTAAGTCGTGTCCGACTCTTCGTGACCCCATGAACCATATTGCACCAGGTCTTCCTGTCCTTCACTGCCTCCCAGAGTATGCTCAATTTCATGTTCATTGCTTTGGTGATAGTATCTAACCATCTCATCCTCTACCGTCCCCTTCTCCTTTTGCTTTCAACCTTTCCCAGCATCAGGGTCTTTTCCAAAGAGTCCTCTCTTCGCATTAGGTGGCCAAAGTATCTGAGCTTGAGCTTCAGTATTAATCCTTCCAATGAGCAGTCAGGGTTGATTTCCTTTAGGATTGACTGGTTTGAACTCCTAGCAGTCCAAGGGACTCTTAAGAGTCTTCTCCAGCACCACAGTTCAAAGGCATCAATTCTTCAGCGCTCAGCCTTCTTTATGGTCCAGCTCTCGCAGCCATACATTACTATTGGAAAAACCATAGCTTTGATTATGTGGATCTTTGTCGACAAGGGGATGTCTCTGCTTTTTAATATGCTCCTAGGTTTGCCAAAGCTTTCCTCCCAAGGAGCAAGCGTCTTTTAATTTCATGGCTGCAGTCTCCATCTGCAGTGATCTTGGAGCCCAAATAAATAAAGTCTATTACTGCTTCCATTTCTACCCCTTTTATTTGTCAGGAATTGATTCATCTGGATGCCATGATCTTAGTTTTTTTAATGTTGCGTTTCAAGTCAGCTTTTGCTCTCTCCTCTTTCACCCTCATCAAGAGGCTCTTTAGTTCTTCTTCACTTTCTGCCATTAGGGTGTTATTGTCTGCATATCTGAGGTTGTTGATATTTCTCCTTGCAATCTTAATTTTGGCTTATGATTCGTCCAGCCCGGCATTTCCCATGATGTACTCTGCATATAAATTAAATAAGCAGGGTGACAATATACAGCCTTGTCGTACTCCTTTCCCTATTTTGAACCAATCGGTTGTTCCATGACTGGTTCTAACTGTTGCTTCTTGGCCTGCATACAGATTTCTCAGGAGACAGGTAAGGTGGTCTGGTACCCACATCACTTTAAGAATTTGCCATAGTTTGTTGTGATCCACACAATCAAAGGCTTCTGCATAGTCAATGAAGCAGAAGTAGATGTTTTTCTGGAACTCTCGTCCTTTCTCCATGATCCAGTGAATGTTGGCAGTTTGATCTCTAGTTCCTCTGCCTCTTCAAAACCCAGCTTGTACATCCAGTAGTTCTTAGTTCATGTACTGCTGAAGCCTAGCTTGTAAGACTAGCCTTGTAACCTTGCTTGTAACCTTGCTAGCAGGTGAAATGAGAGCAACTGGTAATTTGAGCATTCTTTGGCATTGCCCTTCTTTGGAATTTTAACGTAAACTGACCTTTTCCAATCCCATGGCCACTGTTGTGTTTTCCAAACTTGTTGGCATATTGAGTGCAGCACTTTAACAGCATCATCTTTTACTATTTTAAATAGTTCATCTGGAATACTGTCATCTCTGCTAGCTTTGTTGTTAGTAACGCTTCCTAAGGTTCACTTGACTTCCCTCTCTAGGATGTCCGGCTCAAGGTCAGTGACCACTGTGGACATCAGGGACATTAAGATCTTTCTTGTATAGTTCTTCTGTGTATTCTTGCTACCTCTTCTTAATCTCTTCTGCTTCTGTTAGCTCCCTGGTTTTTTTGTCCTTTATCATGCCCATCCTTGCACTAAACGTTCCCTTGAGATCTTCAATTTTCTTGAAGAGATCTCTAGTCTTCCCCGTTCTATTGTTTTCCTCGATTTCTTTGCATTGTTCATTTAAGAAGGCCTTCTTATCTCTCCTTGCTATTCTCTGGAAATCTGCATTCAGTTGCTTATATCTTTCCCTTTCACCCTTGCTTTTTGCATTCCTTCTTTCCACAGCTATTTGTAAATCCTCATCAGATAGCCACTTTGCTTTCTTGCATTTCTTTTTCTTTGGGATGGTTTTAGTTGCTGCCTCCTGTACAATGTTATGAACCTCCATCCATAGTTCTTCAGGCACTCTGTCTACCAAATCTAATCCCCTAAATCTATTCATCACCTTCACCATGTACTCACAAGGAATATGATTTAAGTCATACCTGAGTGGTCTAGTGGTTTTCCCTACGTTCTTTAATTTAAGCCTAATTTTGCAATAAGAAGCTCGTGATCTGAGCCACAGTCAGCTCCCGGTCTTGTTTTTAATAACCATGAGTTTCTCCATCTTTGGCTGCAAAGTACATAATCAATCTGGTTTCATTATTGACCATCTGGTGATGTCCTTGTGTAGAGTCGTTTCTTGTGTTGTTGGAAAAGAGTGTTTGCTATGACCAGTTTGTTCTCTTGACAAAACTCTATTAGCCTTTGCCCTACTTCATTTTGTACTCCAAGGCCAAATTTGCCTGTTATTCCGATTATTTCTTGACTTCCTACTTTAGCATTCCAGTCCCCTATGATGAAAAGGACATCTTTTTTTGGTGCTAGTTCTAGAAGGTGTTGTAGGTCTTCATAGAACTGGTCAACTTCAGCTTCTTCACTATCATTGGTTGGGACATAGAGTTGGATTACTGTGATGTTGAATGGTTTGCCTTGGATTTGCACTGAGATCATTCCCCCATTACTGCCTTTCCCACTCTCTTATTGACTATGAGGGCTACTCTGTTTCTTCTAAGGGTTTCTTGCCTACAGTAGTAGATATAATGGTTACCTGAATTAAATTCACCCATTCCCATCCATTTTAATTCGCTGATTCCCAAGATGTCGATGTTCAATCTTGTCATCTCATGTTTGACCACATCCAGCTTGCCTTGATTCATAGATCTTACATTCCAGGTTCCTATGCAATATTGTTCTTTACAGCATCAGACCTTCTTTCCGTTTCCAGATACATCCATGACTGAGCGTCCTTTTGGCTTTGGCCCAGCCACTTCAGACTTTATGGAGCTACTTGGGATTGCCCTCTGCTCTTCCCCAGTAGCATATTGGATACCTTCCAACCTGAGGGGCTCATCTTACGGCATCATATCTTTTAGCCTTTTGATATTGTCCATGGAGTTTTCTTGGCAAGGATACTGGAATGGGTTGCCATTTCCTCCTCCAGTGGACCACGTTTTGTCAGAACTCTCTGCCATGACCTGTCCGTCTTGGGTGGCCCTGCACGGCATAGCTCATGGCTTCATTGAGTTATGCAAGCCCCTTCACCACAACAAGGCAGTGATCCATGAAAGGGCATTATCCAGTTTACCAGCAGTAAGTTGAAGATTGACTAAAAGGGAGATGGGCCAGATACATTAGTAGTAGATGCACAGGAGTAGTATTTATTACATTTATACCTTATTGTAATCCTGCAGGACAGTCAGTAGATTTAGAGGAATACATGAATCATTGAAACACTGAATACAAATTGAATCAATAAATAACTTTACAGACCAGTTAATTTTTTTTTTTTTAAACCCTAAAACACACTAGAACTACAGAATCCTCCCAAAGCAGGAATCAAGACTCAAACACCCTTTGGAAATCTCTGTTTTCCACTGCTTCCAAAAGATAGTCAAAGCTGGTGCTAACTTAAGTTCCAGGGGAAAACCATTCCAGAAAATTGGCACTGTTATGGAAAAGCAACATCTCCCCACTCAGTCCCCCATACCCTCAAAAAGTAGAAACCAACAGCTGTTTTCCCAGCAAGATTAAATATGTTGGGGCAATACTTCCTATGACTCTAGCAACCAGTAACAATTAAAATTTTACACTTACATAGAGTCCTGATACAAATGCCAGCAATCTCCAAGATACGTATGTACTAGACCTGCTCCCTACATCATACCATATCCAGAGATGATGGAGAAACAAGTTTTAAGCTCCATGCTAGATAGATGACCTCTTTAAGGAACTTAATTCTTCATCAAGAGAACAGAGTCTTGGGCAGACAGTTATGTTCAGGGTCTAAAGCAGCAATGGGAAAACACTAAAGAGGCTGGTAGCAACAATTCAGCCTCTAAACTTTCCAAGGGCTGCAGGAGTCAATCCAGTGATATAATATCACTGGAAGGGACTCATATATTTTAGCCAGGGGGGTTAAATAATAATGATTAATAATAATATTATAATTTATTAAACTTGTACACCACCCGATTCTCAATTATTCTGGGCAGCTCATAACAATCAAAGAAATTACTATAAAATCAAAAGGGTGAGAATATGAATATGATGATTCTGGGAGGCAAACATCTCTCATTCCAACCTTTAAATCCCTTTCCATTCCCTCCCTAAACAGACTGAGCTCATCATCTGGGGAATCAATTTTATTCAAGAAAAAATGTTGCTGAAGTTCAGTTACCATGCCACCAAATTTCAGTGGTGTCACCCTGGGCATTTGAGAAGCTTCATGTGGCCTATGACTTGGTATTTGAGTCCAGCACCTAATGTTTATTGGAACAAGGTTGGACCTGTCCAGCATTTTAAAAAAATTTTTTTTTTTGCTTGCTTGCTGATTGGGCTTTTTGACATCTGAGTGGATGTATCCTTTCTGAAGTGTTGTATTACTATTACCACAATTTCCATCATCCCTAGCCAGCATGGGACTGATAGCGGGTGAATTATTTCTGCTGTTGAGAGATAACTATCTACGCTGAAAGTTGATGTTCCCTATCTGCATTGAAAAGCTTTCCATAAAATGCCCATTCCAAACTCTTCTGAATTTGAAACCTCATCCTCAACATGGGGAAACTAGCCCTATACAGGTATAATTGAAAGCACTTCTTGGAGAGCTGAACATTTTAATTTATAGGTGAAATTATTTTTGTTGGTCACATAGTCAGCCCGATGTTTGGACTGGATTTGGCATTTTTATCCACCTATCAAGTCCTTCCCAAGGACCTGGGATAGGCAGACGCTGTTGTTTGATGGTGTTAAAGGCACTGTTGCAGAATATAAGCTGTTCCAAGTAAAGTTGCCTTTTGCAATTGACTGATGGTGATTTTGTTGTTGTTGTTGTTGTTGTCATCATCATCATCATCATCATCATCATCATTTACCTTACATTGTGCAAAAACATTGTCTGGCTCCACAGTCCCCAAGATCTGATGTTCTAGAGCGTTAATGAATTGAAAGTTCTCTGGAAATCCATCACAAGCTTCCCAACTAAAAATAAAAACCAGAAGTAATTTTTTTGAGATTTGCATTAATATATAATCTCTATTATTAGTAGTAATTGTAGAAGTAGTAGTGGTTATTATTATTATTATTATTATTATTATTATTATTATTATTATTATTATTATTATTACTATTTCCCTTCCAATAGCATTTGGAAGAATACTGGATTCAAATTTACCTCATATAATCAAAATGCCCTGTTAGTCATGCAGATTTTTCTTCCCTGATTTCCCTGCTCTGATCTTTAGTATATCAATCCAGAAAACTCAAATAAACAGAAATTGATGTACCTGTCATATCTAGGCAGCAAATCAACACTGGGATCCAGACGTGTTTTATAAATAACTGTAATGCCATTCTTTTTTGTTGCTGTCACTTTGTCAAAAGTCAAACTCAGAACAGGATTTAAGGGAGACCTGAAAAATGGAAACATCATACAAAATGACCATTTATGGAGAGGAAATCAAACAGTTGCAAAACCAGCAATTATAGATATTTAAAAGAGTGAATGTCAGAACTGAAGCTAAGAATGAATTCAGAACAAGGTATTCAAATCTATTCAGCTTTTGATTTGATGGGAAGAACTAGTAATCTAGCAGATAGCATCTTGTTACTGTTCAGGTGCTTTCACCTTTGAAATTAATTCTCACCACAGCAAGCTTGTCATCTTTATTAACCTATAGGTTATGGACAGCAAGGAAATTGAATTATTCCTGAAATACTGACTCATCTCCAAGCAGAAATAGCTGATTGGGGGGGGGGGCTATAACCACCTTCCAGGTAGTCATCTGCAAAAGAACAAATCCAGTTGCAAATTAATAAAGGTTATGTCGACACTGATGATTTTCTTAAACTGTAACTGATAAAGCTAAAGTGGGAATACATCATGTGGATGATGCAAATGATAGCAGTTGGAAGTGTCAAAGCAGATCCAACATAATTCTGACGTACATGTTTCTTCAAATATGCTAAACTATATGGTAAGTTTATTATCTTTTAGAATACAAATAACACTATGGATAATCAATCATTGTGAAGCAATGTTAAGAAATCATGTTCAATTTGCAATGGCCATCCATAGAATGTTTTTGTTAAAAGGGCTTATCTGTCCTTCTTTCTCAGAGATAGTGTTGTTTTGAAAGCAATTGACCACAGCCTATATACTGGCAATTCAGTCTGTTGGAGATGCTACCCAACATCTATAGCAACTAAAGAAGCTCTGAGAAAGGGTTAAATCCTTTGTTAAGATTTATCTCCATGTCCTGAGAAAATATGGAATTTGCACACATAGGAACTATTAATAGATTACAGAATAGTAGAAGCAGTGTTAGTAGTGATAAACAAAATATTCAGTTAAATTTTGTTTAATAATGATCAAATAGTAAAAATAATTTCTTAGAACAGCAGTTTAAAAAAAAAAAATCCTGAAAACATAGCTGCTTATGAAAAAGAGATTCCAAAATCAGCTCTTCCCCAAAACAAGCTAAACAGCCAGCAAAACCAGTTCCTTCTTCTTCACTGAAAATGCATATACAAAATCCTCTGCACCCAACTCCCCTCACACATAAAGAGGAAGAGGCTGTACAACTCAACTGACTTAAGGATGGGGGATGAACTGAACTAGTTGAGTTGTTAATATTTAAAAAAATAATGAAACATACAGTACTTAAAAAAAAAAGATTTTTTAAAAAAATTAAGACAACTCCCCCCCAGAAAATATAAAAGCACACACAAAAAGAGTATATATAAATATATGTGCAATCCTAAAGAACTACAAAATTTTAAACATTCATATTCAATGTTTCTATCCCAAAGAAAATTTGTATAGATTAAAGCAATCTATTAGGAATTACGTTGTTGATTAAACTAAAAGAAATAAATATTAAGACAAATAAAGATTTTGCAAGACCTTTTGCTGCTGTTACTTTTCTACCAACACTGTTGCCCATACTTAAAAATCCATTAATTTAAAGAAAGATGTAATTTAGTTTTCCAATGTTTTGTTATAGGAAATCTGCAGATGAGAAAAATGGAATGTATTTCTTATACTATTGTGCTATTATATGACCTTAGGGCAAATGGATACTAAATCTATACTAGCATGCATTATTAAAATCTATTATGTAACTTTTTTATCCTCAAAAACGTTTAAAGTTATTATTTAAATGGACAGTCTTAACTATTGTGGACAGCCACGGAGATTACCTTGGAGAAACTATGACATAGTTACAAAAAACATATTTTAAGCCTGGGAAACAAAGCATTAAAAAGAAACTCACTAATTCCACTTTAACTCCCTGGGCTATAAGAGAGAGAGAGAAGGGAAAACATAGTCAGGCTTTCAGGTTTCTGTTACTTTAGCGTATATCAATAAAGTAGAATTCCAGCATTCTTGTGGAGTCTGTTTTCTGACTGGGTCTCACTGAAGGGCTGACAACCATAGCCCAGGTTTTTCTAGTAGTCTCTCATCCAAATATTAATTCAGTCCAACCCCTGCTTAGCTTTTTGGGATTATCCATTATCAGCTAGCTTCTGGCACTTGATGGGAGACAAAAAATGGATTACAACCAACAAAATTTAGAAATATTTTGATTAGTACAACACATTTTTAAGGTGTGTCCATCTGTGAGTGATTTTCATATTCAACCACTGATATCTTGTTGAAATTCAGTTTTGTTTTATAAAACTGAAAAGGAATTTTATACTATAAGGCATTGACAGTTCTCTTTTCTATATATTAAGGTTATTTTAAAAGAGTCTGTTGATATATAGAAAAGTATCAAAATTTTGTATGACACTGCAGACATTCCTCTGAATGTAAATGGCATAAGCATGCAACATTCTTCAAATACTGCTATTGCCTTTCATTGGTAACATCTCATGAGCTTAAGAAGCAATAATTGCATACGACTCGTTTGAAACTAAGTTATAATCACTACCAATTTTTCTGTAACATGGATTCATAAATCCATATTTAAAACTTATCTGAGAAATTTGGAAACCATGCAAACAAGTTCTGGCCCCTGATCTTTCTCCTCTTCTCTCATTGTAAGCATGAACAGTTCAAGGAAGGGGAAGATAGGGGATTTCACAGAATTAGAGGCTTGCTTATTGATGGGGAAACTATTTTTGCTGAATATGTTCTCCATAATTTGTTGAGATCTAATGTTGGAGAAAAGTATATGGTGGGGCGTGGGGTGGGGTGACGCAGGAGAGAAAGATTACTGGAGGGGTAAGTAACCAGACCATTTCTGTTATGTTTAGACTTGAGGTAACAAGCAAGTTTAAGTAGTGTCATATGTAGCAAGCTGGGGATATTGGAAGACTGGGGAAGAGGGGGTTGGTTTATGCTGCATAATTAGTTTAGGAATCTGCATTGCAATATACACTTTTGCCAAATAATTCCTTTCATTTTTATGGTTATTAAAGGGAGGAACTTTGCATTAGTAGTTTGGGTGCAATTGCATTCATAATATAAAACTTCTATACCCTATGCATCCATATGTTCTACAACAGAAAGTAGTCTCTACCCACAGATGATGCCAGTGCTTATATCAGTGCACACCTGTTAATAGCAAAAAAATGGATGGATCAATATACCTTCTGGCTATGCGCTCACCAATTCTAATCAATAGCTAGGAGGGCAAAATCCTGACCAGGACAATAACATTCTGACTACGTAGAAACCCTAAACATTTGCAATTATGTCTAAAAGGAATCCAACATAATGCTCCCATTACCTGAGGCTGTTTATGCTGACAGAATAGGAGGGTAAATTCCCCTTCTCCTACAATCACTACATACCCTCAAAACCTTATCTGGAAAGCCTCCTAACTCTAAACAGATTTTAAGGCAATCCAGCATGGTGCAGAAGAGAAAGCCATTTTTGAAAATGGATTTACTTCTACCTAAATCCTGTTTGAAGACTTATAGTATGTTGTCAATCAACCAGAATTTACCTGATAAATGGGAGAGAATTACAGAACAGGGTTTCAGAATAAATGAAAGTTCAGGTGTAAATATGAGTACAAAACACACATACATGTTACCCTTCTACAATTTCTGTTATGCAGGAAGAATGTATAACAATGACTATTCATTTGAAAGTACATAGGGTTCTGCTTCATCAGAAACCAAATTCACAGAGATACAGTAAAGTTGCAGCCCTCACACAAAGAAACAAACAAAATTACTCTGACATTCAGGATCTTGCCATCCTTCTACTCTGTTTTTGTTACACATTTTACATTTCTAACAAACCAGATGTCAATACCTAAGCCTACTGCTTTTCTCTTTAGGGATTACCCTGTAACCCTCACATTCAACCCCCCTCCAAATGCAAATTGTCCTCAGAATACCTGACAGTCAGTGCCAGTGGAATCTTTTCTCATCTTTCCTTTAGTTTTGTAACTGGCAACTAGGAATACTTCTAAGCAAAACTTTGGTTTCCATGTGCCTACAATCTCTATTTTTTTTTTTTTAGTCTTCTTTAATTTATCTCCCTTGTTGAAAGGGAGTTGGAGGTGGAATTGACTGCTTTACTTTAAACCTTTTCTTCAATCCATTTTTTTTAAAAATATGAGTATTTTAAAAAGTAAAATATATTAAATATAATAAAACATTAGTACTTCTTAGGTACAGATAGTGTACCTGTACAATGTATAGAAACACATTGCCTGCTGTTGCTCTCAAATATTTGAACACAGTGAAATAATGGTAGCAATTTGACATCCCAACTCTTACCAAAATGAAATAAATGATGCTTTTAATTGTACAATTATTCTGCCTCATTCACAGATTTTACAAATGATCCAGATGTCAATCTTCCACTTGAAATCTGCTGGTTTCCCCCCAATACTTCCATCTTTCTTACCATAGAAGAAAATCTATTAAGGAGGGGAAAATAGAATAGCTGCACAATGTACTTTGATTGGTAGCACTAGGAGCCCTCTGTCTGGAAGCAACCAATGACCCAGGAATTTGTGGGAAAAAAGAGTTCATGACTGGAGAGGGATAATAGGGATGCTGTTTCAATAAAACCAGACTCTTCAGAAGAACGATTTTGAAATGCTTTCTGTAGAGTGTTATAAAAGACTTTCTCTTCACAAGCTTCACATTTTCATGCAATGTGTATTCCACCATCAGAGTAAGTCCCAAACCATTCACATGCTGGTAAGGATGGGAAAAGGAAAAGACAGACATATTGGAAGTGTGTCACAGGCTGACAATAAATGGAAATATGAAGTGCAAGCTGTTGTGTCCATAAATTGGAGCAAATGGCATTTATGATGTTTTTCTTATCAAATTACAAATTGCGCTCCACCTACTATAAAAAAATACATGTTTTTCAGTAATGAAAATAATTTATTACCACTGATCATAAAAAACTCCCACAGATGCTTTTATTATTTCTTATTGATTCTTTCAAAACTTACTTTTTTCTTTTCTTTCCATTTCCACTTCCATTTGAATATAGCTTAAATGCCTTTTTATTAGTTTGAATGCTTCCTGCATTGGTCAGCACTTTTCTCTTTTTAGAAACTACATTTTTTTTCTCTTGTGCCTGTGTAATTAATTATTAATAGAGCAGCAATCATAGTTAAATATTGTATTTGAGGTCAAATTATGAAGCTGCTTCAGGGAAGTGCTTTCAAGTTCACTTGAGTGAATAAAGTCCAATACATGCTATCATTTAAACTGCAGGCATTGCCATTCAGAAGTTTACTTGCCTGGAAACAATATTGCTGAATAGGTGCACTATTCTTTAAAAGAAATAAATAACCCCCATGAAAGAACAATATCTATGTCAACACAAAGATGATGTATATAACTACATATATACAGCTTTTAAACTGAAAACTTATTAGAAATGGAGAAACCAGCACTTTTGAAACACAGTAGCATTTCATATTGAATTTTTCAAATGCTAATTTCTTCTATGGGTGGCCATTTCAAGAAAACTACAAAAGGAGATCAATGTTAACAATTAAAATCTATATACTGCAAATCAGAAACTTTTCATTTTCATTTATTTAACACAAATTTTTTACTCTGGCAACTCCAGTGGCCCAGACTCCATTTCCATTTCTCTTTCATCTTCATGATTCTAACTATATAATTAAGTTTGAGAATTAATGGCAGTTTCTTGTTTAGCATAGTCCTTTTCAAAATAATTATGTAAGATACATTATGTGAGAACTACTCTCATTTTATGACCAATCACACTCAAGGTATGCAGGAAGAATCTAATCATAACATTATTCTTCTTCCATAACAAGATCACCATAAAAAGAAAATCAAGCATGCTTTCTGCAGAAGGTAAATACTAAACCTTTTCTTCAGATATTACAAAGAGATAGGTTTATTTATAAAATTATTACATTTAAGGTATTTAGTTATTAGGTTTTCTATCTGAAATAAGGTGAAACAGGAAGTACACTGTACTGTATTCATAAATAGAATATTTATGAACCTACTATTAGATATTTAACACATCTTATTTTATAATGTTATGTATATTATAGAATTACATGTTCATCTTAGCCATAAATATAATCCTCTAGCACTTGAGTACTAAATTGTATTCCATTACCTATCCTTACTGAACATAGTGGGACTTAAAATTGAATAAAAATGTAGAGAATTGCACACTGATTATTCTTTAAAAAATTAAAAGAAAACAGTTATATTAGGCTGTATAACATTTCTATAAGTGCTTATAAAATTGTTTTTATTTAGAAATATGTAAAAAAACAATTCTAGAAAATGAAGCTTTAATGAAAACATACAGATGTGCTTTTATATTAAATGGCAAAACACCTGGGAAATCTATATATAAATTGATTAAATAATTTTACATAAATATAAAGTAATAATTATGACTATCATATAAGAACTGTAAAATGTTCCATATTTACAGGTGAAAAAGTATCTTATGAATACACTTATAACACTAACATAAACAAGAAAGTTCCACTGATATCTCTGCAGACTTTATTCAGTAATTTATCTCAATCAAACAAGGCTGACACAGAAGTAACTCTGAAATGCATTTATCATCATCTCAGGAAATAGTAAGGATTCCATGAAATAAAAAACATAGCCACATTTCTTGAAATACTATAAATAAATTAACTATTACACAGCCTAGCTCTCTTCTATTTTTAACTTTAGTTGGCCAGACTTTACAAGTTTTACCAATTTATTCTTCTTTCTTCCCTCACTGGTGCTTAAAAGGTTAAGACTTTATTTTTGAAAACATAGAGCGATAACAGGGAATTGTGTTGTCTACAGCTTCATAAATCTTGCTTAAGATCCTTTTCAATTACCATCCATTTCTCCTTTAAAAAGGGACCAAAGAGAAAAAAATAGAGGAGTGGAAACAGGTCAGGGCAGCCTGTGACAATGACAGTGTGATGGGCTTGGACCCCTGTGGTGTTTCCATCTGCTATCATTAAGGTGACTATTCAGACATGAAAAAATCCCTCTTGCTGTGCTGACAGGCAGACATCAAGAACGATGACAAGGCATTAAGATAGTAAGTCAGAGACAGAGATGTCATATTCTTCAAACAATACTGCCTCAAACAAGACCTCTGAAATTTCACTGGAATTTACAATAAAAATAAAAGGATTTTTTTCTTGGAAGTTATTCAACTTCCTTTTATAGCAATTTGATCACACAAAAATTGCTGACAGTCATAGTGCTAAATTCTATGCTCCTACCTGTAATCTTCGCCATAAGAAACCCAAATTTTTTGCTCATTCTGCAGTAAAAGGGGATTTTTAATTTCTTGCCCAGTCTCATCAAAAAGATGCGTAGGAAAATTACTGAGGCCTGATGGTTTGAAATCTGCTGAAAGCTGGAGCCTTTGGTGAATCATGTGCTGTACCTGGCAGTGGAAGATAAAACATAAAATGAACACATCTGTATTAAATTGTTTGTATTCCATAACCAGCAATGTCCAAAGATAATTAAATTCCTATAGAATGTTAAAAGAAGTGTGAAATCCCTGCAATGTTTATCTCAGTGTAAAGTAACAAAATGAGCACAGGCTTTTAACCAGCAGGGGGTGCAACAGGATTATGGTTGAGCTCTGACCTCTTTGGCACACAGACTGAAAGCAGATGTGACAGTTCTACAGAACAGTTAGTGTCTACCAACAGTAACAGCTCTAGATAAAGGTTATGTTTTCCCAGTCCACATTTGAGCTACATTTTGTTAGTGTTTTTACTGAGCTTGTTGAGGTTTGACAAGGACTGTGCTTCTCCTGCACTCTCCTGCCAGGCATTAGATGATCAACTTATGAACAAGAATAATGCAAGACTCATTTAACAATTTCAGGACTCTTAAGAAAATATTACTGAGACATGACAGAAACTATTCAAATCTTGTACTGTACCTCCGAAGAAAAGAGGACTAAGCAAGATAATTCAAATGAATATCAAAACATAATGGTTTATTTATGATACAGTTTACAGCTCTAATTTCAGTTGGTACAGCTTTTCAAAATTTCATTTCCTTCTTAAAGAATTTTTGATAAAGATCTATCATGTTACTACAGCGCCTATACTGTGGTCAATTTGCCATTTCATGGCATTGCAATAATAGTTCTAAACAGAGTCACTTTGTTCCACTCATTCCTATTTGTCACTCTTCTCTACTTACAGAAAGCTCTAACAGATTAGTTCATCCTCCCTTCTCCTTTGCCACTTTCTGTAACTGAGCACATCACAAAGGCCTCATATCCATGACCTTATTGTGACAGTATTTATAACAGAGATGGTACCCCAGTATTACAGAAACATAAACATGACAAAGCAATACAGTAATATTACCTGTAGTTCTAAGCACATTAATGCAAAATAAAATCTTTCAGCAATCAGAGAAGTCCATAGTAGTTAGGGAAATGTGATATACAAAGCAAATTAGTGATATTACTCTCCATTAGTATATTTTGGAAGTTTATTGAGTAATTCTGGGTGAGGCATTATCTTTTAGTCTAATATATCTCATAGAGTTGAAGGAATTGGAGATCCATGAATTAATTTTAAAAATTCTATCTGTTGTATTATGTGTTCTGCGGATTTTTCTGTGAAGTTTTAAAAATAAACTGTCAGCATACAGAGGCTCATACATATCTACCTAGATTACAAAGGTGTTCATTTGAATAGTGCAAGAGCAAGAAACACAAATCACCTTGCTTTCATCCTTTGACACATAAAGAATTATATAACCCCAGTGTAAGTTGTGTTTTTTTAAAGTAAGTACCACTTTTATACCTAATTTTCAGATTCTTTTGGGGAGAGGGTGGTATTTTGATTTAGCATAAAGAAATCCTAGTGAGACTTCATTTGATACTGGTATTCATTCCACTAATGAATTGGGTGAAAGCATAACACCCTAATTTACTCCTAGTGAAATCCATAGTGGATAAAACATTGGGTTGGGAAGAAAACAACCATATAGGTACCCTAGATTCTCTTGAAGGAAGAGCATACTGTATTTCAAACATAATAAAATAAATACATTAATCACTATCTAGTACTATTTCGTTCCTTGGGAGCACGTTGGGTATCATTATCTATGGTTATATTTTTATCTGAACTATACAAGCAGTTTTTGTTGGCGTAATTATAATTTTTACACTTTACACTTCGAGAAGCATATCAATAAAGGAAAATTTGGCTATGTAGTGGCAGAAAGGATTATCAGGATTCCTTGATTGTAATATCATTCTAGACACCAACACTCTAAATAATCCCAGGCAATCTCATATCTTTGGACTGTCTGACTCCATCTGCTATTTAGCTAAGTATTTATTTACATCGATTTGTGTAAATTCTAACAAGTTTGGGTGACTTACCATATATAAAACTGAAGTCAATTAAAATCATTAAGTACTGTTAATAAAAACAACAACAACCAACTACTGCTACCATTAAGAACATCTTACCCAATGTATCCTAAAGAGGTCTGTCTTCACCATTTTTCTCAAAGTCATAAAGGGGTATATCTGATACCCCTCAGCATAATGAATGTGAAATGCTCTGAAAACCTGAACTGTGCACATCAATCAGAGACTTCATTTATTATAGGATCCAGTAACAAGACTTGCAAATGAAATAGATTCCATCAGTGAAACAAGGAAGAGTTAATCTTCCGTCAGCTGTAGCTCCATGTATTCCACTCCATGTATTCCAAGTTTGCTTTGAGGGGAGTACAGGTGAAGGAGTAGGAACAGAGAAAAATCCTATAGTACAAGCAGATCCAGTTGCAAAAACTGGTTATTACTCACACAAAAACAAAATCAGAAACAACCTGTTATCTTCCCAACAAGCATGTGAGATAAATTGACTGTCTTTAGGTCACCCAGTAGATGTTATGCAGAAGCAGTGGTTTGAATTTAGTGCTTGCATATATAAATTAAACTCTAGTGTTCTATTATAAAATAAACTGAAACTATTTATTTATAATAGGTAAGTAGTGCATGAACAGGATTGAGCTATCACTGTAATGAGGAAATTCCTTCAAATCAATGAACCTTCTACAGAGTAAGAGGAAGACCACAAAAATGGTAGACATGGGAATGGAAATGTGGACATTTAGAGATCGTACACTACAGACTACAGAAGTAGATGACATTTCCTAAACCTAGTATTGTTCTTTCTAACTATGTCATGATTTATTCAGATAGCTATTTAAAAATGTATATGCTATTCAATCCAACGTTGTGGCTTTATGTAGTTTCCAAACAAAAGCACCTAAAATTCAATCTAACAATTAAAATTCCAGTAGCATAAAAATTCTAAACAAAAAGAACTTGGCAAAAAGATATGTTTTAAGTCTTGTTTAGATAACAGCCAAGAGAAGGACAGCTTCAACTCCTGCAACAAATTGTTCCACTGTATTGTCTTCAAAGGTTACTCAGTAAAGAGAGCAATAATCCATTCCTGAGATTCGATACTTGTCTCTTCTCCAAACAGGGCTGCAATAGTCCATAAGCCCCCCCCCATCATAGATGTTAATTGGATATTCAGCATTAATATAGAATCCAGGAGGAACCTCAAGCTATGAAACAGATCCATATAGAGAAGGGTGACCCCATCCGGAACTCTTGTTCCAAAGTCCATCCCACAAAATAAATGACAATTCCATTTTGCCCAAATTCAGTTTCATAATGTTCTCCCACATCTGATTCTTTACAGTTCAGAGAAATTCAAAAGGAGAAGTGTAGCTGACAGCCTTCAACATACAGATAGCAAATTATTTCTGAACCTGTGCATGATCTTTTCAGTAGCCTCATGCAGGTGTCAAATAATATGGACAATAAAATGGAATCTTGAAAAATCCCTAGGACCATTTCCAAAGCCCAAGCAGAGTCTCCTACAGTGTTACCTTCTCATAACACAGAGAAAAAGAACAAATACATCACAATCCAGCGACTTCAGGAACCTTCGAAGAATATGTAGCCATTGAGATATCCATGTTTGTATTTTGGTACAGATCAACTATCAACATTATCATTGCCATTTCTTCACCAAATCTAGTCTAAATCCAGACTGGAATGAGTTCACGGAATTGGACTATCATTGTCTCTATTAGTTTGATTAAGTACAGAATATTGCACACCAGCAACATACGTGTGTCCAAAGACAGTTTTATAAACAAGGGTCTCATCATCATCTCTGTGGTAACTGCACTTGCCAAAGAGAAGTGTGAATAATTTTGGAAATCATTGTCAAGACAGTCCTTGGAAGCATTAAAAGCCAAGCAGGTAAGGAATCTATTAGGCAAGATGTGATATGAGCAAAAAGAAGAATTTGATACACTTCTTTAAGAGATAGGAAGTGAAACTGACCCAGACAGATGTTATTAGATGGTAGGTTGGATACCTCAGAGATGGCATTGCCCCAAATGGCCTTAAGCCCAACACAAATTCAAATGATTTTATCCATGAAGAACTGCACAAGCTGCTCATAATGGAGGTGAGATGTTAGTAGTATACTATGTATAATTCAATTAATATCAGTTATTCAATTAATATAGATGAGCTGGTATAACTGAACACAGAGAAAATAAGAATTTAAGCTACATAAGATACTGATATAGAGAATACCTATAAGAATAAAGATATAGTTGGAAACTATAACATGACATATAAATGATCTATTAAAATTGCTTATAGTTAGAAATAGGTATCTTACCTTCTCCAGTATAATACCAGGTTGACCTCCATAATTGTTTTCCATTTCTTTTCTGCTGATATAAACAAGAGTCTCTCCAGTGTCTTTGCCATTTTCATATACCTTTACAGAGAAGCAGTTTTCATATAAATATATATATTCAATATCTAAAAATTACGGCTTATATCATTATGAATTATCATGAAAAATCATTAGTCATCAGCAGTCTTTCATTGATTTCATTAGCCCTTTGATCACATGAAATGCTTATCATACCTATACAGACTACTATTAAAATCATACTGTATACCTATTAGCTAATAGCAAATTTGTATTTCTTTTTCCCCCAGAGGAGCTGTTGCTGCTGCTGCTGCTGCTGCTGCTATTATTATTTCCAATATTAATAGGATAAAGAATTGTTTATCCTATATTCTGGAACCATAGATCTGAGATTACTAACATTGTCACTAATTAGTGAAGTGTGAGTAATTTTAACTATATTAGTAATTATTTTATTAAATTTACTCTTAAGAAAAAACAGCACTTATTTTTTGTTGTATTTGTTTAAATATCTGTAAGCCACCTTTTGGGGACAAGTCCATACATGTAGTATACAATCATATAATTATTGATTAAACATTGACAAAGTATTTTTACCTTAATACTGACATGTACAATACAGCAATGTTTTGTTGTCTCACTGCAGGGAGGCTCTCCTGTACATTACTTCTTTCATATTTCAGCTCCGTGAAGGAACAAACTTCAAATACTCTTTCCCTGTTATTTCTTTTATACATCAACTGGATACTTGTGTAGTACATGCATTTGTCCCTTGCTGCCACTGAATTGGCCAGCATGCTCATTCTAACATATCTCCACTATTTTCCTAAGTACCAGAGAAGGATGGGCAAACAGTAGAACAGTGGAATCAGCTGAAATGGGTAATAGGGTCAGTTGGGCTATCTTCATCCTTGCAAAAATAGTATGAGGTTGTTCTTGATACTGCAGCATCTTAATAGTGTTAAAAGCAGCAGATGCCATTTTAGAACAACCATAATAGGGCTGGGCTGCAAAAATCTGGAAAACCACTACATGGCAGCAAAGGATTAGAGTGTTGTAGTTTTGTATCCCTTGTATAGTAACCCTAACACATACAAAGGAGAAGATATTAAAATGATGTCACCAATTTACCTCTGCTGCATGACAAAATGTACACATCTCAATGGGGATGAATTTTGAATATGACCAAAAGCTCTTCTGACATCATGTTAAGCCAATTTAGTACAAAGAAGTAGCGCACTGCTCTTCGATATGATTGTTTCTACTGCCCTTTTCTGAACCTGCAGTATTTTAATTTCTCTGAAACTTTCTTAAAATGTAGTGCCCAAAACTGACACAGCATGCTAGGTAATAGGAGTTTGGCCTCTTCTGTGCAGGACTCAGTTGTGTCAGATTTGTGGCTTGCTGGCAGTACTTTATATTACTAAAGTTATAAATTTGCTAGAAGCAGGATAGAATAATGAGATATAATGCTGCAGAGATAGGCCACAGAGAATGAAGCTGTTACAGAGACAGAATCACTCATAATATTGCCATCCCCCTATATGTATATGTTTGGACCAGTGCCATGCCTGTCAGTATTACTTTAATACCCATTCACTTACTGCTGAACCCTAAGGGACTTAAACCCACCCAAATCATACAGAATTTGTCCCAGCCAGTATTCAGAGCCCTGAAAGCCGAATTATAGCCCCAACTGTGTTAGTACAAAACTATAATATTCCATTAGCACAAGAAAAACAAAATTAGGGCTTGTAGATGGCCATATTAATGACTGATGAACAAATGAATGAAGACCATACTAATGCCAGTCTTGTCATGTCCAAAACAGCTCTGTTAGACATTGAGATTAATGAGGTTATTAAATTCATCTGCTTAGCTACTCATATGACCACACTCAACCTCCCTTCAGTATGGAAGTGAAAAATACCTTTCTTTTGAAATATTGCTACTTTCTTTTTCTGGAAATACCATAAATCCAGTGAAGGAAAGTGTAGATAAGAAATTGTACATATATGGGCAAATATAACAAAAATATATTGTAACATTATGAACTGTGATATTGGTTGAAGTTATCAGGTTATCTATGTATGGTTCTGGGATTATGGTTAGCGACTGACTTATTTATTTTATTGTAATATTAGTGTAGATGTTTATTGTTTTCTGTGAATATTTTACTGTTATATTATTACTGTTTTCACTGTTAATTTTAAGTAACCTGTTATGAGTTGATAATGATCAGGCAGCATACGGATTTAATAAACTAATAAATAAAATCTGTCTAGGAGTATAGAACATTTACACTTTGGAACCACACTTTCATTAAACTTCTAATATCTGCTGTCACACACTTCTATCAGAAATTAGATTAGAACATTAGTGCTATGACTTATTCTGTTGTTTGAAAATACAAGAATACAATGAAACAAAGCATCTCTCCAGACTGTTTCCAGCGCAGCTGCCAAACCAAAAAAAACTAGCATTAGTTCTTCCACCACTACTAAACAAACTGTTAAAAGTTCTGTTAAACCTCACAGTAGGTTTTACACCAACAGCTATTTCCTATATTACTGCCAAAACAATTTCCCACCCAAGTTCAGAGAAGTGAAAATAGACATAACAACACAAAAACAGAGGAGAATGATAGTAGTCAAGCTGAAATGATGCTTTGCCCTTTCTTTTGTATAAATCCTGGATTCCCTTAAAATGTAAGACCCAGATTAAACATGAAAGATGCATAAGACTTTTTATGGTTACTGCATAGAAATTAACCATAATCATCTACAGTCAGAGCTATTGTATATAACTTACCAATAAACAAGTTCCTTAACTATAAATTCAAAAGTAAACATATAACTTGGAAAATTACTATTTTCTTCTTTTTGTTAAGCACTAACTATTTAAGTACTAACTAGTTAAGTACTAACAGCAGAGGGACTTAATAGAAAAGCAGACTTGACTGCCCTCAGCCATCTAAGACCTCCATATCTGCAGAATGCCTTTAAGCTTATATAGCATTCTAGGAGGAGGAACATGCAGATGCCTGGAGCATCGATCAGCAGCAGGTGTAGCAGAAGAGAAAGTGAGCTTATAGAAGAGCATGGAAGAAAAGTTATGCAGCCAGAGTATTTCGCCAGGAGGAGCAGGGTATTCAGAGAAATCCAAGCACAGAAAGCCAGGAAGAGACCTAGAAAGATTTTGTGCAGGCCCTCCTCATATCTGGCATCAATACTACAAGGTTTTCTTCTGTTCTTCAATGGTTTCTAATCTAAATACTGTATGTCTACAACCTTATTACATAAAATGTGTCCATTTCACATGCTGTTCATAACATTTCTGAACATTTCTTCTTCTCCTTCCTATCCTCAGATTGTATTCTAATGTTCCTAGCCAGAGAGAAAAAAAAAAATCAACTTTTATTTCTGGAGTACAAATAAGCCATGGTGCAAATACAGGCAATCCTATCCATTTTTGTTCAAAATTAAATCCCAGTAGGGTTTATTCCCAATTATATCTAAGAATGCATTTTCAAATGCAGAACATCTCATTTCAGATTTTAATTTGATAAATGTTCAGACCACTAAAGTGGTACTAAAATTAAATATAAAGACTAAATTAATAACAACCAGCCTTAGAATTCACAGTGAAGATATTGATGTGCTGGATACCTTCTGCCTTTTATAAACCAACAGTAAAGGAACCAGCAGTAAGAAATACATTGCAGACTAGGTAGAGTAGCTGTGAAGGCCTTGGAAAAGATATTCAGATGCCAAGATGTGTCTATACTTACAAATATTATAATTATGCAGGCAATGTTTTTCCCTGTGACATATGGAAGCAAAAGCTGAAATTTTGAAGAAGGATAGAAAGAATATTGACGCTTTCAAACGTTTGTGTTAGATAAGATTCCTGAGAATAGCCAAGGAAATAAAGAAATGGATCATCAAACAAATCAACCTGAAGTTCTCATTCAAGGCACAAATGACTAGGCTCAAATTATCATACTTCATACACATTATGCAAAGACTTAGGCCAATGGAGAAATCTATAATGTTGGGCAAGGTGAAAGAAAAGAAGACAACCAGCAGCAAGGTGGATGGACTTAATTACAACAGCATTGGTGCATCATTAGAAGACCTGAAGGACCAAGTTGGGAACAGATCCTCCTTAAGAAAATCTATCTATGTGGTTGCTAAGAGATGACACCGAGTTGATGGCACATAATCAATCAATCAATCAATCAATCAATCAATCAATCAAATCCCTCAACGAGGATCAGTCTTTTTATTCTCATATTCCATTAGAGTTGCTAACTTTAAGTTTATTTTAAATTGGTTTAATTTATTTATATTATTTATCTGTATTTGTTATTTACTTTTCACTGTTACAGTTATTATAACTACTATATTTCTGTATTATGGTATTTGTATAATTTTGACTAGTAATTATTCCTAGTTTTATTTATATTTACCATGAAAATGTAACTGTTTATGGATGTTATATAGTTCACTGTTTTATACTGATGCAGCAGTATCAAAGGACATATATAAAGAAGTAAATGTTACACTACATACATTTTTTATTATTAGATTCAGTTGTCTATAAAAGCCATTCCCTTATATTCTGTCACATTCCAATATAAATGTGTTGTCTTTTAATAGTTTTGTAGTCTGACCAGAAAATGAAGTTTTCTTCTAATATAAAGTATATGCCTTGTACTCCATTCAAACTCTGGATTATCTTAGTCTAATTAAGTTAAAGTTAGGAGAAAATAGGCAAGTCTAGAACTTCTGGAAGGCAACCTAATTATATGTTCTCTAATTAACTTCAAAAGAGAGTTAAGTTGTATGGGCTATCACCGTTGGTCTTGGTCTTCTAGGTGCATTTTAAAGATTTTTTTTCAAATTCCAGTGGAATTATGGACACTGAAACAGGGTTGGTAATGGGTAGAGTGTTAATAGCAGAAAACCTGCTGCAAATGTGACTGCACAGTAGAGAACTTGGTCATACTTACTGATAGCAAAGAAGGCTTATTTGTACTGCATTTACATATAACCATGTGCTTCAGGAGCTGCTAATGCATGACCCGGTGATTAGTTTGACAAGTTTGTGACAAGTCTGCTGAATACTTAAATTACATAGATGCCAAATTTAGAGAAACTTGAATGAGGAATCCAAAGCACAATCTGTCCAGGTTTTGTGAAGTCAGTCCTCATTGTGGCCTGAGAATACTGATAAGGTACTTGTAGCTTTAAAACTGATTGTCTGTTCTCTTGACCTATGACATAATTAGAACTGCCGTTTTTACTTAAAAATGAGAATTATAACTTTGGTTTCTAAATAATAATTTAGAAGAATAATTATAAATGTTGTTTCTGGTTTGATGGCCTCAATAGAAATGAATGCTAAGCTAAGTAGGCCAGCATTCTACTTTTATATTCTTATATTTAAAATCACAGCAGCACAGGAACTATGGAGGAAGAAGATAGAAAAATGGGAATGGAGGCACTGCAATCAATCACCCATTTATGCATCTGATTCTGAAATCAGAGTGGATCACTCCTGATATGATTTCTTAGCACATAATATTTTCTTGGCTATGATTCAAGGGATATTCCAGCAGTTTCAAACTATGGTTCAGTTTATGCTTCTTTGGGTTGTTTTTTTTTTAATAAATTACAACCACTGGCTTGTTAAAAATTTCATAATCTGATTAAAAAAAAGTAGCTGCAAGGATTTTTGTCTAAACATAAGTTGAAAAAACAAAATATTGCACATACAGTACCACTTTCTTTTACAGTTTCCAGAACACTGCTAAGATAGGAAAAGGTAAGGACTTCCTGGAGTCAAGTTTGACTTACAACAGTGATACAGAAGTGGCTGGCTAGCTATGGCCTTCTTCTGGGATGTATTTCTGTCTTCTCAATCTAGCTTATAGCTCTTCATAGTGCTCTCCTATCCAAGTAATTACTAAAGTCAGCTAAAATCATTAGGTACTGCCACTTGTTGTGACATTCCTTGGAAAGAATCTCCAGGGGGAAAAGCAGTATTGGGCTAGTATGTACACCTTCTGCATCATGAGCACGGTGAAAATAATCAAGATAAATTCTCAACTTGCTCTACTTGCAGTACTTCAAAATTTACAAAGAAGTTCTGTACATACTCCTTTCCTACACTTAATCTACAATCAATGGATAGGAGATACTGCTTTAATTACTCTAATCTATGAATTAACTAGCTAAATTAAATTCTTAATTTTAATCAGTGGGTTCAGTGCAAAGAATTATGACATACTTCACTGTTGTATTATTGTCCTTACAGTATGTGTCATTCATAATTGATGTTATCCATCAGGTGAAGCAGGATCCCTTACAGGTGCCAAGACAGCTTTTGATGAATTTATAGATGTTCACCTAATTAATGTTGGGTATCCCAACCTTAAAAACTAGAAAACTCTGAGAAAAAGAACAAATCCTTTTCCTAGAAAAATCAAAAATAAACCTTAGAATTTTTGTGGGAAATTATGAAACAGATGCTTTTAAAAAATACAGCTGAAAAACTGTAATGATGACTAAACTCTACCTACCTTTAGCTTCAGCCCCTGTGAAGGAAAAGTACTAGTTGGGAGTTCTTTAATATGTTGGTAGACATAAGAAGCACATTGTTCCTGCTCAGCCTGTAACTGAGGGGCAAGTTTAGAAAGATGACCTTTGTAGCTCTTGATGACCGCTTGCAGTTCATCAATCAAGTTGTGCACCTGAAGGGTTAAATTATGAGAGCTGTTAGCAAGAGGCAATTGTTGATGTCACACCTATTAGAATTCTCATTACAAATCTGACTGAGATGTAATTTTAGTCTGACAGAAAATAAAGAATTTATGTCTCTCTCCTCTATTTAAACATCTATGTATTATGGAACAAAAGCCTTGATAAAAATGAGGCAATGAAAGAAACCAAATACATGGTTCTTAGTTAAAAATGCAAAGGTATTTTAATATTACATGCAATCATTTTATTAAGTGTTTAGTTAATTTCCTAAGTAAATATTTTCAATAAATAATTAATTAAAATGCACATTACTAAGGGCAACAATTTGCTATTTCTACCCCTCCCAACAAAAAAGCATTTAATTTTAAAGGAAGATAAACAATAGTTTTTATGAGGATAGCAAATTCATGCTCACCACGACTACATGAAATCAAGGCAATGTGCACAGCCCTCTGTTCTCCCCTTTTTCCCCAGAACAAAACTCCTGTGAGGTACAGGTAGTCCCCAGGTTAAGAATGCCTGGTTTACAGATAACCCATAGTTAAGAACAAAGCCTACTGTAGCAAAATCTGAGTTAAATACACAATGATTTGAGTTAAATACACAATGGTTTGAGTTAATTACACAATATTACTTATACAGTATTATACAATAATACTGTTCCAGCTAACATACAAATTCAACTTAAGGACAGACCTTGGGAACAGAACTCATTCTTAAACTGGGACTACCTGTAGTAAGAAAATCAGTAAAGTTAGTCATGCCCTACTTCATCACCTCCATTACCTTAATCACTAACCACCCTATTTCTCCAAGTAGTAAAATAAGCATGTTGCTGTAAAAGATTCCAAATTCAATCTCTGATACTTCCAGAAAAATCTGGATAAAAAAAAATCTGGTATCTGGAGAGTCACTGCTGGTAAGGTAGCTTTGGGTGACAATTCTTAAGAGGAGGAAGAAAGATATTCTGAAGCCTTTGCCCAACCAGAAGCAGACAGCAGAAGTTCAGATCATAATAACAGAGAAACCTACCCCTTGCAGAGCATAATTCTTATAGTCAGTCTCACAATCCCTGTAAAAAACTTTGCAGTGGTTTGATTTTTCCTTCCAGTATAAACACAATGATCTGAACTGTCCTTACTCTAGTTCCTAGCCTCTGGGATCAAGCAAGCCATTTCAGAGTCTTCTTCCTCACCATACATATGGAGTGCATTACAACCATGGTTATAACTGTTGTTAAAAGCACCTGGCTGAAAACCTATGATGTTATGCAATGTATGGAAATGTATATGCAGGAAGAATGAGACCAAGCAGATTTCTTATATCAACAGCTCAGATTTTACAAATCAGCTAACTATTTGTAAAATAGTTGAATGCGTATAGTTTATATTGAAAACATGGGGTGTAGGGATAGCAATTTACTTTCCCCATTTCTGTGTAGTGAGGACAGCAGGGTTTCTATTAATCTAGGAGCTCCCTTAGCTCAGAGGACAGCCATTGGCACTCTCCTACTGGCGGTCTAGAGGAGTTCTGATGAACTACAAGCAGGAGCAAAGGCAGTTGGATGATCAACTTCATAAACCTTTGAATGGAAAGGAAAGTGGCAATAGTGCTACATAGAATAGTCCTAAAATCTACCTTTGTATCAGAGGACTGAAAAATAGCCCTGGGAAAATTAATATCTTTCTTGGGGACAGAGGATATGAGGCCTTCCTTTTAATCTCTCTTACCTTGGAGAATCTATTCTCACACAGAGCCTTAAAGGTAAGCCTACTTCATTTTTACAAACCCAGATAATAAACTCTTCTTTCTCCCTTTCCTGTCACCTTACCTTTATATTTATTGTAGAAAAAAATAAGTAAATGGATCCAGTAAGGGGAAGAAACAACAGTGGTTGTTTACAAAATGTTGTTGCAATGTTTGATAGAGCTACATGGATGTTGTCAAAGAACTACATAATACATTGGCTGCAATGAAGTTATGTCTGACCTTCACATTAGCTTTCTTACCCTTTTATATCATTTTGATGTGCGTTATTTTTATCTGTTTTAGCAATGCTTTTTGTTTCTATGTACAGAACATTCTCTTTATATAGAGCTATGTTG
This sequence comes from Python bivittatus, assembly GCF_059951505.1. Taxonomy (NCBI): domain Eukaryota; kingdom Metazoa; phylum Chordata; class Lepidosauria; order Squamata; family Pythonidae; genus Python; species Python bivittatus. Next base: position 49,489,713 of record NW_028277075.1, read on the forward strand.
CAGTTTCCTAAAAACCTTGAGTAAATTCATCTTTATACTGATTTTTTTCTTTGTATATCACACTTCAGTGATGTCATAATATTGATCCTCCCACCAAAAGATGAGAGAGACCCAATTCAGTGCAGCTTTGCTGGCAGTGAGTTGTATCACTCCACAGATATTAGTACATTCTATTCAATTTAAGTTTTCTTTTTAGAGAATCTTTTTTCCAAAACTTGTATTATCAGTTGAAGTTTTTATATATTGATTGGTTTCTATAAAAGTGTCTTCATATATGTCTATGTCTTAGTAATACATTATCAATATTTTGAGCAATTAGAAAATATAAATGTACTGTTTATATGACTGCCACTGTCTCAGGGTCTACTAATGCAATAACTGATTGTTATCTTTACATAAAAATACAGCACTGAACATCTATTATTAAGACATGGGGAACTAAGCAAATTATTCAGGCCTTTAAACATGGAATATCATTCAATTTAAAAAACCAAGAAAACAAAGTATTATTCATATTTAATGATTGCACTGTAAATGTCAATGAGGTTTTTTTCAGTTCTTAACTATATTCAAAAGCTTCTGTCCAACCATCTGAAAGAGACTGTTATAATTTTGTTCAGGAATGATGACCGCTTTTACTAGATTGTTCAATCTATTCAGATAGTTTTGTTGATATTTGGAATCATGCTGCTGAATAGCTTCATTTAGATTTAAATCAATTACAATTATATATACACACACATACATACATACATACACATACACACACACACACACACACATACACACACACACATACTGAAAACCAACCCAGGCATATCAAATATAGTTCAGTATCAAACTGATTCCACCCACAAAAAAAGACAGATGCTACAATATATAAAGTGATTGTTTACATTACATAGCATATTCCTGCCCATGCATAAAACATAACTGCCTTCATATGCACATATATCAAGCAAAAACAAGGAAATCCCCCCAAAAGCATTTGAAATAGGAATCATAATTAGACATAGGAATACATTTTAAAGATTACAATCAATTGGTTTTATAGTATAATCATTGAACCGCATAGATGTTATTTTCCTCTCCTCCTCCCTATATTCCTTTGCATATCATCCTGCCTAAGTTTTGAAGAAGACTGCAGTGGGGAAGGAAATTGTTTTTTCCACTTCAGGTGGCCAATGAGGTATGTACTATTCTACTGTTTCATTATCTTTTAAATATGTATTTTATTTTCACTTTTGTGAACTATATAGAAAACATTGTGTTGATGGCAGTTAGGTAAACACGGCAGAGAAGAAAACAAATAAATTGTACATTGTTTTCTCTAGCTTCCAACACTGAGGGGAAATTGCAAAGTTATGCAGACAGCTGCAAAAATGTTTATGTTGTGAGATGGTAATATTAGCACTAAATGAGATGGCTCATTTAGTCCTCTCTGTATGTTATCCTATGTGTCAACATGATGCCTTTTAAACTAAAATATTGCTAAGTATTGATTTTTCTGTATTTTGATGTGCTGCAAAGAAATAAATAAGCAAAAAGTCTTCAAAAATGTCCACATTTTGAATCTTTTCCTGCCCCCATAATAAAACCCATCCTTCCCATTCAAATACACTTTTGAAGACAAAACCTGACCTTTTCTGACCCCTGTATTAAAAGGTCTGTTCATAATTCAGTCTGTGTGTAGAGAAGCATCCATGTGGAAACATGGAGGCCTGTGAGATATGTAGCTTTCCCCTTTACACGTTATCTGACCCTATGAATCCTTTTCACAAAAGAAGGATTTATGTATGCATAATTTGAAGGGGGGGGAGGCCAGGCTTCACTGTGCTTCAGAAAACACACATTTTATTCCTCCTTCTCCAGGAAAACCCAGCATGAATTTGAGTGGATAGATTGCAAGTATAAGGGTGAAAAGAAAGGTAGTTGCTAAGAAGACCCCCTATCTTTTTTTTTTTTCACTTGGTTGGGTTAGATTCTTTTTTTTCCTTAATGCAAATGTATTGTTTTCTGGCTTTTAATGTTCTTTGCCATGTAGAAGTGATGATTACCACTCTATCTGAGACAACGTGCTTCCATTAGAATAGCAGCAAATTCATCTCTAGGGTTGGGTTTTAATGGTCCAGTACATGGAATGTGCCTTTGTACTTTTTGTCCATTCATAATATATTACAGCTATTCTGGCATTAAGGAATACATGTACATGAATAAGGAACTGAATTGCTTGGCATGGCGATTGTCACTGGAGGCAGAATTATAGTGATAATCCCCTTGTCTCTTTGTAGTTGGCTACTCTGTATTAGACACTGAAATCACTGTCTTCAGTTATGCCCACATTTGTGTTTTCTTTTGACTTGATGCAAAATTAGGCTTAACAGGTATAATGAGTGCCTTGTAGAGTCTACAAAGCTATGGGTAGACCCAGGAGATGGGGCAATCCTTCCTTCCTTCCTTCCTTCCTTCCTTCCTTCCTTCCTTCCTTCCTTCCTTCCTTCCTTCCTTCCTTCCTTCCTTCACACACACACACACAGACACACACACACACACAGAAAGAATACATCATTTTTATTATTAATAAAAATAGATTACTAGCAAAATAAAATATGACAACATATAGTCCCTTTTAAAAGTATACCTGTTCCGGGTTCAATGAATTATACCCTTCCTCACTTGCCATATGATTCATTTTACTTCTTTAACTGTCACTCTGTGATTACTATGCTAAGTTCTCACTGGGTACTTTATCTTATTAGAGGTTGTTGTTAGTTTCTAAAAATTGTACTTCTGAATATTCTAACTCTCAGTGATCCAATTTTGACATCAATCTTGTCAGCACTCATTACCAAGTTCTCTAACAGAGTACTCATAATTATGAGCAAAGGATCAGGCAGAAAGAAGGCTTATGCACTGTAGAAGCATTAGGCTCAATGGAAGGGAATAAGAGGGTTATCATGGACTAAACCTACTTTGCATGAGGAAAGTTTTTTTTCCCTTCCATATAAGTCTTGTCCCATATAATACAACATAATGAAGCATGCTCCTGACCTATTTTTATCAACACATACAGTAAATATGTTGTACATTGTCTAGATTGGCTTGGACAATTGAGGCAGCTTATACATTGAACAAATACTTTAAAAATAAATAAATGGTAAAATTACCAAGCCAAAATGACTCAGCTCTGATGTTGCCTTAAGACAAACCATGGTTTATAAACACAACAGAGAGGATCATCCATCCCATTCAGCCAAAACTAACAAATCACATTACATGAGTGATGTGTGAACTTGAACTTAGTTCAAGAGGAGATGTAGTAACTGTGCCAAACAACATTTCATTCAACTCCTCTCCCCATGAGGTGATGAATGCAATGCAATGCAATGCATTCTTTTCTAAATGCTCACAGACTGCTTAATAATCTGTTTCAGCATTTTGCAAATACCAATATTAAGCTGATGAGTCTGTAGTTGCCCAGGTCTTCTTTTTCTTCCCTTTTAACAGCAGGAACATTTGCTTTTCTCCAATCCTATGGCACTATGCCCATCTTTCAAGATTTTTCAAAGATCATAGGGGCTTTGAGATGAATACACAAACTTCTTCAAAACTCTTGGATATAACTAATCTGGTCCTAGCCACGTAAACTCATTCACAGTAGCTGGGTATTCCCTAAACATATTTTTGCTTATCTTGGGTTATCAGTCCCACCTTGTGTTATTATCCTTAAACCCAGCTGAATAGTTCCCCTTTCAGGAGAAAACCAAAGCAAAGTCACTTGTTAGTATCCTCCTGTCATCTCCAAATAGTGGGCCCACTCCTCCCTTTTTTCTTCCTTTTACTACTGACATAACCAAAAAGCCCCCTTTGTTGCTTTTAGCTTGCCTAGCCTAATGGGCCATTCCCATGATAGAAACGTTCATGAACAACCATCAGAATTTCCTCAGGAGATTTAGAGGCCATTTCAGGGATTCTATCCAAAGGCTCATGGCCAATCGGGAGATTTGGAAATTCAAGCAAGGCAACAGAGTAAGATTATACATTGTGGATTTTAAACTATTAGCTGGAGACATTGGATGGAATGAGGTGGCCCTCATTGACCAGTTAGGGAGGGGTTGAACGAAGACCTTCAAGATGAACTGATAAGGCAGGGGACCCCAGCCACTTTGGATGAGCTGTACCAGCATTGTGTGATAACTGACATCCGACTGGAGGAATTAAAACAGAGTCGGGGTGTCAGAAGCAGAAGTGGCTATGGGTCTCCCCTCACAGCTCTCCCTCCTCTCCCTACAGAAACCTCAGATCCAGGGGCTGCAAATGGACCCAGCTAAGGTGCAAGTGGTGTTGTCATGGCACTCCCTGTAATGTGAAAGACGTACAGCTCTTCCTGGGTTTGCCAACTTCTACAGAAAGTTCATATCTAATTTTGCTGACAGGGTTAAGCCTCTCTCACAGCTTTTGAGGAAGGAAGGAAATTGGCTTGGATGGCACAGAGCGATCAGCATTTCAGAGGTTAAAACAGTTCTCTGCATGTCAGCCCCTTTTCCATCACCCCAATCCCTCATGGCAGTTTGTCCTCCAGACTGATGCTTCAGATGCTGCTGTTGGAGCAGTGCTGCTATAGGCTACAAAAGGAGAGGGAGGGGAATTACTCCCATGTGCCTTCTTCTTTCACATGCTGTCACCCACAGAGAAAAACTATGATATATTTATAATAAGGAGTTGCTAGCAACTGTCTTGCCTTCCAGGACTGGAGGCAATGGCTGGAGGGGGTGAAATTTCCCATACAGGTTTGCAAAGGCCACAAGAACTTGGAGCTAATGCAGAATACTCAGTCACTTAACCCCCAACAGACAAGATGGAGCCAATTTTTCTCCCATATTGACTTCTACATAACATATGTGCCTGGTTCCCAAAACCTGCTACCAGATGCACTCTTGCATAAGCGGGAGTACTTGATGGCTCAGCAACCACCTCCCCACACTGCAATCTTGCAACCTCACAACTTTAGGCAACATCGCAAAGATTACATGCCTGAGAAGTGAGAGGCAGGTTGGCAAGCCAAAGACCTTTTTGCATGGATAAAGACACAGCACCTGCAGGACCCATATGCGAGGGCCCAAATGGATGGCCTCCAGGAGGTCCATCATGGTACTGTTTCCACATTTTCAGTGGAAGGGGGGCAACTTATGCATAATGGTCACCTGTATGTTCCCCTTCCTTTACAGGAGGACATGTTGCAGCTTTGCCATGACAATGAAACAAACAGGCATGGGGGAGTTTTTAAAACACTCCATAGGACTCTAAGAGAGTATTGGCAGCCACAGACATAAAAGACTATGGTGCTTCTTGCCATGTTTGCTGACAGGCTAAACGGGTTCATGGGAAGCCGGCTGGATTCTTGCAGCCATTAACCACACCCCCTCAGTCTTCGGATACAGTGTCTGTGGACTTAATCACTGTTCTGCCCTCAGTGCAAGGATATACATCAATACTAGTGGTAGTAGAACTGTTCACCAAGATGGCACGTTTTATACTGTGCAAGGGATTACTGGCAGCACAGGCCATGGCACAACTCTTTTTAGACCATGTATTTAGGTACAGAAGAATGGTTATCCGCATAATAACAGAGGAAGTCAGTTCACTTCCAGGTTTTGGCGAATGCAAGGGATGTACATGCTCCAGTATTGGTGCACCACTTTCATCAGTGTTTCCCTAACAAGCCAAGACCTCGCTAGCTCCCTGAGTCTCCAGATGCTCGTGAGCAAGCAGAGGAGGTTGTGTGTGAACAGGTGGAAGGTTTGGGAGGCGCCCTGGGACAGGAAGCCACGGAGACTGAAGATGCTCGGTCTTCGCCTTCAGGCATCCATCTCCCAAGGGGGAGGGGGGCTGATTTTCCTAATTCTGTAGCTGTCTTGTTGGAAGAGCTGCCTGACATGGAGGAGTCATCAGAGATAGGGGGAGCGCCACACCTGCACTGTCATCTCTACCCCTGCTGCCCAGTGTCCTGAGAACTTGGAGGGAGAGAATGACCTTGAAGAGGGGGGTGATGTGATGGAATGTATCTACAAAGGGGGGATGATGTGGTAGATTGCAGTAGACAGCAAGGTTATCAGGAAGGAGGGGGTGTATTCCAGGAAGGGCACGGAGACAAAAGACAACACAGCCCAGAGTTGGAGTGTGAGAAGCATCAGAGGTAGTCACTCTGTAGAAACTCCCAGGGTATATCCAATAGTTGCAATAATATAAATTTAGTCTGGCAAGATTCTGTCTATATGGTGTAATCCAGGGTTCCTCAACCTCACTGACTTTGAGATGGGTGGACTTCAACTCCCAGAATTCCCGAGCCAGCATGGAATTGTTTCCTTACTGTTCTTGGACTGAGCCTAACATATCTGGGCTTTAGTTGGTGATTTACATTCAATCATCTTAGAAACACCAGCCACAAATTTACATTGGTTTTATTTGTTTTAAAAATGGTAGTTTCAGAGAATCAAAGGCTTCAAATATACCTAAAGAACATATGGCTAGTGAAGATTTATTAATTTTATTAATTGGTATAATGTTTAATAATTTCCTGATAGGGGTAGATATACAGGTAGCCTTCACCTACAACCATTTGGTCAGCGACCATTCCAAGTTACAACAATGGTGAATGAATGGTGGTTATTATTTATTAAATTTGTATGCCGCCCATCTCCCCCAACAGGTGATTCTGTGCAGCTCACAATTAAAACAAAAACCACAAATAATTAAAATAAATACACATTAATTAAATTGATTAATCAATTAAAAGGTCAAGCTATAAAGCAAACCCTATACATAAAAAACTAAAAACATTCAAGATGATGGGGGAGAATCAATTACTCCACAAGCCACTTCCACTGATGCGAGCCCCCATTTGGCCCCCAGGCCATCTGGCATAGCCAGGATTTCAGGCTCTTCCTGAAGGCCACGAGAGTGGGGGCACACTATACCTCAGGAGGTAGGGTGTTCCACAGAGCGGGGGCCATGGCAGAAAAGGTCCTCTTCCTAGATCCCACCAGTCGAAATTCCTTGACTGGTGAGATCTGCAGCATGCTCCTTCTGCTGGACCGAGTGGGGTGGGCTGATATAACAGGCGAGATAGCTCCTCAGAGAACCTGGTCCTGTGCCATGAAGGGCTTTAAAGGTGATAACCAACACCTTGAATTGGACCCGGAAGCAAACCAGCAACCAATGGAGCTCACATAACAGCGGTGTTATATGTGCCTCCCTGGGGGCATTCAGAACTGTCCGTGCTGCCGCATTCTGCGCCAGCTGTAGCTTCCGGATACTCTTCAAGGATAGCCCCATGTAGAGCACATTGCAGTAATCCAACCAGGTGACCAGGGCATGAGTGGAGGGCCTCCCGATCAAGGAAGGGGCATTACTGCCGCACAACACGAAATTGCGCAAAGGCCCTCCTAGCCACGACTGCCACCTGTTCATCGACAGGAGCCATGAGCCCAGGAGGACCCCCAGATTACACACCGGGTCTGTCTGGGGTAGTGCGACCCCATAAGAACCAAAGATGATAAACTACTAGATCTTGAGGCTCCCTGTACACACAGCCACTCCATCTTACCAGGGTTCAGTTGAAGCCCGTTGTCCCCCATCCAACCCCCACAGCCTCCAGGCACTGCAAAAGGGTAGCTACAGCATCACTTAGGTCACCAGGGATGAAGATATATAATTGAGTATCTTCAGCGTGCTGATGATACCTCATCCCATGGTGCCGGATGAACTCATCCAACGATTCATGTAGATGTTAAATAGCAGCGGCAAGAGCACTGAACCCTGAGGCACCCCACAAGGTAGGGGCTGTGGGTTGACCTCTTGCTCCCTATCAACACCAATTGGGTTCAGCCTTGGAGAAAGGAACTGAACCAGCACAGCACTGTGCCACCCATCCCCAAATCTCATAGCCAACCCAAAAGGATACCATGGTTGATGGTATCGAAAGCTACTGAGAGGTCAAGAAGAGCAAGGATGGATGCACTACCGCAATCCCACTCTCGCCAGAGATCATCCAAAACTGCGACCAATGCTGTTTCTGTCTCATAACCAGGCCTGAAACCTGACTGATAGGGGTCCAGATAATCTGTTTCCTCCAGGATCCTCTGAAGGTGCCACGCGACCACCTTTTCCACCACCTTTCCTAGAAAGGGAAGGTGGGAGACTGGATGAAAATTGTCCAGAAGGGTGGGATCTAGCAATGGTTTCTTGAGGAGGGGGTGGACCAAAGCCTCCTTGAAAGGCTTGGAAACACCCCCTCCTGCAAGGATGAATTGACACCACCAGTACCCACCCGAAAGTAACCTCCTTGGTGGCTTTAACCAACCAGGAGGGACATGGATCCAAAATACAGGTAGCCACACTAACAGCCCCAAGGACCCTGTCCACTTCCTCAGGGCCAACAGGATCAAACTGTTCCCAGGTAACTGGGTAAGAACGCTCCCCGGGCATCTTCACTGGACCCGCCTCATGCTTGGCCTCCAACCGAGAGTGGATCTGAGTGATTGTATCTGTTCAGCAAATTCCTCTGCACGGCCCTGTAGATAGCCCTCCAAGCCCTCCCTACCCAGGAGGACTGAGTGACTCTGAACAGGGCTGCTGGGAGACACTCTGAGGATGCAATAACAGCAGAGAAATAATGATGTTTCACCCCTCTTACTGCCACTAGGTAGGCCTTAATAGTGGCTCTAACCCGTGTTCAGTCGGACTCATCTTTAGTTTTCTGCCAGCAGTGCTCAAGATGTCTCTTAGCCCTTTTCAACTCCCTTAACTCCTCCGTAAACCACAGGGGGTGCTGGGGGCAATGGGCCAAGAGAGGCTGCACAGGCGCAATCCTGTCCAAAGCCCCAACCATCTCCTTATTCCAGGCTATGGCCAGGGCCTCCGCTGGACCGTGTAGTAGGGTCTCAGGAACAACCCCCAGCTCCCTTTGGAACACTTGTGGGTCCATCAGTTGCCAGGAGCAGACCATTCGAATGGATCCTGCCTCCCTGCGGAGTGGGCAGCATAGGAGAATCTCAAGGCCACCAGGGAGTGGTCTGACCAAGACAGAAGGGATAATATGAAATCCCCCACCAGATCATGCTGCCACTGCTCCAACAAGAAAACCATATCTGGGTGTGACCACTGTCCTGAGTTGGGCCAAGGATGACCTGGGATAGGCCCATGGCCGCCATGGTAGCCATGAACTCCCAAGCCGCCTCCGAGGCCAACCCCAGGCCTGGGGAACTCCACTGCCAACCCCAAGATGGCCTCCAGCAGCTCAGGTAGGGAGGTTGCTATGTAGCAGGGAGGCTGGTACAAAAGCAACACTCCCAACTGATCCTGTGTGCCCAACCTCAGGAACAGGGTCTCACATCCCGCAACTTGTGGAGCAGAGCCCCTGAAAGCCAGCAGAGATTCCCGGATGACAACTGCCACACCCCTTCCCGTGCCTTGGGGTCTCGGCTGGTGCCAAACCCTAAACCCGTCTGGACACAATTCTGAAAGGGCATGCCCCCTTCTGGTGTCAGCCAGGTCTCAGTAATGCATGCCAGGTCGGCCTGCTCCTCCCAAATAAAGTCATAAATAAGGGGGGCCGTATTATTGACTGACCTGGAATTCATCAACAGCAGCCGAAAGACCAAGCCTCTGTTATGATTTGGAGTTCCGGCCATCCCAGCACCCCTGCTGTCACACAGTTGCAATCTGGGTGCTTGGCAACCCATTCGTACTTATGACTGATTGCCAAGTGCACTGCAATCACATAATCACCATTTGCAACCTTTCCTGCCAGCTTCCCCAGAAAGTCAACAGGGAAGATCTCAAGTTGGTGGGGTAAGTCTCTCCCACTTGTACACCCTCCCCCAGCCCCTCTGCTCTTGTGGCACACTGGCCACTCATGCACCCCCATGTACTCTCCCTGACCTCTTGCATTCCACCTTGCACCCTCACGCACCCTCCCTGACCCTCCCTAACCTGCGCCAAGCTTCTCATGCACCCCCTCCCTGACCTGCACCACATCTCTCATGCACCCCCTTGAACCCTTGTGCACCCTTCCTGACCTGCCCAGCACCTCTCTCCCATCCCCTTGTACCCTTGTGGAGCTTCCCAACCCACCCAGACCCAAGCAGTGCCTCTCATGCATCCCCTCATACCCTTGTGCACCCTCCTCAATCCTCCCATGCACCTTCGTGCACCCACCCCCACACCAAGTGTACCCCCTCACTCCCTGTAATGGTATGTGGGAAAGACCTTAGGAGAATGGGTCAAGAAATGCCTAGGGAACAATCAGATAAGAGACAGTATAGCCCGCGGCTGGATAGTGGGCAGGGTAAGAGCGTCAGAAGAGACTCTCCCTAGTTTCTTGGGCTGTAAAGGAGACAGTGGGAGAACTGTACTTTCAGACTTGCAAGATTATGTTAATATAGCTTTACAATAAAGGAGAATTAGCTCATCTGGTCGTGTTCCCCGTCTGGTCTATATAGTAAGGCTGATACTCCGTCCTGCACCCAGCAGCAGCCAATTACCTGCCTGCAGGCCTGGGACTTGCAACTTCCTGCTGGCTTCCCCATTGACTTTGGTTGTGGAAAGCCAGCAGGAAATTGCCTCACCTAATGAGCAGAGGATTCAGTTAACAATGGCAACTGGCAGTTTAGGGATTGCCGTTACTAAGCGATGCGGTTGCACTTTACGACCGCATTGCTTAGCAACAGAAATTCCAGTCCCAATTACCATTGTAAGTTGAGGACTACCTGTATTTCAGTTTGGAATAAAACCAGATTGATCTATATGAATAATTTTACTTATAATCATTTTTAATCGGTTAGCTAACAATTTAGTGTATACTTTATAGTCCACATTAAGAAGTGAGATGAGCCTATAATATGTTAATTTCTCAGAATTTTTACCTGCTTTAAGGATCAAAATTATCTTAAGATTGTTTCCAAGACTCTGGTAAGGGGTTCCCTTCGTGCAAAGTATTTCATAAAAATAGAAATTCAGGTATTAAGATCTCTTTAAATTCTTTACAAAATTCCCCTGACAGTCCATCAGGGCCAGGAGATTTTCCACTTTGAATAGAATTAAAGACTTCAGAGATTTCTGAAATAGAGAAAGGAGATTCCATAAATTGTATATCTTCTGGAGCTAATTCTGGGAATGTTAATCTATTTAAATATTGATTAATTTTTATTGGTGATGGATTATTTGAGGAATACATGGAACCTCGGTTTACGAACTTAATTGGTCGCGACCCGAAGCAAATTTTCCCATAAGGTTCAATGTAATTACTGTTAATCCGTTCTGGCGTGGAGGACAGGGAGGCGGCTATTGCTTGGAGAGAGAGTCCCCCTCCCTACGATCACGTGTCAGGGGTGGAAAATGGCCATGGATCACGTGTCAGGGGCGGAAAAATGGCCACAGATCACGTATCGGGGCGGAAAAATGGCTGCGGACCATGTGTCAGGGGCGGAAAATGGCCGCGGATCATGTGTCAGGGGCAGAAAAATGGCCACGGACCACGTGTCAGGGGCGGAAAATGGCCGTGGACCACGTGTCACGGGCGGGAAAATGGCCGCGGATCCTGTTTGTAACCCGAGGCGGAGTTTGCAAACTGAAGCAAAATTTTGCGGCCGGAGCTGGTCGTCACCCGAAAAGTTCGTGAACAGAAGCGTTTGTAACCCGAGGTTCCACTGTATAATTGTTGGAAAAAAGTCTGAATTCTTTACTTATATCTTTGGTTTTAGTCACTATTTGGCCATTGCTGTTTTTAATTGCACTAATACATTTTTTCCTTAGTTTTTTTCAATTTATTTGTCAGTATTCTAGATTTTTATTACGATCATGGTATCTTTGCCTTGGCAATAATAATTTGGGAGGAGATTTTATCTGTCTCCAAATCATCTAACTCTCTCCCTTTATTTACTATCTGTTTGTATATACTAGCTGATCCAATCCTGTTATATTTTGCTAATAAATTGTTAATTTCTGAATAAAGTTTACTTGTCTTTTGTGATGTTTTTTTAATCACGCTCATCTGATTTATACATTCTCAATACTGCCTTCATAGCACACCACCTCATTCTTACTGATGTTTCATTTATATTATTTCACTGAAAAAAGTTTCTCAAAGTTTGAGTTAGTTGTTGCTTTGTGGCTGCATTGTATAGCATTATAGGATTAAAACAGCAATTATACGTATATGGAATAATCTCTTCTAATTTGAGTGTAATCATCACTGGAGCATGATCTAATATAAGTATTGGAGTGACCTACTGAGATTCTTTCTCCCCCTCTCCAGCCAGTAAACTCCTAAATTTAATTTCTGTAGTTCCTTAGCCATAGTTTTACCTACATTATTATTTCGTGTTTTTTTAAATTTTATGTTCTTTAACTCCCTCCTTTTCCCACTTCCTCTAAATCTAAAGGTTCAAAAAGAGCAATACAGTCAATATAATTTCTCGGTAACTTGATGCAGCATTCTTATCTAATCTTCAGCTTGTGGTTGAGCCTGCTTTCCACAGTTCCAAGGGCAAGTTGTAGATTGCTTCCTTCATCCCTTGTTAAGAGAGCTCCACCAACAAGCTGTGCATCTCAAAGTTGAAATAACTTTTCTTCCTTGTGACATAAAAACAATTAACTTGAAAGGAAATTCCACTTGTAATGAATCTCGTCCTGCATAAGTTTTTCTATCAATGGTCTGAATTCCTTTTTCACTGCAATGCAGCTACGCTGATGTCTTGGGGGAAGGATATTCTCTCTCCGTCCCATTTAATCTCCTACAGCTCATGCGATTTTCTTATAATTTTATCTTTTATATTTAAATTTACAAATCTAACCAAAATGTCTCTAGGTTTCTGTGTGTTCCTAAGAGAGTAAGCCCGGTACGCACGTTCTATATCTTTATCTGTTTGGTTCAAATCAGAGCTCAAGTCATTAATTTTAGAAATAAGTAGTCAAATCAGTTGTTCCAGTTTTCTCTGACATTCCTTTGATCCTTAAATTATTTCTCCTGTTACAATCCTGTAAATCTGCCAACTCAGTCTTTATTCCAGAAATACTCTTTGGAGACTTGCTTATCTCTACTTGTAGCCATATCATGAGCTTTGCTGGCTACTTGAGCTATATCTGCTATTTGCCATGACATTTCCTTAAATTGTTTATTCATTTGCTCAGACATACCTGCCAAGTCTTTAATTAGTCCTACAGTGTATTTATCCCATTCTGTCTTCAGTTCTTTTTTAAGTTGTTTTACTAGTTGTCCAATTACATCCATATCAGATGTCTGTCCATGTCTGTGGGCAGGATTTTCTTCCTTCATTGCTTCTTCTTTGTTGCTGGAAAGGGGTGCCTCCTCATCCTCCTTCAGGTCTTCCAAGTAAGCTTTGATCCCCTTTCCCTTGTGCAAAGGTTCCTTCTTTAACATCCTGCTTAAATTATCTTATTGTTTGATAACATATTTAGTAAGATAAACTGGCTATATTAGAGAAAATAGCTGGGTCGGAAGAAGAGCAGAGAACTCAGCACGCCATCCTTGTCAGTGGCTAGCCACACCCCCTGCACTTCCTTCACATATAATGCCTCTCCTCTCCTTTTACCTGGCTTATTTCTTTTGAATAAGTTACACCTTTCAATTTTTGCATTCTATTTATGACTTTCATTCCACTGTTTCAGTAATGTCTACTAAATTATATTCAAATTCCCGCATTAAGATTTCTAGTTCTTCCTGTTGTTTCCCACACTCTGTGCAAATTCCAGAGCCACTAGAATCTTTGGGTCACATAACTTAATGTTCCTTCCTTCCTTACATCTCACATATGCCTCCCAATCCTGTTCCTAGTGCTTGGCATCATGTTATCTTCTGAGCTCTTTTCTTAATCTTCAGATTTCAGTTTAAAGCCTTTCAGATCAAGTTTGCAAGGCATCTTCCCAAAACATTCTTCCTGATACTCAGGAGACTTGGCCCACCTGTTGCCAGGAGCCCTTCATATTAGAAGTATGCCTGATTATCAAATAATCCAAACTTTTCTGTTGATACCATCTATGTAGTCAATATTCTCCCTTTTCCTGGGCCATACCCTTCAACAAGAACAGTGAAGAAAACGCCACTTGTGCCTCCAGCTCCTTCACCCTCCTTCATAAACCCTTGCAATGTCTTCATGATTGTGTCTTGTTATGTCATCTGTTCCCATGTGGATCAGGAGAAAGGCATAATTGTTAGAGTGCAGAAGGAGTTTTGGAAATCTTTTCTTCACATCTTGAATCTGTGCCCCAGGAAGACAGCACACTTCTCCAGATAATTCTACCTGGATGACTGAGAATCTTCATCAACATATTCTCTTGGTAAACTGTCCAACTGACAGATTACTACTTTGCTCTCCCTACTCTCAGTAGGGAGTTGTGATGGAATGTATCTATGAAGAAGAGGGTGATGTGAGAGATCAACGCTATCAGGAAGGAGGGGATGCATTCCAGGAAGGGAAAGGAGACAAGAGACAACAGACCACAGGAGGAGCGTGGGAAGTGAAAGAGATTCAGGATAGCCACTCCCTAGAATCTCCCAGGGTATATCCACTAGTTGCTGTAGTATAGATTTAGTCTGGCAAGATTCGGTCTATAAGGTGTAAGCAAATAAAGAAACTTAACTGGACTGTTTCACTGTCATTCTTGGGCTGGGCCTGACAGGAGTCTCTGATCACTACCACCTATCACTTGTTCCTCTTCAGGGCAGAGACAGAAATATTCACCTTTGCAGAGTTGTAGTCTTCTTCCTTAGTTCCTGAGATTTGTGGCAATGTCTTTTTATCTAGAGGTCAACAGAAAAGAAGCCCTGGAATCAATTCTAAAGGTTCAGAAAATGAGTGTTCTTTTATTTACAGGCCAGAGTCTTTGTCACATTTCTCCATGTCTCTATCTCTCCCACTTTATTTATTTTCTGGGAGGCTTCTTGGTGCCATTCTCCCACAAGTACTTCCTGTTTTCAATTGAAACATTTCTTATCTTCCCTCAAAAGTTGGGAAGTGGGCCTTCAGACACCTCACCTTCTCTTCCAGGAGGTCAATCAGCATGCAGCATATGTAGTTTTCATCATATCCAGGAAGCAAAATAAATATGGCAAATCTCCTGTGGGTCATGAGAGAAGTTCTGTCTATCTCCATGTTTCTTTGATGAACAATAAACACCAAAAAATTCCTCTCCTTAGACCTCCTCTACCAAATGTGTGGTGAATCTCCCTGTTCTCCTTTAGTGAACTCATTCTCTGAAAGCTGGCTTCCTTATATGTCCTCTGAAGCTGCCTCAACTAGGTCAGCAGAAAACAAAGTTCTAGTCACACACAATGGCCAATCAGTAGCACTCAGGAAACAACCTGCAGGAATCAATCAACAATATACAGGAAGCAGTCAGCAGAAACTAGTCAACAGTCTCCTCCTCTCTACCCAGGTCTTTCTCTTCTTCTTTCTTAACATCTTCCCTCTCCTCAGCTCAACTCCTCTGAAAAACTACTAAGTTTTCACTCACTTAGTGCTTATTCAGTACTCTTACTTTTTCATCTGGAAGTATGACAATTAGTGACTTTTGACTGTTTCTTATTTTCAGTATAATCTAGTGTCTGTCATAGCACCTGCACTTAGGAACACCATCCACCTCAGATTCATTTGGCCACCACTTGACTGTGTTTAAAAGAACTTTGAAAACCTGGCTTTTCCCCCAAGCCCTGGGTGCAGCAAGTGGCGGGTCCTCTGTATTTGTTTTGGCTAGTATGGTTACTTTTTTCTGGACATTTGGCATTTCCCATTTTTATTTTATCTGAATTTTATTTATGCTTTTTATTGTATGTGACCCATAGTAGTTGTACAGTTGGGCAGCCTTATAAATTTTAAAAAATAAATAAAATAAATTACTTCTGCTTCTAACCATATAAAATATGCATTTGTCAATAATCATAATATGAAAATAAAGTAAATTGATTTTTTTTAAAAAAAGAAACTTAATTTGGCACACACACCCCAAAATATCATAATACAGCAGAATATTTTTCCAAGTTTTTGTCATTAAAGTGAAGCTTGGAATACAAAGAAACATAAATCTTAATTCTTTCTAGAGTGGCTAGTATAAAGTATTAATAAAAACTATATTTCTAGAATTAAGTAACATGTTTAGCTAGAAATCATTGAGGCATATACAGTATTCACATGCAGTTCCTTCAAACTTCCTAGATTGATGGTCAAGCTGCTTTTGAGGAGTAGTTGCCATTGAAAGGGAAGGATCTCAGGAATCCGTATGACTGGATTTGAATGGTGGTTTAATGTGAACATGCTCACTCTGGTTCATCCTCAAGATTAGTATGGTAAGGAAGTCACTGCCCTCAGCTTGTTTTAGATCTACTAACCTTTCATAGGATACTTACTGAGATAACTTACCAGAGGGCATCCCCATAAAGAAACCAAAAACAAACCAGAGGGATACTCTGTGGTTATTGTGTCTTGATGTACTTTGTAAGCAATGTGTTAATTAGCTGTAGACTTCTAAGAAAAAAACAATCGGTACATTGTTGAAGATCTGACTTCAAAATAGCAGAAAGAAGGTAGTTGTTAATAGCACCGTAGTATTAGTAAAATTTCCTAATCTTCTCTCTGAAAGAATAAGGTTGGGTACTCTATAAATCTGCATGAAGATAATGTTCCACTTTGCTTTATAGCAATTTTGTATTATTTCATTTGTAGAATATGCTGTCAAGTTCACAGCATGAAGCTTTGCAAAGAAAACCTTGATTTAATAGTTTTGCATTACAATATTTCTTGAAGAATCTTATGATTAGCACACTATGTCTTGACACTATAAACTGCAGCTTTTCTATGGAAGTAAGAATTTAGTTAACATTTCTTTTAGCATTACAGTAGTAATGAAAGCAAAAAAGGAGGATCTAAAACTATTAAATGTAGTGATTTAAAATGATTTAGTATGCAGTTTCATTGAGGAGTTTATTCACTGTGAATTCTTAAGGACAATTGTTTATAACATTTTTCAAAATACGCATATTCAAATGTATGGAACAGAACTAAATTACACTGAGCACAATTGGTTTTCCAAAGCAGCCTTTCCTTATATCTAAAACCCTCATAGCTATACAGAGTTTTTCAGTGCCACTCCTGCACTTTGACTACATACAGCCTTTTGTTCTTATACTGCCAACATCCATGGTTAGCTGAGCTGATTTCCTTCTGGCTTGGCTGTCCAAAATTTCAAACAGCAAAACTTGTTCCACAGTTTGAGTTGTTGAATTTGGAGGTGGGCAACTTCCCTTTTGGTGGAAATGCCTTTCTCCCTGACTCTTCCTACTTGGGCTGCACTGAGTCTGGGGTGTCAGTATCTTTGCAGTTGGCTTTGAAGCCTTTTGCACACAGACCAGTTTCCTTTCCCCTCTTCACTATGAATTAATATGGCAAGTGGAGGGGAGAGGGGGTGCTGCCAATTTTTGCAGATTATTATTTGTTGGTTTAAAAATGCACTGGTCACCACTGGCCATTCTCACATGACTTCAGTGAATAATCATGAGCTGTTACAATAGCATTTGTGATCATAACATCATGGAAGTACCCTCAGTAGTAAAACAGGAGTCAGTAACATGACATGGCTGCTAAAATGGCAAATGCAATTATTGGCTGCCTCAATAAATACATCATTTCCAAATCTTATGAAGCACTGGTCAAATCCCTTCTCAAATTCTGCTTCTTTTTTGTGAGGGGGAGGGTTACATTTTAAGAAAGATTAAAAGAAACTGGAACAGGTGCAGAGAAAGGCAATGAAGATGAGTAAAAGACTGCAAATTAAGTCTTACAAGAAGTGACTGGGGAAATTGGATGGACAGACAGATTTTATGCTTTTATGCTTTGCATACAGAAAGTCCAGTTCACTTTTTTGTATCTTCAGGTACTGCTGTTAATAAACATGAATGAAATCCTGTTGCTAGTCAGTGTAAATAATATTGCAATAATCTTAGTTAGTATAAGACAGGTTCCTATGTTTTTGATAGTTTCCTTAATGCCTGCCTGTCAGACTTTCAAAGTAGATCAGATCAGGAAACAGGCTTCACAGGAAGACTAGAACTATAGTTTATTGAGAAAGGCCATACTAGTAGAAGCAAGTCTGTTTGTGTCTTCTCTGCTCTCCCTTTTATGCCTCTGGGAATTTCAGGGAAAGGACTAGTCTGAGTGTCTTTGTACCTCTCTGGACTCAACTTATGTTTCCATAGAAGAGAATATATGTACCTCAGGGTTGAACTGTGAAGTCCCTAGTGCTCTCTCAGCTTGGTTGTTTGCTTGCAGATGTTTCATTACCCAGCTAGGTAACATAATCAGTGCTACCTATCAGCCTAGTAGCTACCTAGCTAGTAGCACTGATTATATTATCTAGTCAGGTAATGAAATGTCTGCAAGCAAACAACCAAGCTCAGAGAACATCAGGGATTCCACAGCTCAACACATGTTTTTTCTGCATCTGGAGTTTGCCTGATGGCATCTGGATTCCTTCTCCAAGGTCATCCCCATGGCTCTCTACACTGCCTAAAAAGCTTCAGACGGGCATGCTGATTCCAAAAAAAAAAAAAAAAAAAAGGAGAGAGTCTGAATGTAATAGTAAGTAACTTAACACATCAAGTGCTCACAGCTATATTTTAAAAATGTCTTGGGCAAATCTGTATTAATTCTTTTTTTTTTCTTTACAGTAAGCCAAGTCAGATACTAACCACAGATATAAAAGAAAACACACTGAATGTATTTACAGTCTTGCTTAGGAAAGCCCATTTAGGACTGAAGCATGGGCAAATCTCATAAATAATTATACAAACAAACATTTACCTGAAACTTTTGAAACACTTCTGCTATTTATGTAACATTATGAAACAATTATTTTTATTATTTTTATATATAGTTTTTATTGAAGATTTTAATTACAGCAATAAAAACTAATACAAACTAAACAGAAAAAAGGAAGTAAAAAGAGAGAGTAAAACGTGCAAAGAAAGAAAAAGTAAAAGAAAAAAGGAAGAAAAGAAAAAGGAAAGAGTGGAATAAAGAAAAAGAAAAGAAATATATGAAGAAATGACTTCCAATCTTCATCACAAGTATAAACAAGTTTGGTAGCTCTTCACCTGTAATGGATGGCATGAGCGGGGAAGATTCTGGAATGGAACTTCAAGGTTGTCAGGAGGGGGGAGAGGCATTCCAGGGCAAGCGCCTCCTCGGCCCGCAGCAAGAGTGTGGGAAGACAAAGAGGATGAGACTGGCCCCTCCCTAGAGTCTCACGGGATATAGCCACTAGTTGCTTTAGCATAGGTTTAGTCTGGCGAGATTTTGTCTTTTAGGTGCAGGTTAATAAAGGAACTGAACTATACTGGATTGCCTCGTTGCTGTTCTTAGGCTGAACCTGTCATTACCCCATGTAAGGTTACAAACAGGTATCTCTTTTTCCCATAACCCATCCCCTATCTATAAGCAAATCCATAAGACATCAACTTTTCAATTTTGGTGTCAGCAGAAAGTCTGTAAAGTGTTGCCAGAATTTCATAAAAGTATGTCTTATTTTAACCTTGATCAAATAACCAACTTTATATTCCTTCCTTTTACTTCTGAAAATCTTAATCTTTAATTCTTTCAAATGTTGTAGGATTTGATCCTCTTCCATTCTTCTTTGTCCCATTACATAGGCTTCTTAGAGGTTTTAACAAGCCTCTTTTGTAAATCCAATAAAAAGACATTATCCAGGTAATTTCTTGGTTTATCATTTGTATTTCCCCTTTAATTTTTAAAACTTCAGCCAACTTCTTTTGCATATCCAATAAGGAGTTCTTATCTGGGTCATTCTCTTGGTCTGTCATTTGTATTACCACTTTAAATGCCTTCTCTTGTCTTGTAATCCACACTTTTTTTAAATCCAATATTTCTGATTCTACTATTTCTGCATCAACAAGATTTGTTTCACATTTGTCATTCCTTCATTAACATACTTTGGACTTAGTCTATCCATAGAAGCAGACATCATTACTGGTATTGTTGATATTGTGGCTACTAATTTCTGGCCCCATTCTTCAAAGATCTCCCTTAATATTCCGAATGTTATAGTGTTTTTTGTCATTTTGTGTCATTTTGTAAATCCTAATCAAAAGTCAAAATCAGCTAATGAGGAATACTTCTTTCTAGAAATAATTTCCTGCCCAGTGCTGATGGTAGGCTGTGCAAGACTGTTATTTTATTTTTATTTTAAGGTATCTTGAGATACTACTTATGTTTAAAATGCCCAAGAAATATTATTTATAAATAATAAATAAATTGGACATACAATCAACTGCAATAGCATACAACAAACACAACTACACACAGAGATGAATACACAATCCACCAGCCATTACTTATCTGATCAAAGAATACTTCATATTATTTCAAGTTTCCAATGCTAGGATATAAAAATCAAAATATTTTTCTGATATGGAAGGGAAAAAGAAGCTCCTTGCAGTTATTACATCTGAATATAGATGCTCACAATAGAACGACACTTTACAAAGGCATCCGAGTCCTTAACTAACAAGAATTTGATCTGAATCTGCTATTAGAAGTTCCATGTTGGTCCTACAGATACATTGGAGATCTATAAATCAGTATCTCAATTATTGTTTAAAGAGTCCATACCAATTAATTTGAATATACTTTTATGGCAGATATATTCCAAGAGATGGTGGACTTAACAGGTAATGGAGAACAGTCATGAAAATGAATTCAAGGTTAGAATAGGTTAGAATAGGTTAGAATAGAGCTAAGACTGATGTACCAACTTGGGTCCATATTTTATTCAGAATCAATTATTTCATCTATCTTGAGTTATTAAAAAAACTGAGGGAAAGTTTTATCTGCTAAATTGTTTTAGGTCTCCTGACAAGAGCCATGATATGATCAACAAAAGAGAACAAACAATAGAACAAAAGATAATGAATGGATGCTGAAATGCACTTGGTATATTATCTACTAGTTCATCTAAACGGCCAGTTCTGGTGATGGGACAACTGGATAGTGTACATATATACATATATTACATGTGTACATATTACACTAAGAAAAATGATTAATTTTTTATTTTTCCAGTGCTGAGAGAAAGAATGAGGTAGGAATTAAAATACTGGACCAAGAATGAGGAGATCAAGCTTCTAGTCCTCCCATAGGCCCAGAAGCCAGTTGAGTGGCCTTGGGCCAGTTACTCTCTCTCATCCCCAATTAGGGTGAGACTCTGAAAAACAACCCCTCTCATTCCATCATGCACAGATAGCTTGGCTTATGAGAACTAGGCAAGTGCAGTGCAAAACCACCAACCCTGCAACTAACCAGGACAAATGCTAAGAACAACAACATTGCCTTTCTACTGCCAAGCAACTATATTTTTATTTTCATAGGCATTTTAACATTACTTGATAAAAACTGTCTTAACTTTAATTTTGTAGTAGCCTGGGAAATTTATCTAATTCATGTTTTATTTTCAAATGTTATGCTGTATTATGTTTTTCCTTTTGTTATGATAATTGTTAGAGTTTTATTGCATTTTGCTTTGTATATAACGCAGGGAACTTTAAGTGAAAGAAGAGCAAAAGAATAACATGTTAAATCTAAGAAATCATATATCATTTTTCAAATAACTTTTACTTACTTTGTATTGTTCTGAGAATATTTCTTCCTTCTTCATTGACAAAATACCTTTGTCTGTTATTTTCTCTTTCTGGCCATCAGCAGCAAAATCCAGCTAAAAATATGACAACATATTTTTCCATCAACTTTACTGAGCTACATTCCACATTTCCCTAATTTCCTATGTAAAATAAAAGAAAATCGTGACTTCCAATCATGTTGTTTGATGCAACATGAGAGTTTAACAAGTAAATGCCCAGATACTTTCTTACACATGCCTCACAAAATGTACAGACTGACCAGGTGATTTGGGCCTGCAAGAGTTTAATTTTTTGTATGCATGCTTTTGAAAAACCATATGTACATGCATGGATATCTAGTGGAACATAGGTACCTAGTAATATTTTCACATTGGGAAATCATTATTCAGTGTTAATAGCATCACTTTTAGGTATTAAAACCTCAAGATAATAAGCCTCTTTTCTTCATTTTTAAGACTCAATCCTCCTATCTCCTATGCATCTAGCTTTATTATACTTTACTAAAAGATACACATAATAGATCACTGATTAGAAGTACATGAAATCATGATTTCTTCTTTCTAAGCTATCATTTCATGTAATATTATATCTACCGTATGAAACACAAGAAACATAGTATTTTACACAGACAACAGGTAGTTAGTCCAATTGAATAAATATGCCTAATATGCTTCTGTTTCATAAGGCTCCCTAAAATGCAAAATAAATAAAACTAATATACAAATAAAAAATTAGCACAACAGAATTTAAGAGAGTTCTTTCTCAGAGGAAGGAAGGAAGGAAGGAAGGAAGGAAGGAAGGAAGGAAGGAAGGAAGGAAGGAAGGAAGGAAGGAAGGAAGGAAGGAAGGAAGGAAGGAAGGAAGGAAGGAAGGAAGGAAGGAAATATATAATTCACTTGGGCAATTATTTTTATTAAGATATATATGAGACAATATGAAGCGTAAGAGAGCTGAGCACATGATTACTATCACCAAAAACAATACAAGCTGTATCATCTCAATAACTAGTTCTGCATCATACATAAAATAAGGATTGGGGGAGATTAAGATAATGAGATAAAGATGAGAAATTTTAGGATTGGAAATGTTTTCAACAGAAATCTATATAGGATTACAAAATGATTACTCCAAAACCTATAATTATACAAATATCTTCTATTATCATTTTCAGTTTTGTAAAAATGCCTAACAATTATCAGCTGATGCTTACCATTTTTAATTAGATTGGTATGTCTTTATCAGTTCTTGCTTTAATTCAGATGTTTACAAAAGGTAGTATACACAATTCTGAATAGAGAAAACTTATTTAATTTTTTTAAATCAATAGGATTTAAACAATTTTACTATGCCTAGAATTTCAGTCAATACTACCACCAATTACCAGCACTGTAAAGTTTTATCAGTTTCAGCAGTGTTTGTAATATTGGAAGTCTGGAATTTCACTTAGTTTTATTATGCAATGTTCAACGCCTTCTTGTCTCCAATGAACTACTATGGCAGGGTTACTTATGTAGGCAGAATTATTTGCCCTTTCTTTACAGCTGAAGTCCTCTGAGAACATCCCAAAATCCCCTCTGAGGGAGAGGCCACAGTGAAGGCATGGGATGTGAAACAAGAGGCTGCTAAGGAAAGGGTGAATCAGTGAAAACCAAACATGAGCTAACTTGAGTTTTATTTCTACTAAAAAAACAAAAACAAAAACCTGTAAGAAATGTTTATAAACACAGAACACTAACATTTCTTTGAAGTTATGTCTGTTGATACTACTGGGAGACCCAGCCATTTATACATGAATGCTATATTTGTAACTGTTAAAACTACATGCTTTTAAGCTGAATACTTTTGTACCAAAACTCAAATTGTAAGGTATGAATGGACTGCCAGATATTCCATATATACTACTCCAAATACTTGGATAACAGCATGATACAAATGAAACACACACTCTCACTCTCACTCACATACAGTATATAGAACGCAATGTGGCTAATTTATGTCCCACTGAATGCCACTGAACTTAAAACTGGATTGGATTGTTCCTAATATGCTAATTAATTTAAAATATCCATACTGACAATCACATAGCATACCACTTCTATATAATTTGAATAATCCTTAACAATGTTTTACATGCAGATCAATACATTTCAGCTAAAATACTGTGGTAATCAGTTTCTATAGCTATTGACTGAATTTCCCAATAGCCTGTTGCAAAACAAAAGAGTGGGACAAATTGGTTATTTTTATATACAAAACATGGTGATAAAGGCTAGCTGCAGGTATTTTTTGGAAAGTGCATTTTAATAAGGATCTATTCAGTGTAGGAACAAATGGAGTAAAAGCCGTTTGCATTATCAAGATTGGTGGAAAAGCTCTGTCTCTTTCTAACAACAAAATCAATCATTTATCCAGACTGTGGGGAGTCAAAGTTAGTTACTGAAAAGAGATCCATATATAAAACAAGTCAATAACTCATTGTGTGTTATTGTTGGGCTGAAGAAATCTGCTTTCAAAAAGCTGGTCCTGCTTCTCTCCAAGTGAATGTCACTGTATTCAGAGAGTGGGAGGGAGGCTTTTTGTTACTGGCAGTTCCTTACTGCCCTTTGCTTCTGTATGGGGAAGAGATGTTGCTCTTCAGTGTTCCTAGAAGTTTGTGCCTTAAATAATACATTGCTCGATGTTATTAAAGAAAATGCCTTGTTTTCCTACATTATGTTTGTGTTCTGAATTTTGCTATGTTTACCTTCCTTGGAGAGATGACATTCACATATGTTTACTTATCAAATCACAGTTTTAAAAATTGCAAGACCATTTTAATTAGAGTGTCGTACCTTCCAATATCAAGATTTGAAGACCTAGATTTTAAATAGTTATTCAAATTATCGAAAGAGTTCAACTGTTAGCAAATTGTGTTCATTCACCTTTTTAAACACATAAGCAAGCACACTTCTTTCTCCTACTCTCCTTCTTGGATAAGTTTCCTCTACCTTCCACTATTTATTCAGATGAGGAAAATTTTATAAAATGAAAGTTGTAAAAAGATGACAAAGACAACATCTACAGAAAAGCTCTTTTTATACCGCTATGAAGAATACAAATTTTCTAGAGATGGAAAGATTTGACACTATCTGCTATGGAGGAATGGTTGGTGAAACTGACAGATCTTGCTGAGATGGATAAATTAACTTCTTTAATTAGAGAAAATACACTGTCTACATTGGTGACTGGAAACCTCTTATGGACTTTTTGCATAAAAATGAAAGAAATGAACTTGTGATTTATGGCTTTGATGATTAGACAGGACAGATTATAGAAAGAAGAGAGTCATGATGTAACTTTAGAGAGAGAAGTTAAAATATAATTGTACTTATAACTTCTATGAAGAATATTGGAAGCCACTTTTTAAAATTTTTCTTTAACTTTTCTTTTCTTCTTGCACTTTTTGCTTTCTTTTTCTTACTTTATATTAGTTTGTATTGGTTTTTATTTTCTTTTTTAAAAGTTTCAGTAAAAATGATATAAAGAAAAAGAATACAACTTTTCTAATCTGCTTTGCCTATGGTCATTCTTTATCTCTGACCCAATCTTCTGTTTCTATTTTCTTTTCACAGTCATCAGATTTACTCTATTTGTGTACCCTTCCATTTAATCCAATTGACTGTAGCAGTCCTCATGTTTTTTTACAGGTATCTATTTAAGATTTTCAGAGATTATATTGCTGCATCATATACAAAATTATGTAAATGATCACAGATTAAATGACAGTATGAGTAACTGAGATTTATGATATCAA
Source organism: Python bivittatus (assembly GCF_059951505.1). NCBI lineage: Eukaryota > Metazoa > Chordata > Lepidosauria > Squamata > Pythonidae > Python > Python bivittatus. The sequence goes on from NW_028277075.1 coordinate 49,515,230, forward strand.
ATCTTGTCAAGAACAATGGTATCAAAAAGAGATATAAGTAAATCAACAATTTTCAGAAAAACTCTTTGAAGATGGATGGATGGATGGATGGATGGATGGATGGATGGATGGATGGATGGATGGATGGTCGGGCGGGCAGGCAGGCAGGCAGGCAGGCAGGCAGGCAGGCAGGCAGGGGTTTGGTCCATTATGTATACTATGGGACATATATCCGATTTTCACTTAAAGTGAGATACACATGAGCAGGGTGCTACAGGAATAAATAGAATTATATAGATGCAAGGTGTCACCTAGATCACCAAGTCCAATCCCTTGAATAGTGCAGAAAATCAAATGAAAATACTTCCAACAGGTTATTGTCCCATTATTCTTGAACACATCTGGTAAAGAGGAGTATACTACCTGCATAAAGTAATTGGTTACACTACTGAACTGACGTCTGGCCTTCTAAAGCAAACAATCATTATTCCATATTCTGGGATGGTAGAAAAAGTTTGCAGCCTTCCTCTCTGATTGAAGAATGGTATTGTAGCCCTCCTCAATATTTTTTTCTAAAGACTAAATGTACTCACTCCCTCAGTTAAGCTCCCTCAATTCTTCTGTTTGTGAGGGAGCTTAATTGAGGGAGCTGGAGAGTGATCTGTGTTGTCTTTCTATGACCTGTTTCAGTTTACCTAAATCCTTCTTAAAGGTTTCAGGCAATCTCAAAAGTTCTCAACATACACAATGGGTTTTAATGCATTACAGTTGTTAATTGATAATGTACTGATAATCTGTCTCACATATAACCTGCTGAAAAAGGTGCTACAGAACTCCTTTTCATTTTTAGCTAGGATCGAATGTGATTCTTGAAATCTGATTCATATTCATATAGTGAACAAATTACAACTGCATTTCCATTGTCCTTTTCATGTACTGATTTTCTTTTTCAAAGTGAGAAATCTGCAGTTACTGCTTTTAAGTTTGTTCTGTCATTTTCAGCCTACATTTTAACCTATCAGGATCAGTTTGTATGTTCATTCTGTCTTCCAGTATATTAGATATTTTTGTATGCGCGCAATCTGGTCAGCTTACCTTTTTCACCAAGACATTAATAAAAATACTAAAAACTCACAGTCTTAGGGCCAAATCCTGTCGTCACTTGATATCATGTTCCAGTTTGGGGACAAAGAGTTGATGAGTATTGCTTGAGTTGAGTTTTCAAGCCAACGGTGGATCTATCTAATAAGTCTCTTTAGTGCATCTAAACATTTAAACGAAAGTGTGATTTGATTCTGAATAAATATGTAAATCTTTATTAATTATGTTACTGTGCCATTCAACATGGAGAATAATCCTGAGTAATGGTCGTTCTTATTGTCTATTAAGGCATATTTTCCCAATTAATATAATCAAAGTATTAAAAACAAAGTAGATATTAAAAATAAATATATGGTAACACCTCTGCCCAAATCCTAGGAATAAGCCCTATTGAAATCAGTGATACTTATTTCTGAATAGGAAAGTATAGGATTTCACTGCATAAAATGTGCCATATATATGAGGGAAGGCATTTCCTAGGTCTAGTTGCACTATGTGAGAGAGAAATTGGAAGGGCTCAATAGCATAGCTGAGTATGGAAATTTTAACCCCTAGCTTTATGTTCAATACAAATTTTAACCAACATCTTAAATTATGCAAAGAATAAGCATGGCATTTATGTCTTTGTCATTTTGTATATTAAGATTGAAAACAGGCATCGTTTTCTGTTTCGGAATTTTCTTCTCTTTCTTTCTGAAACATTTGTTTATACATGTGGCACATATAATGAACTGAATTCATACTTAAAATGATAGGTAAGATTGACAACAATGTGAAAAGTTACTTAAAATTAATTATTCCCAAACTTGTACAGCTCATAATACTTGGATATATCAGAAATCAAAAGATATTTCCTGCAAATGTTTTTGTAAAGGTAAAGATGCCATTAAGTCAAAGTTGATTCCTGATCACTGAAATGATATAGTTTTTTTGGCAGCATTACAGCAGTAGTTTGCCATTGCCTTCTTCTGGATTATTTTTTCTTATTTTCCATTATATAGCTCAACATATCAAATTCTGCACATACTCAACCAAGTTTCAGACTAATGAGTCATTTCTAAATGCATGTCCTAAAATTCTCTATATTACAAAAGAGTCCAGTATAGTCCATTTAAGCCATGAAGAATCTTTAAGCTTGATCAGATAAGGTCAGCATTTACATAACTGCATTTTGTCCAAGTATAAGTTTGA